>NC_136658.1:108047668-108412060 GCF_903797595.1 Erithacus rubecula | reverse complement strand
TTCCACATTAAGTCATTCTTCTTAATAATAATAATTTTTTCGGGTGGTGCTTGTGTTGCTGGCAGGACATTTATTCCTTTGCATCATAATCACCCTTTGCTACATGCCTGAATTATAAAAATAACATAATTACAGTGCTAATGGCTGGCAGTCCTCAAGAGTGCCAAGCTCTGAGACAGCCCTCAAGCTCTGTGCAGTCTGACAGTCCCTGCCTTCTGCTGCAGGCCACAATTAATCTCACATCAATTACAATTAAATTTTACTTCCATTTCTATTTAGTAGTTACCATGGAGTGCATTCTCATGCTTTACATTTGCTCTGTTCTTCACAGACTGTGCAACTGTTCCACTCTTTGCAACAGCAAAAGCTGTGCCTCTGTCATCTGAATCAAAGATAAACCAACCTGAGAACCTTTCACAGCACAAATTTCTGCAAAATGGTCTTTAACTCTGAGGTCTTTTCACTTTTACAGAGATGAAGCTGAGTCACCTGCACTGGACTGAAGTGTGCTGATAATCTGCAGTGCTGAATAGCTATCATCAGTTTTGTTTTCATTTGTTCATGACAAAGTACTTAAATATGGCAAACATGGGACTCTCAAATACATTGATAACCCTCTGAACTGAAGAAATTGGGGAAAAATGATCACTTATCACTTTTTCAATCACTTTTCACATTAGAAGCAATCTTGCAGAGTTGGTTTGGAAGTGAGATTTTGACTCTGCACCCCCAATTTGAACACTTTTAAAGGAGCTGCCTCCTAGGAAGAAGTGAAAAGCTTTTTCATGGAATCCTAATTCGAAAGAATTAATCTGAGGGGAAAACAACAGCTGCAGTGGTGGAGGTAAATATTCTCCAAGCCAGGTGACATTGCCAACCACAAGGAGCAGGTAGGAGATTATTTCCTGCATTCTCCCAAGCTGGGAAAGTGCTGGGAAACACCTCTGCGTGCTTATTACACACAGTTAAAGCCTGCACAGCAATCCATCCTTTTCCAATCCCAGTAGGCAAATCTCATGGGAAGCCATGAGCTTTAGGCTGGGGCATTACTCAGGGTGTGGGTTTGTGGATTTAAAAGTGGGATGGCACAGCAGGTGGCAGCAGTGGTTTTCCAGCTCCTCTGAATCTCTGGAAATACCCAAACTTCCCGTGCTTACCTGTCCTGGGCAGACACTGGGAGCCACAGACATGGGTGGGGCTCACTTGGGTGGACACAGCAGCTTTGCCCCTGTCGTGCCAGACCTTCCTTTCCTACACTTTTCCAGGGGCAGACTCCAATTTCAAATAACATTTTACACATTTTACATGCTCCCATTTTTACCTCCTATGTTAATATGACAACCAGCTCCATAAAGAACGAAGGACTTAGATAGATTTCCCTTTTTCATTTCTCCATTCAGGAGCATGAAAAGTACTTCAGGGTCCTGACATGTCTCTTAAAAATCCCTGGATGCTTGGCAGTCCAATTTGATGGCAGCCACTGGAAAAATTGATCAAATAATAGGCAACATTTTCAGTTTCACAGTGGTAACTGTTTCTTCATGTTCTTTGTATAGCATTACCTAACTCAAAGTGGGAAGTTTCCACTATATTTAAAAGAAAAATACAAGACAGGGAAAGAAAGGCATTTTGAGGCAGACTGTGCTTAAAGGAAAATACTGACCAAGAGCAATCACCCAGACAAGCAAAGAGAAACTGGTACTTTTACTTAAACATAGTGCCTGGAGAGAAATAATATATGAGTGTGATTTATGTGATCTCTTCTTGGCTGCAGTGAGATGCTGAACCAGGACTAGAATTCAGGGGATTGAGGGTGGTTTAATAACATTTGAGTGGCAGCAGTTCCTCATTTCTGGGGACTCAGAAGTTTTGATTTCTGTTCTCTGCTCTGCTTTTTGGGTTTGGGTTTTTTTTTTTTTTTCTGTATTTTTGGTTTGGGTTGTGTTGGGAGGGTGTTGTTTTTTGGTTGTTTTGACTGGGGTTTTTTTGTTTTCGTTTGGTTTTTGTTTTCTTTCTGGGAGAGGAAATGCAGCTTCTCCTCTAAAACACAGACTTTACACTAGTAGCTCCTTCCAAAGTCTACCCAAAGCATAGACCCTTCAGCCTGCCTTGGTGTCCATTTCAGGTTGCAATAAAAAAAACCAAAACCCCCTATGTTTTAGTGAAATGCAATTCCCATTTCAACCTTGTACTTCTCAGATAAATCCTATGTACCTGTGCTTTTTATCTCCTAGGAATTCCTATCTCCTGGAATTCCCTAGCAGTGCTACGTGCTCTTGGCCACCCAACCAGGACAATGACCCCGACAAACAATTCTTTAAGGAACCAAGGGACACCTCCAAATCAGCTGCCCTTGTCCCTGTGGGGAATCCAGCTTGCCAGGTGTGCACTGGGAACAGCACACAGCTGCTCCAAACAGCCCCAGCAGGTTCCCCACACACCTGGACGACAACTCTCGCTGCAGGGACTCGGGGAGCCGGCTCGGAGAGGTGTCCTCTGGGATTTGTTGCATGGCAAAGCTGCTGTCCCAAGAAACCAATCCCAACACAGAGTTCAGCTATTTTCTTTATTTACAGTTCTGCACAGAGACAGTTGCTGACTGGCAAATCCACAAAGCCAGCACAATGGCTATCAAAACATTTCACTATTTCTACCTCTTAGCAAAAAAAGGAATCCATTGTCATTGACTACATGATATACGATTCTCTTACTAATTTCACATATTGGTTCCTTCTAAAATTATTTTAATATTCTTCTAGTACCAGACCTAAATGCTTAGATCCATTCAAATAAATGCAATATATAATGATTTATATTATATATAATATATAATAATCAAAATATATAATCAATAAATATTATGGATAAAACTAATAAATATTAAACAATATGGGATTTTTAATTTGTGTGTTGTAATAGTATTATGACTTTTACTATTTGTTAATAGCAATATAATAGTTTCTGTTAAAATTAGCAAAAATTATTATTCTATTATAATATTATTAACAGCAATTTATAATTAGCTAATGTGAATATCTTAATATTTTCTTCTATTGGATATGATTCCTTTGCTTCTTATGCTAGACAATCTTTCTATATCCTCAGTCTTTCTTTTCTTTTGAAGACGTTCCTTTTTTCTCGCTGGGTTTCTGGGGACACTGGGCCAGCAGTTGCCATCTCCCTGTGCCACAAGAACCTTTTCCCCAGCTGGAGGAGATTTCAGCACAGCTGCTGAGCTGGCTTCATGAGTTCTGTCCTCATCTGGGAAGTTGTGCCAAATGTCCTTGTGGCTGTCACTTCTGCATCCTGGGTGTCCCCTGAGAGCAGGAGCTCCTTGTGCCCAGGCTTTGTGCCCCTGCCCTCGGCTCTGCCATCCCTGGTGCCTGTGCAGCCCCAAGCCTCAGGCAGGCCATTGTGCCGAGCAGGAGCTGCTGTCGCTGGCAGCTGGAGCCCAAAGGCAGCCCGTGTGACACGGGGCAGGCTCCGGGCCAGCGCTGGCAGCGGGCACTAATTGTCCGGCTGTGGCCTCAGGCAGGGGCAGCAGAAGAGCCCCCGCAGCGCCCGCAGCGCCCGCCTGAAGCGGGACGGGCGTTTCTTGGGGGGAGCCGGCTGCTCCCTGGGGGCCTGGGCTCCTGCCTGGGGAGCTGAGGGGCCTGGGGGGCAGCAGGGGCTCTGTGGGGCAGGGCCCTGCCTCTGTGCCCCTGCTGCCTGCACCTGCTCGGCCAAGGCTGCACAAGCTGCTGCCTTGGCCGAGTCCTGGGGAGCAGCATCAGGCCCCTGCAGGAGCTCTGGGTACTTGGGGTTCACCCAGATGCTGTGGATGGCGATGCATTCCCAGTCCTCTTGTGGCTCCTCTTCCTCACTGTCACTTCTCTCTTCAGTCCTGACGCATGCCCAGTCCTCCTGTGACTCCTTTTCATCACTTCCACCTCTCTCATGGGACACCCTCGGATATGGCCGGACTTCTCCTCTGGACAGCTCTTGGTCAATGGAGCCTTCCAATTGGGGAAATATTTTGTTGCTGTTGTTTTCCTCTTGGAACAGCTCTTGCATTTCCATGTCCAGCCACTTGCATAGCTCCTGCACTTTCTCAGATTGCCAGTGGTACATCTCGCGGTCTAATTCACCTTCTGACAGCGCTTGGTCTTTCACATCTTGCTTTAGGCAAGGCTCCTGGCATCTCACATCTTCCCCATGGGACAGCTCTTGGTCTCTCTCAAATTCCCCTTGGGACACATCTTGGCATTTCTCATCTTCCCATTGGGACAGCTCCTGGACACTCTGCTTTCCCCACTGGGGCACTTCCTGGCCCAAGCAGGGCTCCCACTCTCTCTCCTCCCTGACCAAGTCCCACTCCACAGTCTGTGGCTCTGGCAGGTGTGTCCCCCCTACTGCCCCCTGCTCCCCGAGGGCTTCCAGCCACCCAGGGCAGGGGCTGGGGGGACACAAGGGGCTGGGAGGGCAGCAGGGGCTGTGTGGGCAGGGCCCTGGCTCTGTGCCCCGGCTGTGGGGGAGGAGGCGACTGCCTTGGCACAGCTGCCAGCCCGGCCCTGGTCCCCAGGCTGCTGCCTCCAGCCCCATGCCAGCTCCCTCTGTCCCCTCTCCCTACAGGGCTGGCCGTCACCTGGGGCCTCATGCACAGGCCCGGCTGCTCCAGAGCAGAGGGAGAGTTGGGGTTCTGCTCCTCCATGTCCATGGCACAGGGAGAGTTGTGGTTCAGCTGCTCCATGTCCATGGCAGAGCGAGAATTGAGGTTCAGGTGCTCCATCAGCATCTCTATCGTTGTGTGTCACACAGGCTCTCTGGGGAGCTGCTTCCTCGTGAGACAGCGGCTGACCCCAGGGCTCTGTGCCACTTAGATACCCCTTAGGTACCCTTGGATACCCTGTGTCAGGGCAGGCTGTGCATGTTCACAAAGGCCTCCATGTCCTGCATCACAGCGGCCCTGGCAGCACGGGCCTGTGTCACAAAGGGCCACACCCGGCATCCCTCCAACAGCCGCCATGGCTGGAACTGGCACAGCTCTGGCCCTGCAGCAGACATGGACTTGGGCACTTTCAGCCCTGCTGTGCCCAGGCCCCTGTGAGGCTTTGGCCACGCTGCCACAGGGCAGCCCCAGCCTCACCCTGCAGAGCCCTGGCTTTGGAGGCTGGGCTGCTGGGGGCACGAGCCACTGGCCACATGGACGCAGCCAAGGAGTTGTGGGCAGTGGCTCCATGTGCAGCTGCACTGGGGGATGAGGGTGTCCCTCGGGCTCTGCCTTGGCCTGGGGCTCTTGCATGGCTTCCCCAGCCACACAGACACTGGATCCTGTTACTGGAAATGGGGCTACAGAGCGGCGAAAGGACACAGTAACATGGCACTTTCTGGCATGCAGCAAGGAAGAGCAAGAATCAGCAATTCATTGAAGAAAACCATTGCCTTAAATAAGGCACTTTGTGAAAAATAAAATACAGAAAATCCATTGCTCAGAGAAGGAGACACCTCTTGTCCCAGGCTTCTCACTGATCCAGGAAGGGTTTATCTTTTGTAATTATTTTATTTCTCATATTTACATTAGAGAAAGAGGCTCTAGCTTGGGAAAAAGACCAGCTGGGCCTGAGAATGGCAGACAAGAAAAATCCTTTAAGATTCTCCCTGGGCCTGTAATGGCCACAGGATCCAGCTCAGCCTCAGCACATTTATAGGGGGTGGGAAGCTGAGCAGGGCAAGTGACACTATGGAAGGATGGGGCCATGCAGCAGGACCTGAGCAAGTGTGGGAAGTGAAAGCACAAGATCCTCATGAGGTTCAACAAGACAAGTGAAGGGTGCTGCACCTGGATCAGGGCAGTCCTTGAGTCATAGAATCATCAGGATTAGAAGAGACCAGCAAGACCATCCAGTTCCATCATCATCCCAGCACCACCATCAGCACCCTAAAGCCCATGCCAAAGTGCCACATGCAGCCAGATGGCCGGGCACAGGGCTGGGGACATGCAGGGATGTGCACGTGGGGTGGGTGTGCTGGGCACAAGTGTGACAGTGCAAGCAGGGGGTGTGTGCAGAGCAGGAGTGTGAGCACAAGTGGGGTGTGCAAGCAGGACACCATGGAGAGTGTCCAAACAGGCAAGGCCCCGTGTCAGAGAGCTGAAGCAGCACTGCAGCGTGGCAGTGTGCAGGGAAGCCCTGGCAGTGTGCAGGGAAGCCCTGGCAGTGTGCAGGGCACTGCCCTGAGCTTTGCATGTCCTGGAGGGGCTGCAATGTCCAGAGCTGCAGTTGGTGAGGCCCCTGAAAGCCTCTGGGGAAGGACTGAGGGACAAAGCAAGGGACAAGGTGTCACTGTGGGAGGCTGATCTTGGCCACCCAGCCAGGAGGTCAACACTAAAAATGATTCTTTAAGGAACCAAGGGACACCTCCAAATCAGCTGCCCTTGTCCCTGTGGGGAATCCAGCTTGCCAGGTGTGCACTGGAACAGCACACAGCTGCTCCAAACAGCCCCAGCAGGTTCCCCACACACCTGGACGACAACTCTCGCTGCAGGGACTCGGGGAGCCGGCTCGGAGAGGTGTCCTCTGGGATTTGTTGCATGGCAAAGCTGCTGTCCCAAGAAACCAATCCCAACACAGAGTTCAGCTATTTTCTTTATTTACAGTTCTGCACAGAGACATTTGCTGACTGGCAAACCCACAAAGCCAGCACAATGGCTATCAAAACATTTCACTATTTCTACGTCTTAGCAAAAGAGGCATCCATTGCCATTGACTACATGATATATGATTTTCTTACTAATTTCACATATTGGTTCCTTCTAAAATTATTTTAATATTCTTCTAGTACCAGACCTAAATGCTTAGATCCATTCAAATAAATGCAATATATAATGATTAATATTATATATAATATATAATAATCAAAATATATAATCAATAAATATTATGGATAAAACTAATAAATATTAAACAATATGGGATTTTTAATTTGTGTGTTGTAATAGTATTATGACTTTTACTATTTGTTAATAGCAATATAATAGTTTCTGTTAAAATTAGCAAAAATTATTATTCTATTATAATATTATTAACAGCAATTTATAATTAGCTAATGTGAATATCTTAATATTTTCTTCTATTGGATATGATTCCTTTGCTTCTTATGCTAGACAATCTTTCTATATCCTCAGTCTTTCTTTTCTTTTGAAGACGTTCCTTTTTTCTCGCTGGGTATCTGGGGTCACTGGGCCAGCAGTTGCCATCTCCCTGTGCCACAAGAACCTTTTCCCCAGCTGGAGGAGATTTCAGCACAGCTGCTGAGCTGGCTTCATGAGTTCTGTCCTCATCTGGGAAGTTGTGCCAAATGTCCTTGTGGCTGTCACTTCTGCATCCTGGGTGTCCCCTGAGAGCAGGAGCTCCTTGTGCCCAGGCTTTGTGCCCCTGCCCTCGGCTCTGCCATCCCTGGTGCCTGTGCAGCCCCAAGCCTCAGGCAGGCCATTGTGCCGAGCAGGAGCTGCTGTCGCTGGCAGCTGGAGCCCAAAGGCAGCCCGTGTGACACGGGGCAGGCTCCGGGCCAGCGCTGGCAGCGGGCACTAATTGTCCGGCTGTGGCCTCAGGCAGGGGCAGCAGAAGAGCCCCCGCAGCGCCCGCAGCGCCCGCCTGAAGCGGGACGGGCGTTTCTTGGGGGGAGCCGGCTGCTCCCTGGGGGCCTGGGCTCCTGCCTGGGGAGCTGAGGGGCCTGGGGGGCAGCAGGGGCTCTGTGGGGCAGGGCCCTGCCTCTGTGCCCCTGCTGCCTGCACCTGCTCGGCCAAGGCTGCACAAGCTGCTGCCTTGGCTGAGTCCTGGGGAGCAGCATCAGGCCCCTGCAGGAGCTCTGGGTACTTGGGATTCACCCAGATGGTGTGGATGGCGATGCATTCCCAGTCCTCTTGTGGCTCCTCTTCCTCACTGTTATCACTCTCTTGGTTCCTGATGCATGCCCAGTCCTCCTGTGACTCCTTTTCATCACTGCCACCTGCCTCGTGGGACACCCCCGGATATGGCCGGACTTCTCCTCTGGACAGCTCTTGGTCAATGGAGCCTTCCAATTGGGGAAATATTTTGTTGCTGTTGTTTTCCTCTTGGAACAGCTCTTGCATTTCTATGTCCAGCCACCTGCATAGCTCTTGCACTTTCTCGGATTGCCAGTGGTACAGCTCTCGGTGTAATTCACCTTGTGACAGCTCCTCTTCCCTTTTGTACAGCTCCTGGCCATTCCCATCTTGTTTCTGGCAAGGCTCCTGGCACTTCACTTCTTTCCCATGGGACAGCTCTTGGTCTCTCTCAAATTCCCCTTGGGACACATCTTGGCATTTCTCATCTTCCCCAAGGGACAGCTCTTTGACACCCTCCTTTCCCCACTGGAGCAGTTCCTGGCCCAAGCAGGGCTCCCATTCTCTCTCCTCCCTGACCAAGTCCCACTCCACAGTCTGTGGCACTGGCAGGTGTGTCCCCCCTACTGCCCCCTGCTCCCCGAGGGCTTCCAGCCACCCAGGGCAGGGGCTGGGGGGACACAAGGGGCTGGGAGGGCAGCAGGGGCTGTGTGGGGCAGGGCCCTGGCTCTGTGCCCCGGCTGTGGGGGAAGGAGGCGACTGCCTTGGCACAGCTGCCAGCCCGGCCCTGGTCCCCAGGCTGCTGCCTCCAGCCCCATGCCAGCTCCCTCTGTCCCCTCTCCCTCCAGGGCTGGCCGTAACCTGGGGCCTCATGCACAGGCCCGGCTGCTCCATGGCAGAGGGAGAGTTGTGTTTCTGCTCCTCCATGTCCATGGCAGAGGGAGAATTGAGGTTCAGGTGCTCCATCAGCATCTCCATCGTTGTGTGTCACACAGGCTCTCTGGGGAGCTGCTTCCTCGTGAGACAGCGGCTGACCCCAGGGCTCTGTGCCACTTAGATACCCCTTAGGTACCCTTGGATACCCCTGTGTCAGGGCAGGGCTCTGCCATGTCACAAAGGCCTCCATGTCCTGCATCACAGCGGCCCTGGCAGCACGGGCCTGTATCACAAAGGGCCACACCCGGCATCCCTCCAACAGCCGCCATGGCTGGAACTGGCACAGCTCTGGCCCTGCAGCAGACATGGACTTGGGCACTTTCAGCCCCTGCTGTGCCCAGGCCCCTGTGAGGCTTTGGCCACGCTGCCACAGGGCAGCCCCAGCCTCACCCTGCAGAGCCCTGGCTTTGGAGGCTGGGCTGCTGGGGGCACGAGCCACTGGCCACATGGACGCAGCCAAGGAGTTGTGGGCAGTGGCTCCATGTGCAGCTGCACTGGGGGATGAGGGTGTCCCTCGGGCTCTGCCTTGGCCTGGGGCTCTTGCATGGCTTCCCCAGCCACACAGACACTGGATCCTGTTGCTGTAAATGGGGCTACAGAGCGGCGAAAGGACACAGTAACATGGCACTTTCTGGCATGCAGCAAGGAAGAGCAAGAATCAGCAATTCATTGAAGAAAACCATTGCCTTAAATAAGGCACTTTGTGAAAAATAAAATACAGACAATTCATTGCTCAGAGAAGGAGACACCTCTTGTCCCAGGCTTCTCACTGATCCAGGAAGGGTTTATCTTTTGTAATGATTTTATTTCTCATATTTACATTAGAGAAAGAGGCTCTAGCTTGGGAAAAAGACCAGCTGGGCCTGAGAAAGCCAGATTGGAAAAATGCTTAAAAATTCTCCCTGGGCCTGTAATGGCCACAGGATCCAGCTCAGCCTCAGCACATTTATAGGGGGTGGGAAGCTGAGCAGGGCAAGTGACACTATGGAAGGATGGGGCCATGCAGCAGGACCTGAGCAAGTGTGGGAAGTGAAACCACAAGAACCTCATGAGGTTCAACAAGGCCAAGTGCAAGTTGCTGCACCTGGATCCGGGCAGTCCTTGAGTCATAGAATCATCAGGATTAGAAGAGATCAGCAAGACCATCCAGTTCCATCATCATCCCAGCACCACCATCACCACCCTAAAGCACATCCCAAAGTGCCACATGCAGCCAGATGGCCGGGCACAGGGCTGGGGACATGCAGGGATGTGCACGTGGGGTGGGTGTGCTGGGCACAAGTGTGAGAGTGCAAGCAGGGGGTGTGTGCAGAGCAGGAGTGTGAGCACAAGTGGGGTGTGCAAGCAGGACACCATGGAGAGTGTCCAAACAGGCAAGGCCCCGTGTCAGAGAGCTGAAGCAGCACTGCAGCGTGGCAGTGTGCAGGGAAGCCCTGGCAGTGTGCAGGGCACTGCCCTGAGCTTTGCATGTCCTGGAGGGGCTGCAATGTCCAGAGCTGCAGTTGGTGAGGCCCCTGAAATCCTCTGGGGAAGGACTGAGGGACAAAGCAAGGGACAAGGTGTCACTGTGGGAGGCTGCTCTTGGCCACACAGCCAGGAGGTCAACACTAAAAACGATTCTTTAAGGAACCAAGGGACACCTCCAAATCAGCTGCCCTTGTCCCTGTGGGGAATCCAGCTTGCCAGGTGTGCACTGGGAACAGCACACAGCTGCTCCAAACAGCCCCAGCAGGTTCCCCACACACCTGGACGACAACTCTCGCTGCAGGGACTCGGGGAGCCAGCTCGGAGAGGTGTCCTCTGGGATTTGTTGTTTGTTCCCTGAGAGGCTCTGGTGGCTGACGTGGGATTGTTTTGGCCACAGTGACCGAGCAGCCGAGTTTCAGATCTCTGCTGCTTTGGCTGTGCCCGTCTGGCTCCCGAGATGGGCCAGGCACGGCTGAGCATGGCTGGAAAAGCAGCAGCTCTTAACAATGTGTGCATGGCAAAGCTGCTGTCCCAAAAGGGATTCTTTCATCCCATGTGCAAAAAGCCAATGCCCACACAGAGTTCAACAATTTCCTTTATTTTCAGTTCTACACAGAAGGAGGTGCTGAGTGGCAATTCCACAAAGCCAGCACAATGGTTATCAAAACTTTTCACTCTTTATACCTTTCAACAAATAAAGGCATCCATTTTCATTGACTACCAGTTATATGATTCTCTTACTAAATTCACATATTGTTTCCCTCTAAAACTATTTTAATATTTTTCTAGCGTCAGGCCTAAACACTTACATATTTCACTTTTAAGTATGCAATACAAAATGTGCTATTTTATATATAATATGTCATAATCAAAATATATTGTCAATAAATATATTGTATAGAGCTAATAAATACTAAATAATATACAATATTAAATTTTTATATTGTAATAGTATTATGGTTTTTACTATTTACTAAATAGTAATATAATATTTTCTCGTGTTATCTGCAAATATTATTATTCTATTACTCTATTATTAACTGCAATTTATAATTAGCTTATATGGATATCTTAATATTTTTTTCTATTGGATGTGATTCCTTTGCTTCTCATGCTCAGTATTTCTCTAAGTTCGGTATTTTCTTTTGAAAATGTTCCTTTTTCTTGCTGCGTTTCTGGGGTCACTAGGCCAGCAGTTGCCAATATCAGTTGCCAATTTCAGCACAGCTGCTGAGCTGGCTTTAGGAGTTTGTTCCTCATCTGGGAAGTTGTGCCAAATGTCCTTGTGGCTGTCACTTCTGCATCCTGGGTGTCCCCTGAGAGCAGGAGCTCCTTGTGCCCAGGCTTTGTGCCCCTGCCCTTGGCTCTGCCATCCCTGGTGCCTGTGCAGCCCCAAGCCTCAGGCAGGCCATTGTGCCGAGCAGGAGCTGCTGTCGCTGGCAGCTGGAGCCCAAAGGCAGCCCGTGTGACACGGGGCAGGCTCCGGGCCAGCGCTGGCAGCGGGCACTAATTGTCCGGCTGTGGCCTCAGGCAGGGGCAGCAGAAGAGCCCCCGCAGCGCCCGCAGCGCCCGCCTGAAGCGGGACGGGCGTTTCTTGGGGGGAGCCGGCTGCTCCCTGGGGGCCTGGGCTCCTGCCTGGGGAGCTGAGGGGCCTGGGGGGCAGCAGGGGCTCTGTGGGGCAGGGCCCTGCCTCTGTGCCCCTGCTGCCTGCACCTGCTCGGCCAAGGCTGCACAAGCTGCTGCCTTGGCCGAGTCCTGGGGAGCAGCATCAGGCCCCTGCAGGAGCTCTGGGTACTTGGGGTTCACCCAGATGGTGTGGATGGTGATGCATTCCATGTCCTCTTGTGGTTCCTCTTCCTCACTGTCACTTCTCTCTTGGGTCCTGATGCATGCCCAGTCCTCCTGTGACTCCTTTTCATCACTGCCTCCTCTCTCATGGGACACCTTTGGATATGGCTGGACTTCTCCTCTGGACAGCTCTTGGTCAATGGAGCCTTCCAATTGGGGAAATATTTTCTTGCTGTTGTTTTCCTCTTGGAACAGCTCTTGCATTTCCATGTCCAGCCACTTGCATAGCTCCTGCACTTTCTCAGATTGCCAGTGGTACATCTCGCGGTCTAATTCACCTTCTGACAGCGTTTGGTCTTTCACATCTTGCTTTAGGGAAGGCTCCTGGCATCTCACATCTTCCCCATGGGACAGCTCTTGGTCTCTCTCAAATTCCCCTTGGGACACATCTTGGCATTTCTCATCTTCCCATTGGGACAGCTCCTGGACACTCTCCTTTCCACACTGGGGCACTTCCTGGCCCAAGCAGGGCTCCCACTCTCTCTCCTCCCTGACCAAGTCCCACTCCACAGTCTGTGGCTCTGGCAGGTGTGTCCCCCCCTACTGCCCCCTGCTCCCCGAGGGCTTCCAGCCACCCAGGGCAGGGGCTGGGGGGACACAAGGGGCTGGGAGGGCAGCAGGGGCTGTGTGGGGCAGGGCCCTGGCTCTGTGCCCCGGCTGTGGGGGGAAGGAGGCGACTGCCTTGGCACAGCTGCCAGCCCGGCCCTGGTCCCCAGGCTGCTGCCTCCAGCCCCATGCCAGCTCCCTCTGTCCCCTCTCCCTCCAGGGCTGGCCGTCACCTGGGGCCTCATGCACAGGCCCGGCTGCTCCAGAGCAGAGGGAGAGTTGGGGTTCTGCTCCTCCATGTCCATGGCACAGGGAGAGTTGTGGTTCAGCTGCTCCATGTCCATGGCAGAGCGAGAATTTAGGTTCAGGTGCTCCATCAGCATCTCCATCGTTGTGTGTCACACAGGCTCTCTGGGGAGCTGCTTCCTCATGAGACAGCGGCTCACCCCAGGGCTCTGTGCCCCTTAGATACCCCTTAGGTACCCTTGGATACCCCTGTGTCAGGGCAGGGCTCTGCCATGTCACAAAGGCCTCCATGTCCTGCATCACAGCGGCCCTGGCAGCACGGGCCTGTGTCACAAAGGGCCACACCCGGCATCCCTCCAACAGCCGCCATGGCTGGAACTGGCACAGCTCTGGCCCTGCAGCAGACATGGACTTGGGCACTTTCAGCCCCTGCTGTGCCCAGGCCCCTGTGAGGCTTTGGCCACGCTGCCACAGGGCAGCCCCAGCCTCACCCTGCAGAGCCCTGGCTTTGGAGGCTGGGCTGCTGGGGGCACGAGCCACTGGCCACATGGACGCAGCCAAGGAGTTGTGGGCAGTGGCTCCATGTGCAGCTGCACTGGGGGATGAGGGTGTCCCTCGGGCTCTGCCTTGGCCTGGGGCCCTTGCATGGCTTCCCCAGCCACACAGACACTGGATCCTGTTACTGGAAATGGGGCTACAGAGCGGCGAAAGGACACAGTAACATGGCACTTTCTGGCATGCAGCAAGGAAGAGCAAGAATCAGCAATTCATTGAAGAAAACCATTGCCTTAAATAAGGCACTTTGTGAAACACAAAATACAGACAATTTATTACTCAGAGAAGAAGACACCTCTTGTCCCAGGCTTCTCACTGATCCAGGAGGGGTTTATCTTTTGTAATGATTTTATTTCTCATATTTACATTAGAGAAAGAGGCTCTAGCTTGGGAAAAAGACCAGCTGGGCCTGAGAAAGCCAGATTGGAAAAATCCTACAACATTCTCCCTGGGCCTGTAATGGCCACAGGATCCAGCTCAGCCTCAGCACATTTATAGGGGGTGGGAAGCTGAGCAGGGCAAGTGACACTATGGAAGGATGAGGCCATGCAGACGGACCTAAGCAAGTGTGGGAAGTGAAACCACAAGATCCTCATGAGGTTCAACAAGACAAGTGAAGGGTGCTGCACCTGGATCCGGGCAGTCCTTGAGTCACAGAATCATCAGGATTAGAAGAGATCAGCAAGACCATCCAGTTCCATCATCATCCCAGCACCACCATCAGCACCCTAATGCCCATGCCAAAGTGCCACATGCAGCCAGATGGCCGGGCACAGGGCTGGGGACATGCAGGCATGTGCATGTGGGGTGGGTGTGCTGGGCACAAGTGTGAGAGTGCAAGCAGGGGGTGTGTGCAGAGCAGGAGTGTGAGCACAAGTGGGGTGTGCAAGCAGGACACCATGGAGAGTGTCCAAACAGGCAAGGCCCCGTGTCAGAGAGCTGAAGCAGCACTGCAGCGTGGCAGTGTGCAGGGAAGCCCTGGCAGTGTGCAGGGAAGCCCTGGCAGTGTGCAGGGCACTGCCCTGAGCTTTGCATGTCCTGGAGGGGCTGCAATGTCCAGAGCTGCAGTTGGTGAGGCCCCTGAAAGCCTCTGGGGAAGGACTGAGGGACAAAGCAAGGGACAAGGTGTCACTGTGGGCAGCTCCTCTTGGCCACCCAGCCACAAGGTCAACACTAAAAACTAATTTTTAAGGAACCAAGGGACACCTCCAAATCAGCTGTCCTTGTCCCTGTGGGGAATCCAGCTTGCCAGGTGTGCACTGGGAACAGCACACAGCTGCTCCAAACAGCCCCAGCAGGTTCCCCACACACCTGGACGACAACTCTCGCTGCAGGGACTCGGGGAGCCGGCTCAGAGAGGTGTCCTCTGGGATTTGTTGTTTGTTCCCAGAGAGGCTCTGGTGGCTGACGTGGGATTGTTTTGGCCACAGTGAGCGAGCAGCCGAGTTTCAGATCTCTGCTGCTTTGCCTGCGCCCGTCTGGCTCCCGAGATGGGCCAGGCACGGCTGAGCATGGCTGGAAAAGCAGCAGCTTTTAACAAATGTGCATGGCAAAGCTGCTGTCCCAAGAAGCAAATTCCCACACAGAATTCACGTATTTCCTTTATTTACAGTTCTGCACAGGAACAGTTGCTGACTGGCAAATCCACAAAGCCAGCAAAATGGCTATCAAAACATTTCACTATTTCGATCTCTTAGCAAAAAATGGAATCCATTGTCATTGACTACCAGATATATGATTCTCTTACTAATTTCACATATCGTTTCCTGCTAAAATTATTTTAATATGTTTCTAGTATCATGTGTAAATACTTAGATACATTCATATAAATGCAATATATAATGATTTATATTATATATTATATATAATAATCAACATATATAATCAATAAATATTATGGATAAAGCTAATAAATATTAAATAATATGGGATTTTTAATTTGTATGTTGTAATAGTATTATGACTTTTACTATTTATTAATAGAAATATAATATTTTCTGTTATAATTAGCAAATATTATTCTATTATTAACTGATATTTATAATTAGCTAATGTGAATATCTTAATATTTTCTTCTATTGGATAAGATTCCTTTGCTTCTTATGCTAACAAATATTTCTCTATGCTCTGTCTTTCTTTTCCTTTGAAGATATTTTCTCGCTGGGTTTCTGGGGTCACTGGGCCAGCAGTTGCCATCTCCCTGTGCCACAAGAACCTTTTCCCCAGCTGGAGGAGATTTCAGCACAGCTGCTGAGCTGGCTTCATGAGTTCTGTCCTCATCTGGGAAGTTGTGCCAAATGTCCTTGTGGCTGTCACTTCTGCATCCTGGGTGTCCCCTGAGAGCAGGAGCTCCTTGTGCCCAGGCTTTGTGCCCCTGCCCTCGGCTCTGCCATCCCTGGTGCCTGTGCAGCCCCAAGCCTCAGGCAGGCCATTGTGCCGAGCAGGAGCTGCTGTCGCTGGCAGCTGGAGCCCAAAGGCAGCCCGTGTGACACGGGGCAGGCTCCGGGCCAGCGCTGGCAGCGGGCACTAATTGTCCGGCTGTGGCCTCAGGCAGGGGCAGCAGAAGAGCCCCCGCAGCGCCCGCAGCGCCCGCCTGAAGCGGGACGGGCGTTTCTTGGGGGGAGCCGGCTGCTCCCTGGGGGCCTGGGCTCCTGCCTGGGGAGCTGAGGGGCCTGGGGGGCAGCAGGGGCTCTGTGGGGCAGGGCCCTGCCTCTGTGCCCCTGCTGCCTGCACCTGCTCGGCCAAGGCTGCACAAGCTGCTGCCTTGGCCGAGTCCTGGGGAGCAGCATCAGGCCCCTGCAGGAGCTCTGGGTACTTGGGGTTCACCCAGATGGTGTGGATGGTGATGCATTCCATGTCCTCTTGTGGTTCCTCTTCCTCACTGTCACTTCTCTCTTGGGTCCCGATGCATGCCCAGTCCTCCTGTGACTCCTTTTCATCGCTGCCTCCTCTCTCATGGGACACCTTTGGATATGGCTGCACTTCTCCTCTGGACAGCTCTTGGTCAATGGAGCCTTCCCATTGGGGAAATATTTTGTTGATGTTTTCCTCTTGGAACAGCTCTTGCATTTCCATGTCCAGCCACTTGCATAGCTCCTGCACTTTCTCAGATTGCCAGTGGTACATCTCGCGGCCTAATTCACCTTCTGACAGCGTTTGGTCTTTCACATCTTGCTTTTGGGAAGGCTCCTGGCATCTCACATCTTCCCCATGGGACAGCTCTTGGTCTCTCTCAAATTCCCCTTGGGACACATCTTGGCATTTCTCATCTTCCCATTGGGACAGCTCCTGGACACTCTGCTTTCCCCACTGGGGCACTTCCTGGCCCAAGCAGGGCTCCCACTCTCTCTCCTCCCTGACCAAGTCCCACTCCACAGTCTGTGGCTCTGGCAGGTGTGTCCCCCCTACTGCCCCCTGCTCCCCGAGGGCTTCCAGCCACCCAGGGCAGGGGCTGGGGGGACACAAGGGGCTGGGAGGGCAGCAGGGGCTGTGTGGGGCAGGGCCCTGGCTCTGTGCCCCGGCTGTGGGGGAAGGAGGCGACTGCCTTGGCACAGCTGCCAGCCCGGCCCTGGTCCCCAGGCTGCTGCCTCCAGCCCCATGCCAGCTCCCTCTGTCCCCTCTCCCTCCAGGGCTGGCCGTCACCTGGGGCCTCATGCACAGGCCCGGCTGCTCCAGAGCAGAGGGAGAGTTGGGGTTCTGCTCCTCCATGTCCATGGCACAGGGAGAGTTGTGGTTCAGCTGCTCCATGTCCATGGCAGAGCGAGAATTTAGGTTCAGGTGCTCCATCAGCATCTCCATCGTTGTGTGTCACACAGGCTCTCTGGGGAGCTGCTTCCTCATGAGACAGCGGCTCACCCCAGGGCTCTGTGCCCCTTAGATACCCCTTAGGTACCCTTGGATACCCCTGTGTCAGGGCAGGGCTGTGCCATGTCACAAAGGCCTCCATGTCCTGCATCACAGCGGCCCTGGCAGCACGGGCCTGTGTCACAAAGGGCCACACCCGGCATCCCTCCAACAGCCGCCATGGCTGGAACTGGCACAGCTCTGGCCCTGCAGCAGACATGGACTTGGGCACTTTCAGCCCCTGCTGTGCCCAGGCCCCTGTGAGGCTTTGGCCACGCTGCCACAGGGCAGCCCCAGCCTCACCCTGCAGAGCCCTGGCTTTGGAGGCTGGGCTGCTGGGGGCACGAGCCACTGGCCACATGGACGCAGCCAAGGAGTTGTGGGCAGTGGCTCCATGTGCAGCTGCACTGGGGGATGAGGGTGTCCCTCGGGCTCTGCCTTGGCCTGGGGCTCTTGCATGGCTTCCCCAGCCACACAGACACTGGATCCTGTTACTGGAAATGGAGCTACAGAGCGGCGAAAGGACACAGTAACATGGCACTTTCTGGCATGCAGCAAGGAAGAGCAAGAAAGAGCAATTCATTGAAGAAAACCATTGCCTTAAATAAGGCACTTTGTGAAACACAAAATACAGACAATTTATTACTCAGAGAAGAAGACACCTCTTGTCCCAGGCTTCTTACTGATCCAGGAAGGGTTTATCTTTTGTAATTATTTTATTTCTCATATTTACATTAGAGAAAGAGGCTCTAGCTTGGGAAAAAGACCAGCTGGGCCTGAGAATGGCAGACAAGAAAAATCCTTTAAGATTCTCCCTGGGCCTGTAATGGCCACAGGATCCAGCTCAGCCTCAGCACATTTATAGGGCGTGGGAAGCTGAGCAGGGCAAGTGACACTATGGAAGGATGGGGCCATGCAGCAGGACCTGAGCAAGTGTGGGAAGTGAAAGCACAAGAACCTCATGAGGTTCAACAAGACAAGTGAAGGGTGCTGCACCTGGGTCAGGGCAATCCTTGAGTCACAGAATCATCAGGATTAGAAGAGATCAGCAAGACCATCCAGTTCCATCATCATCCCAGCACCACCATCACCACCCTAAAGCCCATGCCGAAGTGCCACATGCAGCCAGATGGCTGGGCACAGGGCTGGGGACATGCAGGGATGTGCACGTGGGGTGGGTGTGCTGGGCACAAATGTGGGAGTGCAAGCAGGGGGTGTGTGCAGAGCAGGAGTGTGAGCACAAATGGGGTGTGCAAGCAGGACACCATGGAGAGTGTCCAAACAGGCAAGGCCCCGTGTCAGAGAGCTGAAGCAGCACTGCAGCGTGGCAGTGTGCAGGGAAGCCCTGGCAGTGTGCAGGGCACTGCCCTGAGCTTTGCATGTCCTGGAGGGGCTGCAATGTCCAGAGCTGCAGTTGGTGAGGCCCCTGAAAGCCTCTGGGGAAGGACTGAGGGACAAAGCAAGGGACAAGGTGTCACTGTGGGCGGCTCCTCTTGGCCACACAGCCAGAAGGTCAACACTAAAAACTATTCTTTAGGGAACCAAGGGACACCTCCAAATCAGCTGCCCTTGTCCCTGTGGGGAATCCAGCTTGCCAGGTGTGCACTGGGAACAGCACACAGCTGCTCCAAACAGCCCCAGCAGGTTCCCCAAACCCCTGGACGACAACTCTCACTGCAGGGACTCGGGGAGCCGGCTCGGAGAGGTGTCCTCTGGGATTTGTTGTTTGTTCCCAGAGAGGCTCTGGTGGCTGACGTGGGATTGTTTTGGCCACAGTGACCGAGCAGCCGAGTTTCAGATCTCTGCTGCTTTGGCTGCGCCCGTCTCGCTCCAGAGATGGGCCAGGCACGGCTGAGCATGGCTGGAAAAGCAGCAGCTTTTGACAATGGCTGTGGTTTTGATGTATTCTGGGATGGGTAGTGGAAGATTCTGGGCTTGATCCTCAGGTTGGTTATGGCCACCTTCTGTATATAAAGTTTCCATTGTTAATCAGGGACCTCTGTCCTTGTTTTTGTGGGAGCAAGCACAGTTGTCAACTTTTTCTCCTCAGGCACTCCCACAAGAGGAGTTCTGTGGGGGACAGCAGTGACACAATATGTCTGATATTGTGAGGGATGAGGACGTGACCAGAGAAAGTCCTGTCAAGTATATTTTTGAACTAAGATGACTTCCACCCTAAGTCCTTTGCTGCTTTGCAAAGCTCCTTAGGTTCATTATAAGGAACCTGTTCCCATTTAGGGTCTTTCCTCTTTTACAGATTACCAGAGCCTGCCCACAGAATGGGCAGAATGGGATGAGAAGAGTGCTGCCAAGCATGGGCCAAGAGGGGGACTTCCCTTAGGGAGAGTGGGATGGGGAAGGCATTTTGGGGTGACAGAGACACATTCAGGTGACAAGGTCCTACAGTCATGTGGGCTGCCAGGACAGACAGCAAATGTTTGTTTCCTGGGCATTTTTAAGCACATTCCCAGCTCAAAGCAGAGGCAAGAAGAAAAGGGCAGTGAGGAGCTGACAGAATCCCAGAATTGCAGCTGGAAGGGACTGCTCAGGTGTAAGAGCCCATGTGGGAGAGATGCCTTTGCTCCAATGCAGGGGCAAAGGAGACCATGTGAGGACAACTTACAGATTTTGTTTAAGAAGAAAGGGGAGGTAAAGAAATAGAAAGAAATAGGAAAGATGTCTCAGATACAGAGCATCAGTTGAAGCTAGATGATATTTAAGGCCCTTCCACTAGCAACCTTAAATCCTGGTCTAGACACAGGAGGCCAAATATTCTCTGTATCTACAGGAGTATTTATTCAGATGAGCTACAAAAATAAATCAGAAGAGAAAATCAGTTCTCCTTCATTGTGCTGCAGGAGCTGATGTGTTAAAAGCAAAATGAAAGCAATCCTCTGTCACAGATGAATGAAAAGCAAATGTTCATCTGCCCTTCACAGGTCACTGGTGTGTGACTCATCAGGAGTCTCTCTTTTATCTTTTTAAGACACACCCTACATTCTGCAGTTGTCCAATACTAAAGACCAGGTAATCTGATATTTATTGAGGTACTTGCTTTCTCTTGACATGGATGATTTCCTGATTAAGCTCTTCATTTCCTTCACTTACAACTCATCATATAATGTGCATGAGCAAGTACATTATAGTTAGACCTGGTTTAGGAACTGGTTGCTCAGTCTGACAGAAAGGATTGGGGGACACAGCTGCAACTCCTGCACAAATAAACAACTGGTGATTATTAGTGATATGTAAAATATTTGGAGTGCAGGGTTCACCAGAACTCCCTGCATCCCTGTTCACTTCAACTGCAGCACTGCCTGAGAGCAGCTCTGCACATAACCAGCATCTGATTTAGAGCAATCTCTCCTTCACTGAGTCCCACTTCTCACAGCTCATATGGAGCTCTGAGGCCTTTTTTTGTGTCATTTCAGGGAATGGGCCAGGGTCACAGAAAGTTCATGGCTTCCCTGTCACAAACCCCATGTCTATGTACAGCTCCAGCTGATGGCAACTCAGAACCCCCTGCAGAGGAGGGCCAGACTTTGATGCAGAATAACTTTGTTCTGGGATACAGGATTTCCTTAAATACCCAAGGAGCTTCAACAATGGAAATTCCCCAGCTCTCCCCTTCTGGATTATGTAACATTCCCATCAGATAGCACCCCAGTCCAGTGGTCTCCTCTGATCCCTTGCCTAACAGACAAAAAAGGAGATTTAATTTTGTTGTTAAATTAAAACTTCCACAGCACTATATTAAAAACAAGGGCTCAAGAGTTACCTAAGAGATAGTTGTCCACAGTTTTTTACTGCAGGGCACCTCAGCAGTAATTCTACACATCTCCTATCTATCTGGGCTGGCTCTAACTCCATTAGTGATGCAGTAAAACTAAGGAAAGAAAGGCTTCCTCACCCTGCTCAGCAGAACACAAATACTCCTTGTTTATGGATATATCACTGCAACCATTATTTTCTAATGCTGCTGATACTGATGTCTAATACCCCAGGAATTTCCCACAGAGGAATTTCTATTTAGAGTTTTACAAGTTTGTTTTACATATATGTAATTTAGCCAGAAAATATCAGTGAAACACACATGTGCTCCGCCAGGGATCATTCTCGTTCTTTGGAAAAAGACTTTTTCTGGAGTTATTGAACATTTATAAGGCACAACTGGTGCAATTCAGATGCAGCTATGCAAATTTCATGATGCTGTTATCCCATATTTATTCCCAAGATGACATGGCTTGCTTGGCAAGCTCAACCCCAAGTTTCTCATAGCATCTCAGGCATCTGGATTCTTAAAGCAATTTATTTCCCTGGCTGGTGCCACAGGTGCCCGTGACTTTTGAGGAACAAAGGGTCAGTGCAGTTCTTTCCAGGGGCTCCCATCCCCCCAGAGCTCAACCTGCAGCTCCTGCAGCTGCACCCTGAGCCACTGCACTGATTGTATTCCTCAACTCCATGCCATGGGGAAAGCATTTTCCTTCTCTCACAGTCCACTGCCTGGTGTCTGCACCTTTATTCATGTTTTGCTTCAGTAAAATGAATGTGTCAGTGAAATACTGATGTATTTCATAGCAAAGACTGAGCATTAATTAAGTCCATAACCTATTTTCTAATATAGCAAAGGAGGGATAATTCAAATTAATTCAAAGGAATGATCTGATATGGAGGAAATGAGGACAAGAAAGGGTTACCCTGCTGGAGACAGGGATGCCAGAGCCAGGGCTGCTCCCTGTGAGGGAGTGAGGTTCCACTGGCTGATGAGATAAGAAATGCTGCAGCATTTTGGTGGCAGTGGTGCAGTGGGAGAACTCAGGGCCCACCTTTGGGCAGCAGAGCTGGTGCTGGGGGCTGGACCATGGGGATGAGCTGCCCTATGCCAACACTTATACAATGGATATTGGGGCAAATGTAAGGAATCAGCCCATGCCACATCCCTGCACTGTCCCTGTAGATCCACTTATGGCACTAGGACTCTGCTCTGGACATTGTTCATTAAATATTTTATCACTTAGGCGCAAACAGTGTTTCATTCACCTCGAGGGATACAAAAATCCCCCCCCCTTCCCCCCCCCACTGTTCTGCCTGATCCTTCGCTACCATTGAATTTCCTGTTGAGGGTAGTAATTTACACGAGTTGAGGAACTCACCTCTGTCATTTTTAATGTAACAAGGTTGAAGAGACAGACAGGAGGAAGGTCATGCAAAGTCAGTTCCACCTGAGCAGCTCATGGACAATCAAACACACTACATGCTGTGGTTTGGGTTTCAGACTCTTCCTGTCCCACCCAAACTGTAATTATTTTAGTGCTAAATAGCTGTGAAAAGTGCCTTTTTTTGCATTATCTGTAACAGATAACACTCTTCCTTTTCATTATCAGAAACTAAGGAAGTAGAAAAATGGTTAGAGAAAAATATCACTACTTGTAAATATCCCGATGGCAACTGTTTAAATACCATCATCATCATGACCATTAACAGATTTCAGTACCCCTTGAACAAATAGGTTTAACATTCCAGTTAACAAGGTTTAATTCTTAGTCACACTGTCCCATATAAATTGAAGAAATGGTCCCTGTCTTTGAAGGGAGATATTTTTCTTCAATTTTTTCCTCTTCCTCTTTTTTGATAGCTTCTACCCATTGGGGTTATTTAATTAATTTTGGGAATCTTGTTGTGTGGAGTTTATTTTGGGAAGTATCCAATTCATTGCGTAGTTAAAGCTCTTCATTCTTTTTTGATACATTACTTCAGTTTTTGCTTCTGATTACCTTGAGATTTGGAGACAGAAAAATACTTCACCTTTCCAGCTGTTGGTGGGTTAGGGTCTTTGTTGCTTCTCTTTAAAGTAAATCTTCACGCCTTCATTCAGTGAAGTTTGTACCATCTAGTCCCTCTGCAATAGGAAAGGTCATCATTTTCTAAAGAGATAAAAAAATGCAATGTGTAATTGGAAACAAACTCAGGAGCATGGAAATCAGCAAAGAGGGAGTTCAGATGTCATTTCCTGGACTGACTTCAGACTGCCTTGCTTCAGACTCTCTTTTTAAGTTATTCCTGGGCCAGGAGTGGAGGTTTTCATAGTGTGAAAAAGAAAAGCCCTAGGTCAGGATTCAGTGTCCAGACAGAAAAAATGGCTTTGGCAAAGACACCAGCACAGACAATTTGTGAACAGAGCCAACAGTTACAGCATTTTCAGGTAAATATCATTGCCCTGGTTGATGAATCCAGCTCTGGCCAAAAGTAACTAGCCTGGGAATTCACATGAGGTTGGGACTAGTTACAGGACTTGCCATAAATATTTATGAGAAATAAGGAAATATTTTGTTTAAAGCAGAAAGGAAATATAAATGTTTATGTTTAAAAGCTGAAGCCAAGTTTCTGCTTCATTAGATTTGTATATTTACTAAAAACTCTGAAAAAGCACCAGCTGAAACCACAGTCTCTTCCATGCCTCTCAAGCAGACCATCTGAATTTCACTTTGTTTTACCCATGACCACAATCACTTTTGATGACCACAAAATTTGCAGTGAAGGAGCCCAAGAAGATCTGCATGTTTCCCAAACTATGCTGTTCCTATGGCATAAACCCCTGCTCAACACTCAAATGCAGGAAACACTTCTGTCCACCAGAGTCATTAGAATCCTCACACACCAACCTTGGGGGTGACAGCTGGGTCTGGTATTTTATTCCTGCAGATTGCCCCTGGTGATCAGGGGTCAGGGTCTCCAGAATGATGAGCTCCATGGGGATGGCTCCAAGGTGGGGTGGACACTTCCAAGTGGGGGGAACTGTGCAAGGATCACATAGGAAAGAGGGAAAAGGGAGGTGGGGGCAGAAAGAAGGGCAGACAGATGGAAGGAGGGATCACTGTAGCAAAAACAGGAGAGATGCTCTCTGCCCTGCACAGTCTGAACTACTTCTCTGCCCAGAAAGCTTGAAGTCTTACAAATCACAGAATCACAGAATCTGTCAGTTTGGAAAAGACCTCCAAGGTCGAGTCCAGCTTTTGACCACACACCACATTATCAACTGAACCATGGCACTGAGTGCCACATGCAGTCATTTCTTCAACACCACAATCTCGTCCCTGGGCAGGTTCTTCCAATGATTCACAACACTTTCAGTGAAGAAATTCTTTGTGGTTCTCAACCTGAACCTCTCCTATCTGCCCTGCCCAGAAATCGTAGTGCCTAACAAATGTGCAGGAAAGCTGCAAGCAGTGAAAGCCCCCAGACAGTGAGTAGGTGACAGGAACTGCAAGTGTCTGCACACAGCTGAAGAGGACACAACCCACTAGGCAGGGATAGGAAGGACCTGAGACTGCAGAAAACCCATTGTCTGGATAGTCCAATAAATGTGGGATTACCGTGGTGTTAGGGATGTCAGCAGCTCCCACTGCTTCAAGTAGTTTGGTTTTCTCAAATTTCAGGTATTTTTACACAGGAAAATGATCCCCTTGATTACAATATCCAGTTTACACAAGGCAATCAGGCCTCAGCAAACCACACACAGACAAACTGCACTCTTGGCTTCCTCTCTGTGTCTGACAGGAAGCCACACAGAGATGGCTACTCACATGAACAAGGATGGTTTCATCCCACTTCACTCTCTTCAGGATTGCCCTCTCATTGCAAAGATGAAACCTGCATGTCAAACCCTGTGACCCAAACCTCAGCCAAGTCAAACAGCAGACAAATACACCTGAGACATTTGCAGGAAGAGGTGGAAGTTTTCACACACAGCAAATCACACAATTCTCTGTAGCTCATCCCTTACTAAAGAATAAGGCTCAGGAGCTAAAGAGAATGGCTCTGCTTTAATGTCTCTCTGCTCTGAACCATGGAGAGCATTTTACCTGCTGATGTTGTATTTTTCAGATCCTTTCATGCACACTCCATCCCCCTCACAAGAAAGCACCCTCCCCCAGTTATTTTTTCTTTCTGGCCATTCCATTCCTCTATTTATTTTAAAGCCTTTCAAATCACCACCTGCTCCTTCCCACCACATGGGACACTCTGCTTTTTGTCTCCACTAGCTTGTGCTGAAGCAGCTTTGAGCTGCACCTGCAAAGCTCCTCCAGGCAGTAACTAACCATCTATCACCCCCACAGTGGGATGGGAAGAAGAATCACAAAGTAACTTCTATCCTGGGATCAGAACAGTTGGATAATTGGAACAAGGAAAATATTATCATAATAATTGCCAACTGAGTTTTTTTTTAAATAAAACCCTTGTGATGCACAGTAGAGTTGCTCAGCACCTGTTGATTGATGCCCAGCCTGTATCAGCAATAGGACCCCTCTGGCTAACTCCCATTTAAACCCTGAGCATGTCATTCTGTATATGGAATATCCCACTGGCCATTCCAGCTCTGCTCCCTCCTGGATTTTTGTGCTCCTCCTCACTGGCAGAGCATGGGAAACTGAAGTGTCCTTGACTGAGGGTAAGCAGTAGTTAGCAACAGCAAATCATCTGTGTAGCATCAACAGCTCTGCACCAGCTACCAGAATGAAAATCTACTCTGTCCCAGGCACAGCCAGGACACTGGGGAGGGGCTGGTTCTGAGGGTGGGGTTGTAGCAGCCCCCCAGCACCTCTGGCTGAGCAGAGATGCACAGTGGGGGAAGTGGTAAATCCAACCAGATATAAGGAAGGAAAAAGAAAAAAAGTCATTAGTCAATCATTTGAATGAATTTAATTCTGTGGAATCTCCATACCTGAGGGTTTTCAAGACTCACTGGGATAAAACCCGAGACAGTCTGAATCACTTTGATTTATAAGGTTTGACTAGACAACATCCAGTATAATATCTGAATAATTTTATGATTAAGGATTTTTCCTAGGGGGTTTATGTCACAGAATGATCCTGCCAACTAGTGCATTTATACTGCATTTTGATTTCTTTTTAAATTATAATGTGAAATGGCTTTGACAAATGCTTG
Organism: Erithacus rubecula; assembly: GCF_903797595.1. Classification (NCBI taxonomy): domain Eukaryota; kingdom Metazoa; phylum Chordata; class Aves; order Passeriformes; family Muscicapidae; genus Erithacus; species Erithacus rubecula. The sequence continues at coordinate 108,385,829 of NC_136658.1, read as the reverse complement.
GTCATTCATCTTTTGCATCATGCCCCATTTTTCTGTTCATTAAAATTATTTCAAAACATACTCTGCACTCTCACATTTGAATAAAATTCTGCTTAATCTATTTTAAACATCTCTGCTGTGTTGTGTTAATCTGTAGAACTGTATGCCAGTGTAACAAGCTGTTATAAATCATTACATAAATATGAAAACTGTTTTCAATGCTTTATATTGATATAGTATTTCCCACTAAGGCAGTCAAGTTTTTATTTTGCTGTTTCAGGAGAAAATAGAAGAATCAAACTTTTGACATATGGAGAAAGGAGAACCCTGATTTCACTGCAAGTGATGCTGCTCCAAATTCCTCTTTTTTTTGCAGCATAGTCCTGTGATAAAACTGAACTGACCATATAACAAAGGCACTGCTGAAAATTCATAAGCTAATCACTTGTATTGCTGCATAGATCAATTATGTTTAACATATCTCAGTAACTGCAGCAGCAATTAAGCAATTGCAGCAGAAAACAGAGAACAGAAGACAGAAATTTAAGATAATACATCATCTGAAACCAGGCATTTCTAGTGGATAGCAGAGCCAGACATTCAGTAATAACTCATTGCAAGGGTCTGCTAAGTAAAGCTACAATTCTGATTGTTGGGCTAATGGGAAAATGAGCTTCATAGCCATTCTCACAAGCCACAGAATGCACAGCTGGAAACTCTAAATTAACTCACGAGTTTCTGTATGTCAGGATGTCCCCTTCAACTGTTCGGACAAGATGTACTCTGCAAGTTAAATGCTTGAAAACCTTTCTCAGAAACCTCCATGTGTCTCACAAGAAAAGGCATGGGAGGCTTTTTAATAATGAACCAGAGCTCAGAGGAACCTGGGAGTGACATCCTGAATTCTGCCTGGAGAGGGTCAGTCTGAATCAGACACCAGCAAAAAAGCCTCGCTCTCAGCAGTATAGATTGGTATAGGATTTAAGGTAATAAAACAAATAATCATGGACAAATAATTATTTGACTGCTTTGGATTGAAAAGATGCATTCTGGAGGATGAGCAGAGCCAGACTGTCTTAGCATTCAGGTGGGAAATCTGACAACAGGGAGAAAGATGCAGCTTTTCCTGCACAACAAAAAGTGGGACACTTTTTGGTCACAACAGCTCACAGGGATTTTCAGTAAGCTATTGCACCCTGTTGTCATTTTCTTAATGCTAACCCTATTATGCTTTGCCTTAATTGTAGCACTGAATATTTGCATTTGAAAAATCGTGGAGCAATTGACTTGCCAGTCATCCTTGTGATTAATTTCGGGGAAATGTGTGATGTTCATAAAAAGTGAGGCTTTTGAGTGCTATTGTGGCTTCAAAGACTCAACCAGAGGAAATGATGAACAGCTCCCTAGGAAATAAATTATGTTTAATGTGTCTCAGTAATTGCAGCAGCTGTAGAAAAAAAAAAAAGAATAGAAGAAACTTGAGATAATGTATCAACTGCAGCCAGGCATAACTTACTGCTGAACCAACAAACCAAGGACACTTGGTGAATAAACTAACTGACAAGGGGAGATCACAACCACTGATCCACCAGCCAAAAAAACTCACTGACTCAAAAGAAAAGAAAAACTGAGCATGAGGACTAATTAGCAAAAGAAATTAATAATTTAATCAATAAAAGAAAAAATACTAGTTGATAACTCTGTGACTTGTAGCCAGTGAAAATGAATGCCTTTGTTTGTGTACTGTGACAAGTTTTGATAGTTGCTGTGCTGGCTTTGTGGATTTGCCACCCAGCACCTCTTTCTGTGGACAACTGTAGATAAATCAAATACCTCAACTTGGTGTGAGGATCAGCGTCTTGCACACAGGGTGTAAAAGCTATTTGGGATAAGAGTATTACTTAGAATCTCCTTCAGACTGATCTCCTGTATGATTAAGTGCAAGGATGGGGTGGTGAAAGAGGCCAGGAGAGCTTAGAGCTGTGGTGTCCTGCTGCAGCCCACGCCCAGCTCCAGTGTCACATCCTGCCACCCACAGCCAGAGCTTGGGAGCAAGTCCTCTGAGTCACTGCCAGGCGAGGAATGAGGAAAAAGTCCAGAGAAGTGTGGCTGCTGTGCAGTTAGACCCATGGACCTGAGTAAGGCAGGTTGAAACCCACCAGAACAGCCAGGAATTGAGAACAGCTGATCAGTCAATGCCTGAGCAGAGGCAATGGGCAAAACCAGAGGGAGTGAGAAGCAAGGGGGGATCCTGCATCCAGACCCTGACTGAACAAAGTATACTGATGTTGCTTAATAACTTAGAGCCTCTTAACACCAAAGAATAAAAAACCCAAAACACAAAAATAAATGAGGGCAGGAGAGCAGACAGCAGAAGAGGAAGCATGTTGAGAAAATACCACAGGAGAATGAGAAACAACTAAGAGCTGTCCTGAAGCAGTGTGTAACAGAGACAAATTACACTGTATGTCACTTTGCTGCCTTGTTATCTACATCCAACAACCCCAGCCATACCCTGCAGCCTCTGGCAGGCAAGGCACAGCCCCAGGTGAGTGGTGGCAAGGTTTGCCACCCTGGCTGGGATGGAAAGTCTCACTAGGAGGTGGGAAAAATCCTCCTCCTGTGGGGGAGGCCCTCACCCATTTGCCCTTGAAGGCACAGGACCAGCATCCCCAGCAGGTAACACAGGTGGGAGTGGGGCACAGCAGCTTGAACCAGCAGGTTCTGCCCCAGCTGTGAGTGAACTGACTCACTGAGATGCCTTTTTGTGAGGGAGGAAAGGCAAGATGTTGCTCAATTATTGGCACCCTATTATACAGTACAGCCAAGGAAGGAGGAGCTCAGCTGTGTTGTGAGGAGTTTGCAGGGAAATGAAACTAAACAACCCAACACATTGCATTATTTCCAGAACTATCTCAAAGCTGCCACCTTATCAGTATGAATTTCACATTTGCCTGATAAAGCCCCTCCAAGGACTTTTGTGGAGACAGTTTGGTCAAGTCAAAAATTGTGTTTTGAGGTGAGCACTGTAACAGATTCAGAATTGCCTTTGATAAATGTGTTTGCTGTATTAGTGTCAAGCATCCTGTGGCTACACAGTGATTTATTCATAATTCACAAATCACTAAAAGTCCAGCAGTAATTAAGCTTAGCTTCACCTGGGTGTCATCTGCTGAATAGCAGTACAGAGGTGTGGCTGCTCTTCTGAGAGGCTTTGGTGAGAAGAAGACTAAAAGACTTTTACAAGGGCAGGTAGTAATAGGACAAGGAGGGGATGGCTTTTAATTGAAATAAAATTGCTTCAGATTGGATATTAGGAAGAAATTCTTCCCTGTGAGGGTGGTGAGGCCCTGGCACAGGGTGTCCAAAGAAACTGTGGCTGCCCTGGATCCCTGGCAGTGTCCAAGCCAGGTTGGATGGGGCTTGGAGCAGCCTGGGGTAGTGGAAGTTGTCCCTGCCCATGGCAGGAGGGTGAAACAAGATCATCTTTATGTGCTTCCAACCCAAAACATTCCAGGATTCTCTGGCTCTCTGAACTCTGAAGTCTCTCCTTCAGTGTGGATTTGCAAGGTAAGCAGGCGGTGCCCACTCGTGGTCGCTCTGTCTTTTGAAACAGCCTGGTAATTTCCACAGAGGCCAAATATTTCTCCTGTGAGAGTTAGTTTCATTTCTGCTGTTTCTTGTCACAATGGGAAGGTGGAGCCTGTACATGAAAAAAGCATCTGAAGAAGTTTCAGAAAGTCACTGCTTCTCCTTCCTGCAGGACACTTACAAGGGTAAGTTTCTCCTTTCCTTCTTCTAAAAAGAGTAATGCAATTTTTTACTGTTCTCTTCATTCCTTATAATGTGAAAGGATTAGATAGAGTGTCTAAAGTAAGTGTGATTAAACAGGGTTGCCGGAAGCAGAATTTTTTTGCTTAATGGGTGGGAAAAAAAAAAAAGAAAATATGCTAGTATTATTTCCCCTTTAAAAGGAAACAACTGATAGTTGGCATTTAACTTTTATTTTTTAAAGCCATTATTCAGCAAGATGATCTAGCCAGGACTATTTATGAGTAGAATCATAAGCTTTGCATTGCTTCATTTTCTTTATGAGAAGACAGCTAGAGTTGATAAACATACAACATGAAAATTGTGAGGTTTACCCAAATACCCTGAAATCACAGGATGTGTCAACCAGTAGCCCATGTGCTCCTGTGGCTGGACAGAGAGTGAATAAATCTGAGAGCTGTGTGGGTTCAGCACTGCACCTTGGGTTTGAGAGGGGATTTTCATCTTCTACAGATGCAAAGCCAAAGGGAAGTTACAGAAAAACAAAGCGAATGTGTGTGCAAACCTGGGTGTGCAGCAGAGCACTTCGTGTCGTGCTGAGAGAGGTTTCCCACACACAGGCAGGCAAAGTCTAAGGTAAAGCTGTAGGAAATCAGCATTGTCCCAATATCCGAGGCAGGGGCAGCTCTGGTGAGGGGAAATTGTTGGCACTTTCAGTATCATCACGTCATCCAGGTGTCAAGTTTCACCTGTGGATTCCGCTCCATTGTAGAAGGGCTCTTTACAATTGCAGATTTTTTTGTTTTCCTCTCCTCCTTTCCTCCACCCGATGTTGTCACGGCTCAGTACACAAAGAAATCACTATGTGTGGCACAGGGAAGGATTCAGGGGAGAAGAGCCTCAGAAATGCACATGATTGTTTATCCTGGTGCTGACTGCTGTGTCTCTGTGCAGGGGTGCCCGGTGTGTGCACCCCATCTCCACGTTTGGAAAGGGTGACTAAAGATAGTCGGGTCTCCTCATGCATCCTCAGCCCTCCCCACATCCCTTCCACCTCTGTGATGACCGTGGGGTTTGTCCTAAATAAACACACCAGGTGGGTATTGCAGGATGTCTGGACCTTTCCATGATTATTCATTCTAGAGATTGGGAACTGAGATGTTTGTGATTGACATTGGCCACAAAAAGGATTTAAAATGCTGCTGGAGACTGGGCCAACAGGGCAAACTGGTGTCACAAAGGAAGTTTCTGGGTTGATTTTCCCCCTCCCCATCCCCTTCTCTCCCCACCCCTACCAAGGATGCCCACGAGGTGCCTTCAGCTCCAGCGCTTTTGGACAGGTGTTAAAATACCCAAGGTCTACCCAAATATAGACATAAAATCCTGAAGTAGCTCCACATGTGCTTTGCTGCTTTGCAGTGGTGAATTCTGCAAGTCCAAAGACTGTAAATTTGCACATTTCCACCTGAACCTGCTCACAGTGTAACCCTTCAAACATGGACTGTGTAAGAGTCGGTCTGAAGTTTCTCTGATCTGCCTCACGACCATTGTCAGAGTCAGACCTGGGACTGCACCACTCACCTGAGTTCTGGCCTGCCCAGGTGGGTGCTTGCCCAGGACTGTTTGTGGGTGTGCCTGGTGCTGCCAGGGTACACTGCTCCCAAGCAGGGCACTGGTTATAGAGCCCTGCTCCACCTGTTTGGATCATTGTTGGAGCAATGATCTCCACACACAACAGTCCATAAATCTCCCCACCTTTTGGCCAGAGGCCACTTGCTTTGGAAAAGAACTATAAAAAGTGAGTTTCCCAAAGAGACTTTGAGATCTCTTTCCCCCCCAAGGGATTGAAGATGTGTCTATCATCAGATGACCATGAGGATGTGTCCCTTCTGTTGGTAGCTATGTCCCATCCTTTCTCTCCCTCTCTCTCTCTTTCTCTCCTTTTACTTCCTTTCCTTGACTCCTCTCTCTCTCTCTCTCTCTCTCACTCTCTATCACAAAACTGAATTGTTGGCACTCAATAAGCTGCATCACTGCATCACTGCTAAACAAACCTGAGTCTCTTGCTTTTGTCTTTTGCACCCTGGGGTCGAATGAGCCATCATGACCCCACTGGGGTTGAGCAGACTGTGACAGACTTCTCCCAAATCTGGGACTGAGGGGAGCAGGTTGCACCTAGACTGCTGTGAGAAGTTTTGGAAGCAAGGGGGTCTCACTTGTGACTCAGCAGAAGGACCATGACCTGATTATAATCCATTCTAATACATTATAAAGTTGTTATTTTGATACTGCACTGGCAATATTTACATACTGTATTAGCAATAAATCTAATTATAAATTCCCACACAGTCACTATGTCCTGCTTCTCGTGTCCACAACCTTCTTTCAACTGCTCTGCTACAGTGTGTGATGTTTTTCCTAAACTTGTTTTACAAATTCCAAGTATAATCTACATTGTGTCTGATCATCCTATTTTGGCATCTGTTTAAATTAGAAAACCTGTAAACTTAATTCAACAACAACAAAAAAATTAACAGAACAGGAAGTTATTTCAAGCAAAGATGTGATTCTCCAAACTTTTTTTCTGAAGTGTTTGAGTTAAACAGATCTTGGTTTTAGCAGAGTTAGGCTAAAAAATCTAGCTTTGAAAAAGGACTCTTGGCTTTTTGGTTTTTTTTAAATCACTCTCTCTGAAAATCACCTCCTCTGGATAATGTCACGCCAAAAGCCACTAAGTTCCTCAGTAACTCATTGAAAAGAAAACTTCTCCACAAGGAAATGCTGAACAACTAAATAAAAAGTCTCATGTCCTCCCTTCTCTAACATCATGTGAAGCAAAGTCTGCTTTTGGCAGAGGGTTTTAAGCTGTAGGGGAGGGGATCAAGATGCAGAGCTTCTAAAACAGGTGTCAGACTTGCCTCTGATAACTATTTCTTCCACAAAAGAGGTGAGATGGCCACTTAGCAGACCATGGTTTGGAGCCACCCCACAGCCCAGCCCTTCTGACCCCAGGAAGTCAGGGATTCACACTCCAATCCTGCCCTGCTACTGACTGAGCTTCTCCAAACACCTTGCAGCAAAATATTTCATCGAGGAGAATCAGCTTTTTGCAAAAACTGGTGTAATTTTTTTTTTTCCCCCAAAAAACAAATATTGTTTTTTTCCCATGGGATTTTTTTTTTTTTTAATATTAAAAAAAGAGCTTAAGAGAGGTAGGGAGAATTGTTTCAGCTCTATCCTCTGGAGACCCATTTTAGTGATTTGAGAATAGCTGTGGCACTTGGTACCTACCAAGGTACCTACCAAGGGTTTGGATCAAGAAATAAAAGTGGTGTTTGATTTTCTCTGCTCTGATCATCGTTGCAAGGTGGAGTCACTCACTGTCCCACGTTTGATTTCAGAGACTGCACCTCACAGTGCTTGGACCAGGCAGTGACCAGTCTTTAGTGAAGCACTATGGACAACCTCAACCTACGTGGAAGCCCAGTGGCTCAACAGTCCATGGACAAAAAGAAAGCAGCATTCAAACAACCTTTTGAAAACAACAAAAATCTCCCAAAGAAAGAGGGGTTTGTATTTTCTTTTGTAAAACCATTTCCAGAAGCTGCTAAAGTGCCTCTCCCACCAGAGCCAGAAGATGTTCCTGTGATGTCAGAGAACATGTTTGAGAAAAGGCCTAACTGTGAACAGAAGGACTTAGAGAAAGAGTTTTTCAGAGAAGAGGACAAGGTAAGAAAAGGAGAAGGCACAGATCCTCCCCACCCTTATTCTGTTGTTTCACTCTGTGCCCCAAAATTAATTCCTTTGTCTCTTAGGGCAATCTGCACTTGTTAGGTCCAAGGAGAACTTTTGGGATGAGGCTTAGCAATTATTTAAGTAGGAGGAGAGATACCTGCAATTAATCTGCAGACATTAATAATGCAGGTCTAAAAAAAAAAAAGAGATGGCTGCAGCCTAGAAGCCAATTTAATGTGTGACATATCTGTTTCAATCCTAGATACAAATTTTGAACAGAAATCATAAAAGCTGAGGTTTCTTTTTTTCTTGAGGGTCTTCAACAGAAATGCACAGAAAGGTTAATAATAACCTGCTTGGGCATTTTAACTGAACACAGATTGGTTTTAAGTCTGTGACAGTTTTTGAAGTTTTTTGAGGATTTGCTAGCTATTAAACATTATAGTGAAGAGAGAGGGCAGTGGTTACAAAAAAGGGTTTAAAATGCCTGCCTCCAGTAATGTGTGCTGCCTTCCTCATTTTGAACCAAAAAAATCTGCTTTGTTTGAGTGTATCTGATCCATAGAGATACTTTTTGGAGGTATTTTTTGTGGATAAAAGTGATGGAGAAAAACTTTGAATTTTCTTTTTAAAAAATCAGGTTTGAATGTGCCTGGTCCAATATGTCTGAAACATATTGGTGTTCCCAAAATTGCATGTCTAAATGCAGCAGTCAGACTGGAACATGGAGAGAGAAACAGGGAGAAGAGACCAGGCTGATCTTTATATACTTTAGCTGAGCATATTTAACAGCAGATGGGCCAGTTTTGCCAAAGACTGAAAATTGTTTGTTTTGTTTTCATGTAAATTAAGAGTCTGTGTTTATATCTGGACCTGTATCAAACCCAGAAAATTACAATAATCAGTTATTTAAAACAACTCGTGCCTCATGTCAGCCTAAAATGAGGCAAAGAAAGAAGAGCCATGATGATCTAAAATATTTCAGCCACCTGTTAAGAACATTACAGCAGAACTCTTTTGGTGTCTGCACAAACTAAATCTTCAAACTCCAAAAGGAAGATCTAATAAGCTATATTTTTACCAAATTCAGTGGTTTCTGGGATCAGTCTTCATTTGCATACACATGCTTCAGTACATCTGTGGATGAGTGGAAGAAAATGGCAGTTATTAAAAAAACTGTTACCAAAAAAAATTAACAAAGCACACTTAGTAATGCGTTCTTGACCTTCTCAGGATGGCTTCCAAAATTTTCTATTTTTACAATGGATGATCTGTGAGCCAACCTCAACTGTTTCTTTCATATTTACAGACACCTGTTTATTACATGGAGATGCAAGGATGCACAGTGATATGAAGTAGAGATTGATGCCAGTAAATAACTTTTACTAAAGAATGATGAATAGAAAATGTATCTTTTTTTTTAAATTATGGAAAATTGATTGTAAGTTTAACTCTATCAGGATGCAGAACACACCTTGTACAACCAATATGAGGAAAAGATCCGACCCTGCATTGATCTTGTTGACAGCCTGAGAGCTCTTGGGATAGAAAAGGACCTGTCCTTGCCTGCAATTGCAGTGATTGGAGACCAGAGCTCTGGGAAAAGCTCTGTGCTTGAAGCCCTGTCTGGTGTTGCTCTCCCCAGGGGAAATGGTAAGAATTTGCTTTCTCACATTTTCACTTTGATCACTTTGATGAGGTGGAAGAGATTTTTTTTTTGTTTGTTTGTTTTTGGTTTTTTTTGTTTAGATTTAGTCAACTCCATGACTGAGGGATGGAGGTGCAAGTGAGGCACCACATGGTAAATCCAAGGCACATTTCCAGGTTGGCAAGAGACCAGAAGTAAGAAGTGTAGTGTAGTGTAATTGCTCCAGTTGACTCTGTGCATTTCTCAGAAAACAGCAGTGCAGCAATGTATTAATTTCACATGGAAAACCAATTTTTACTTTTTTTTTTGTGGTTGTTTTGGGTTTTGTAAACCCGTTTTCTTACAGATACCCATTATTATTATTATTATTATTATTATTATTATTATTATTATTATTATTATTACTACTACATGCAAAAAGTGTACAAAGATCTTTACTTAAAGCATTATTTAAGTAAGAGATGATTGTTGAAAGACTTTACAGCTCAAGAAGATACACTTTTCAGCTCTGTGTGTGTTTTTTTTGCACACATAAATTCTGCAAGTTCCATGTGAGTTTACGATATAATCTAGTCTTTCAGGCTGCAGTTGTAGAAAGTTTTTTCATAGGATTTAGTTGCAGTACTGAAACAGATCATCCAGAGAGGATCAAAACTCGATGTGGGGAGTTGTTCTAGGTTACAATGTAAAGATGTGCCTAAAAGTCTGTATTCTATCACCATCTGCTGAAATCAGGTGGGGCAGTGATCCTTATCTCTGTGGGAGATATCCTCTGCTAATGGGCCAGCTGTTAAAACCAGATGGGGCAATGTTCTTTATCTTTCCCACCTTCCCTCCAGGAGATATCTCCTGTTAATGGCCATTGAGTCCCAGTGCATGACTGATAAAATTCCATCATCCCACTGGGAGATGCTCCAGCCAGGGGAGGAGACAAATATTTCCTACCTAGATAAAAACTGTGATTTGGAACACCAAGGCAGCCCTTACCCAGTGGTTTCTAGAAGACAAGAGCTACCAGGTCTTTCTACAGGATCACTGCTTCAACAAGACCAATTCATCTGGGCTGCTGCCACCACCCTAACTAGCAGGTGTCAGGTTGTATTCTGACTGTCAGTAGTTTTTCTTTTGTACTATTGCATGTGTTGTTTTTTTTTTTTTACCCATTAAATTGTATTTCTGACTTGGAGTCTCTCACTGGTTTTGCTTTCAAAACCATTACAGGAGGTTTGCAGGGCCAGACATGTCTGGGAAGAGCCATGCTTGATCTCATCTAGCACTGGTGACAATCCTGCTCTGAGCAGGAAGGTAGACAAGTCCACTCTGGAAGTGTCTCTTGGAACATTTGCACATTTTTGTGTGAAACATTAGGCAATCCTGTGTACAGCGCACACTTTAAATGTGTTTCATGCCCAACCTCTGGCTTTGGAACTGCTGCAGGTATTGTCACTCGGTGTCCCTTGGAGCTTAAACTCAAGAGGTTGCCTGAAGGCCAGGCATGGCAGGGGAAGATCTCCTACCGAAACATAATCCAGGATCTCCAGGACCCTTCTGAGGTGGACAGAGCAATAAGGCATGGTGAGTGGATTTGGCTGGCTCCTTCTCTGAATCCTCCTCTTAGACTGAGCAGCATCCACAGTGATTGTGGAGTAACACCAGCAGAAGCTGAATCAGGAAAACTCAGCTCTCTGAAGGGAGTGATACCAGTGTTTCAGTAGTGAACATGGTCTGTGATGATGGTCCCAAATTGGCGTGGATTGGAAGGGACCTTAAAGGTCTTCTAGTTCCAACACCTTGAGCAAGGATGCCACCCACTAGATCCATGATCCTTTCATCCTGATCCATGATAAAGGCTCAGGCTGTGTCCTTAGCTGAGTGATGTCTTCCTGGTTTGGGGAGGTTGTCTGTCAAATTGTAAACATGGAACCTAAATGGTTCCTGTCATCAGTTCAAAAGTCCAGAGAGTGCTTGATGTTTCTGTGGCTGGAAATATTATTATTTTTGGAAGAAATTGCAAGAAGGCAGAGGTGAGGACAGAGAGCTTCTGCCAGGTACTGTGACCACAGGCTCAGTCAGTGCCCTTCAAATGTCTCAGGTTTACCTTTACAGCATTTCATGCTGGGTGAGAAATCAGTGTTCTTACCCAAAGGACAGTAAGCACTTGCCCTAAGTGTGGAAGTTGGATTGTCCTTACTTCGTCTAGCACAGCTCTGCACATTGTTATCCTTTCTATTTTTTAAATTAGCTTTTCAATACATTATTTGGATATTCTCAAAACTGGCCGGGCAATTGGTATGAATTAAGGTAATTAAAGAGTTGAAAATCTCTCTTGAGAATGACTGTGGGGTTTCCTTGCTTCTCTATGTTCACAGTTCAAGCATTATTGTCTTGTAGTATCTGGGACAGATTACTCTCAATCTCTCTATCAAAATGTGAAGAACATAGAACAACGCCTATTTTTCTTTCACAGCATCCAAGGATTAATTCATGCTTACAAAGTCTCTTGCTGTTGAGGAAGCATTTCTGCAACTGATCGGTATTTTACCTGATCCCTTTCACTGTGGTTTATTTACATGTATTTTATCTGCATACACCAGAGTCCATAAATATATGCTCTGTAAAATATTACAGCTCACATTCCAACAGCACTTCACATCAACTTGTTCTGCATTATAATTTCCTTAGATTTTTGCACAAATGTGTGTGACTGGATCTGAAACAAAAAGACAAGCCTTAGGTGGTAGCTGGTTCTTTTCCAAGTCATTGTGTTCAGCTTTGTTTTGATGCATCATTTGAAGCTTGCATTCATTGCCTTGCTCTTTTCACAGCCCAGGATGTCGTGGCCGGTCCCGGAGGTGCCATTAGCGGGCAGTTAATTTCCCTGGAAGTTCGGTCCCCTGATGTCCCAGATCTGACACTAATTGATCTTCCTGGAATTGCCAGGGTGGCCGTGGGGGACCAGCCAAAAGACATCGGGGACCAGGTAAAATTCAGCCTCGTGTGCCAATCTGTGCCTTGGGGAGTCCCAGAAGACTTTTTGTGAAGTAAACAGAATAAGTGGAGGGGATCTCTGCTTTTCCTCTGGCTGCTTTAGAAGACATGCAAATAAAATGCAAATAAAAGCCACCCCTCTGTGAGGGTGATGTGTTGTGGTGGGTGTGTTGTTTCTCCTAAAATACCTTGAAATGGGAACTTGGAATAAGAGGAGCCCAAACTCAATTAGATATACCAAATGGAAATGAGACAAGATTGGATTGTCTGGGCTTTACTTTCTGGGAGGAGCATAATTAAATTTCACAGTTAGATAGCAATCTTTCTATTGTATTGAGAAGAAAGCAGCAGATGTGATAAAACCCAGACATTTCCATTGTCCCCAGCTGGCTGCATGCTCCAGAGATGGAGTTTGTAGCATTGCAGCTACAGGGATGGGTGGGAAGTGGAAAAGAGAGGCATCTTCACCAAAATTCAGGGGGAAAAATGAATTGATTTACTGTGGAACAAGTGCAATAGTACTCTGTGGAGCTTCTACAAAACAACACAGATTAGGAGGAACTCGTTCAGTTTGGTATTGAAACACAGAAAAACGCCAACCAGATGTCATGTGCAGCTTCAGTTTTAGCACTTTTAAAAATTTTCCTACAAATATTCCACTGAAAAATAAACCAAAGACATTTGTGCTCTTTTCAGAGATGTAAATTTGAGATTTATCAGCATAATCGAGCTTGCTTTCTTTCCATAAGTGTGTAGCTACCCATCAGAACCTGATTTTTTTTATATGCGATTTGATATCAAATATCTTTAATATTTCCATAATGAAAGGTTATATATGCACAAGAGATTAAACTCCTCGTAGCTGTCAAGACAGGATGAACAATATTAGTCTGGTCTCATTCATACCAGATGTTTGTATTAATCCTGACTTAAGAAAAGAAGCTGCTGACCCCTTTCCATGCCATCCTCTAGCATGTAACACCACCCTCAGCATATGTGGCATTTAATGTCATCAGGCAGTGGCTCCTATTGCTAGAAATTGTCACATCCTTCAAGCAAGTGTCTGGTTTCACTGAACCTCCTCACTGCTGTATTGAATTGCAGATCAAAAGGCTGCTTAGAAAGATGATTGGCTGCAAAGAGACAGTGAATTTGGTCGTGGTGCCATGTAATGTGGATATTGCAACAACAGAAGCACTGAAAATGGCTCAGGAAGTGGATCCCACCGGAGAAAGGACAATAGGTGAGAGATAATTTTTGAGCTATGAGCTGAAAAGAAGGCCAAATCTTTTTTTTTTTTTTTTTTCTTCACCCCCATGAAGTCTGATGTTCCTGTGTTCTGCAGCAGATCTGTGAAATTAGCTACTAGAAGAAGAGGGGGAAAGAAAACAGCCTAAAGAAAATAGTTGCAAGTATTTCAAGTCACAATTCTTGAGTAGCTCCAAGGATCTCTTAGTTTGGTGTATTGCTGGCACTCCTGCTATGAATAACTGGAAGCTGAAAATCTCATTTAATGGTAGTTGGTCTGAAGATAATGGTGAAAACACTTTGGTTTTTGCCTGTCAAAAAAAATTTGCAAAGCAAAATTCATGGTGGGAGGCCAAGTGTAGAGTGAGTTTTACAGTCCAGGAGCTGAGAGGGAATAAAAAAAAATTGCTTTATAAAACATGGTACAGAACATTCCTGCTTGGTGGTTAACTTTGTTTTAATTTCACAGGAATCCTCACAAAACCTGACCTTGTGGACAGAGGGACTGAAGAGGCTATAGTTAAAATACTGCAAAACAGGGTAATCCCCCTCAAAAAAGGCTACATGATTGTCAAGTGCCGTGGGCAGCAGGACATCCACAACAAAGTGACCTTGGCTGCTGCCATCCAACAGGAGAGAGCCTTCTTTGAGAACCACAAACAATTCAGGTACTCCTCACAGAAAAGTTCTCACCAAAAACCTGTTCAAGTCACCTCAAACATTCTGTTGATTTGAGATTTAACTCAGGGGTTACAAACAGGTATTAGTTATACTCAGTATTTATCATTGCCCATGTAGGGTTGTGTTTCAGTGACCCAGAATATTTTTACACACTGGCTAAACTCTTTAAAATGTTTTTTGTTGTTTTGTTTTGTTTTTTTAAATGCAAAATACATGGAGGAAGTGCTACGAACTTCAGAAGTTCTGAATAGTCCCAAAGAATTTGAGTTCAAGCATCTGAGCACTTCAAGTCAGGCACTGAAGTATTTCTGTTCACTGGGAAACATGAGGGAGCAGCATGAGAAAAGAAAGGCTGTGCTGAGGGTACAGGCTGCCCAAGTGACTCAGCAGCAAATCAATCAAAATCCAGAGAGTGGCAGCTGGCAAGGGTTTTGAATCATTGAACTTCACACATGAAGAAATAATAGAACAGCAGAATTCATCTGCTGTCAGAATTTGCTTTTTTCCAGATTTTTCTCTGTTTCCCTTTGCTCACTCAGTAGCTGTCAAACAACTCTTGAATAAACATGCCCAGAGTGTCCTGGGCTGTTACCACATCTGCACCAGCATGGCCCAGAGCCCCCTTCTTTACTCAAATTGTGTAATACAATAATGAAAACAGAGCAGAGCATCACTGCTGCCTCCTGCACAGCTTGGCTATCCAAACCCACCTTTTCCTTTTTTTTTTACAGGGCTATTATGAAAGAAGGAAAGGCTACTGTCCCCCATCTGGCAAAGAAGCTCACAAATGAACTTGTGAAACACATTATTGTAAGTATCAGAGGTGCCATGCTGAGCTTCTGGTATCAGTTACTACCTAAAAACAAATTCAACCCTTCAGCCCTGGACTGCAGTTGGATTTCATCTTTATATGCTTAATGATCCTTCAACTCAGTGATGTGAGAACAAACTGAACTGAGAGGCAGAGGTAAAAACCCCCATGCTCTGTCAGATTTGCCTTTTAACTGCAGATCAACAATAAGCAAATTATTTAATCTATTTTTGACTCATAATTCCTGCCTTTTCAATGGCAGCCATGATATTTCTTTTTGGTTATGAGTGTTGATTGCCTGGGTGACAAGTTACTGATGTCAGCTTAGAAACAGTGATTTTTATTCAATTGGAAATGTCTTCAAAACATCAAGATCTTCTATTATATTAATATACTAATGTAAGGATATTGGGCTTTTTTTTTTTTTTTTTTTTTTTGGTATAAATGTATCTGCACATAATATATCTTATTCCATTAAGAGAAAATGCTAAAATATTGGGAACATCTAAACTCAGTCTCAAAGGAAAAACAAAATATTTATGTAAACTTAAAAAAAAAGCAACTAAACAGCCACATTCCATCAGGTATTTATCAGGAATTGAGCAGTCACCACTTTCCTGGCACTGTCAGGACATGTTTTTTTGCTCACTGTGAGGAAAGTCTTGCCCTAGACTGCAGCTATTCTGCCCAGCTCCCAGTAAGGTCCAGCCTGATCCCTCAGGGAGATCCTGGATCCTGCATTTCCACAATAAAGACAATATTTGCCCTTCCATGTTATCCCACTATCCATAAGTGACACTGACAGCAAGCTCTTGGATTTGTAAAAACAGCAAAAATCCTGTGCAGGTGTAGGTCACTCTTAGAGGGGTTTTTTCCTTCCAAAACCAGACAGGTTCAATCATCTCAATGTCCTTCTTCACTGTCTCCTCCCCAGAAAACTCTGCCTGCCCTGGAGAGCCAAATTCGTGGCACCCTCCATGAAACATTACAGGATCTGCAAAGGTACAACAGAGGCACACCCCAAACAGAGGATGAGAAGCTGTTTTTCCTCACAGATGTAAGTATCACTATTGGTCACAGAGCAGAGCAATGAGGTAACTGTGGGAGAACAAGAAATTATCAAAACATCAGCATGGACCCCTGGGAAGTTTGTGGTATCCCTCATTTCAGTGAGGGTAACATAGACAAACCACCTCTGCAAAAATAATGGACCACAGGAGCTCAACGCCCCTTCTAGCAATTTTTTTTTTTTTTTTTGCTGTGATTATGGGACAAGAAAACCAAACATGGTTGATTGGCTCAAAATCAAGCATCTCAGCAAGTGAAAACTTAAATTCCTGCCCACTCAACACTTTGAAGGGTTATCATTGCTTACAACACTCATAAGATCAAATGTATTCCTGATATCAAAGTCCTGATACCAAAATCTGATATTAATTCCTCATATCAAAATCAAAATGTGTTTTGCAAGTCCATATGAGTGCCTCATCTCAGGGAGTTACTCCCTGAGTAAGCCTTCAGTAGGCATTAGAGGTGTTTATGGAAGCTCAGCAGACTTCATACAAGTCTGGCCTATTAGAATTTATTAAATGGTTCTAAAAGTCTACAGGGGGAAAAAACAAAAGAGTATCAAATTTGTTCTCCTCTATCTGTGGCAAAAAAAAAATCATAAAACCAAACAAACCAGGAGCTAAGAGCATAAGAGATGTAAGAAAGGGATGTTCCTTATGTCCCTGCTTTAATATCAGATTTCCTAAACATCCACAAGTTAGTGTGAAGAAATGAGTCTTCACTGAACTGCCTGCCTGTTGTTTGATTCACTGCAGTTGATCAAAATCTTCAACCAAGACATCTCTCAGAGCACACGGGGCGAGGAGCAGCTGCTGGGAGATGAGGTCAGGCTCTTCACCAAGATCCGCAAGGAATTCTGCACGTGGGGCGTGATCCTGCTGGAGTGTGCTGCCAGGGGTAAGCACACAGCACATCCCCTGCCTTTTACCCCTGCACACAGCACCTTCTGTCAATAATCTTCCAGAAAATCAAGAGCAAGAAGGCAGGAGCATCCATCTGTTGTGGTGTCTTGGGGACAGAGTTTATGTTAAATGCTGTCATTACAGACAGCTCAGTGCTTGTCCCTCTTCTGCCAGCACAGCAATGAAATCAAGACACTGGAAACAGAATTTGTTGGTGATTTTCTGAACCACTCTTCTAAATAACAGTGAATAATAATAAATAATAACAATCGATATAATAATTTTTATTATTGCTCTTAACTTTTTTATTTTATTATTGCTATGAATATTTTAGAATCTGGGTGGGGTTTGTTCCACTTTAGCTCTGGGGTAAGGTGATACCTCATACAAAAAAAAATAGCAAATTTGTATAATATCAACAAAGAAATAGTAACTGTGATATCTTAAAACAATAACTAGTCAAGAGTAGATTCCGTGGAAAAAGTGTTTAGTGAGCTTGGGGGTTTGTTTTGTTCAGGGTGGTTTTTTTTTAAACTTGGCAGTGACTGGTAATGGCCAGGTACTTCTGTGAGGGTAAAAATACCAGGAAGAACCAGAATTTTTGTGGCTCATCCCAATTTCTGTTAGTCAGATTCTTGATGAAATGAGAGAGCAACAGCATGTTAGCTCTGTTTTGTGGTAACAAAAAAATCATCTCAGTAGTTTTTCCTCTCAAGAACAACTCAAAGATGAGAAATAGACTTCCTTCTTAAACCTGAAATGTATACATTGAGTGATTTAGTAATAAAGTACTTTATTTCACCACTCCAGCTAAAAAAAGTGTTCCCAGTAGAGTGTGGAAATACGAAGACCAATTCCGTGGGAGGGAGTTCCCAGGCTTCAGCAACTACAGGACTTTTGAGGACATCATAAAGGAGCAGATCAGAGAACTGGAGGAGCCAGCAATTCAGATCCTGAACAGAGTGATAGGTATGGCCAGGCCAGGGGAGGCTCTTGTGTGGGGGACACTGCTGGGCCTGACAAGGTTATTTTCCAGGAGAAGCTGATGCTGCCACTGATGCTCTCAGGATCCTTCAGAGTGTGGCAGTAAATCTGATTCAGTTTGGGCATTGCTCCTTCTCCAGAGCCTTCAATCTCTACACATGGTCTCCAGCATTTGTTAATATTTTTCCCAGTGGCTCTTGGAAGGGAGTTAGAGAATAAGTATAGAACAAATCACACAGCAAGGAAACAGTGCAGTAGAAGTACCTGGTGTTAAGTGGTCACACTCTTGGACCTGGAAATGTAAATTTCTGCTTGTTTGTATGCATCATAAAGGCAGAGTGCACCAGTACAGCAGCTCAGCTACTTCTGGATGAATACAGAAAATGAGTAGTCTCCCAAGTCTCATATTTACAATAGCTAAAAACCCTCATTAACTTACCTGACTTTGTTTTGTCTCTCTGTTCTTCCCTTAGAACTGGTTGAAGAGACATTTATGGGACTTGCTAAAAGGAATTTTGCTAATTTTCACAATCTAAATAGAGTTGCCAAGGTGAGGAACTACCTATAACCTGAGATTCTGAAAAGACAGAATGACATTTGTAAATCCATCCATGCTTATGGTACCTGTCTCTCTCACTGCATTACCCTTGTGCAAGTGTGGAGTTTCTTGCAGGAAAATAAGAAAGAGCCTGAAAATGATGGCATGATTATAATGGCATTAATGAAAGTGCATTTTGTACAACTTTGACAAGATCTACTAGATACATTCTTTATTCATTCTGCTCACATTCTTGTCATTTGTAACACAATGAAAAGAAAACCTGGTGTGGCTACCTTGAAGAGTTTATCATTAATTTCAGATTTGTCTGAGTGCTGAACTGTTTCTTCCTCTCTGAAAGCAAGCCAGGGTTTTAGCCAGTGCAGGAATCTCATATTTGATGAAAGGGAACAGACAAACCAAAAATCATCCAGCCATGAAAAAACAGAAGATGGCTGTTCACAGTTTGGGTATTAGCATGTTTTGGGGTGGAGTTCAGTGATATGAATGTCCTTGAAGACCTTTTCTCAGAAAGAGCTTTGAGGAAAAGAGAAGAAGCAACTGGCAGCCAGGAAACAGGATACTGCTGAAAAAGGAAACTCAGAGGCAAATGTGAATGAAATAAGTGGCTTGCTATTTCACTTGCATGGTCAAACCCAGAGTTCGAGTAAAATAAATAAAGGATCATGTTACAATTCAAAATTTCATACAAGGTATAAAACCTTTGAAATTTTAATTGTTTCAAAACACTACTGGGCTCCCAGGACAACCAGACAGTGGACAAATAAATTATTTAATCAAAACAAAGAGGTATTCATGAAGGGTCTTTAGGTGAAAAGGGGAGAAGTTCTGGCAAATTGGGCATGAGAAAAGAGACAGGGTGTTTTCTTAGGGATGCTGGGAAAGCATTTTAAGGGAATTTGAGCATGACTGAGGAAATTTTGCCACCCCCACAGACTTTTAGGTGGAAGTATCAAAAAGGGCAGAAAGCAACAGATGGCTGCAATGAAAGCACCAGACAGAAAGGAGTTAGACAGGGTTGGTTTGCAGACAACAGATATTTTCCTTTGGGTTTCAAGCACCAGGTTTGGACTGATCCCACTCATGTGGAAGGAGGGGACAAAGCTGCTCCATATTCCTGCTCTTTCACAACAGAGGGACCACAATCCAAAGCATTACTCTGTGTTCCCATGTTCTGGGATTAGACAGTGCTGCACACAGGCAG
Source organism: Erithacus rubecula (assembly GCF_903797595.1). Lineage (NCBI taxonomy): Eukaryota > Metazoa > Chordata > Aves > Passeriformes > Muscicapidae > Erithacus > Erithacus rubecula. The sequence continues at coordinate 108,366,248 of NC_136658.1, read as the reverse complement.
TTGAACACTGTGCCCACCTCACCATTCCCTGGGGACACTGCTGAGCACTGGCACCTTCCCAAAGGAAGCAAATGTCTCAGAACTTGTTGTTCCTTTCTTTTCTAGGTGAAAATTGAAGACATTAGAGAGAAACAAGCAGCAGAGGCTCAAAGACATATCCGGGCACAGTTTAAAATGGAGAGAATTGTGTACTGCCAGGATAACCTTTACCTTGAGGATTTAACTACTTTTAAGGCAGAAAACACTGCCAAGAAAGATCTGCAGTTGCCTGTGGTCGCCGAGATGGTTTCTCACACCAGTGCTTATTTGTCTGTGAGTTCAGCAGATTTGCTGCCCCTTGAATGCTGCAGATACCCCTCAGCCAGATCTGAACAGTCAGTGCAGCCTTGTGTGCCACACCAGCACTGTGCAGGGAGTGGCAGGGGGTAGATAAGTGCTCATGCTCAGCTTCTGTACAAACTATTTGGAGCTTTGACCAGTGATGAGAGTGTCAGGGCAAAGCTGGGCTATATCAGCAGGTTGCAGGATGCAGGATATGGTGATTAGAAAAGCCTGAAGGTGCCAAAGTGACAGCTGGCTCCTAAAGCACTTGTTAGCTACCTCCCAGCCTGGCTCAGGGCAGCCTCAAGCCACGCTGCACATTCCTGCAGCCAACAAAGTGAACAAAGTGGTGTCAGTGGCTTGCAGTCAGATCCTAAACTACTACAGCAGGAGGAGCAATAATAAAACATTACATTAAAATATATCAGCTGTCTGTAGAGATCAAAGTGCATCTGCTGTATTGCAGATAGCACCCTGTAAGTGAAGTCTCTGAACAAAGGATCATGTTAAAGAAAGACAAAAACACTCAGTATCAAGATTTGCTTTGTTGTAAAACTCCCTCAGAAAGCAACAAGTTCAATATTAATAATTCAGGGAGGTAGGTAGCAGCTCACTCTGAATTCCAAGAGCAGGTTTTGTGACAAATTCCTGCTATTAAATGGTCAGGCTGCTCAGGCTGATGAAGAGAAAACCACTGGCTTTCACAGAACAAGGAACAAAGCCAGAAGTGCATAAGCACTTCTATCCTACCTTGCTAACACTCTGCTATATGTCTTATCTGCAGTTAAATATTTTTGTAAATGCCCTGAGAGCCATTTTCAACAAACCCCAGTTCCAGGGCACCATGGGACTGACTTGTAGAAGGCCAAATACAGTTTGAATGAGATGGAAGCTCCTCAGTGTCCATGGCTGCCTACACCCTACAGGACCTAGGAATGCCATTTTTAGGTTGTACCACAAAAAGACAGAACCCCTCAATTGCAGCCAGGCACTTGGGTCTAAGTGCTCACCCAGCAGCAGAAGGGCTGGAGGCAGCCAATTCCCAGAGCTGGGAGAGGTTTGGAACCTCATGTTGCCCAAAAGCACAAGGTGGACCCCAAAACCCTGTGGATGTCCATGGGGAAAGGGCCCCACAAGCTCTTCTGGGTCAGTGTTTCAGTTTGCATCCATAAATCAGCCAGGCAGTTGGTCAGATCAGACAGGAGATTATCTCATGGGGATATCAATAGATGTGATGTGGGCACAGCCTAGTCTAACTTCTGCTGAAGACATTTCCCCTTAAGGCTAAAGCTTCCTCCAAAGCTTCTTAAACTGAAAAGGACAACCACATCAGAAACACAAATACCACCCCCTGATAGAGGAATTTACCAGCTTTAGGAAAAATCACTCTGATTTCCTGCATCAAAACATATTGTTAGCATTCAGTGAAGTTTGTCAAACTTCAAGACAAGTTCTGTTTGTCAGGAATGTCCTCCTGTAACTTGTCCCAGCTGGCAGACCTGAGCAGAGAATAGCCTGCCTTGGCTCTAGTTTGCTGAGGGAAGAAAAGCAACAGCTGACATCCCCATGACTCTTAATTTTTAGATTTTTAGGCAAAAAGACATTGGTTGCAAACATTTTTGAGTTCATAGCAGTGCTCCCTTCTTGAACAGTAACTCAGTCCAACAATTTTAAAACTTTTTTAACCAGATTACCTAGAGACCCTTCATTTTTCAGTTCTTTTTACCAATTTAGTATTTTGCCTTTTTTTTTTTTTTCCCCCCCCTCTTGCAGGGAGCAAGTAAACGCCTCTCCAATCAGATACCTCTGATCATCCTGTCTTGTGTCCTTCATGACTTTGGAGAAAACGTGCAGACCTCGATGCTGCAACTTTTGCAAGATAAAGAGAAGCTAAACTTTCTCCTTGAGGAGGACACTGAAGCTGCTAAAACCAGGCATTACCTCAGCCAAAGAGTCGATCGTCTCAACAAAGCCTGCCAGTACCTGAGAGACTTCAGCTTGTTGTAATTTCATTGTTATTCATAAGTTTTTTTTCTCCTCATCTTCTAGCATTACTGAAGAATTTTGTATAACCCCATAGAAATGTAATGTCGGCCCAGATCTTTAATACTAATTTCTAGTGTTCAGTTTTTCTTTATTTTCCTTAATTAGTTATATGCTAACAGACTTTGCATAAAGAGCTCCACTGGGGGCGTTGTGATTAAATAAACATTATCTCATTTTTATACCTTTTCTTTATTAATTCTGTGCAACCACTAGAATAAACATTAAAAAGCTAACACTCTGAGGATTATATGTTTTGTTGTTTTGGGTTTTTTTCTTTTTAATGATGGAAGCTGTATAATTCACAAACTATAGAAATCGAATTATCTAACTTTCCTCAATGAAGCTTAGTGCATGACACTCATGATCTCCCACTTCCCTTTGTGATTTTGGCTTACTGTCACCTAAAAGACACCTCTGCAAAGTGTCACCACTAAGTCTCAACGCAGAAGGAGAAAGGGAGCACACAGCAGGCATGAAACCATTCTACTCTAGAAGGAAAAGAAAGTTTATTTCTTTTATGTGACTGGTGCATCCAGAGGATGCCACTGGCTCTGTTCAGTGTCCTTTCCCAGCTGTCTGATTTGCAGAAGACCAAGAGGCTCTTCCTCTCAGATGTCTGCAGCATCACCTGAAATTTTGGGACTGATGGGCAACTCACTAGAGGGCAGGATTTGGATGTCCAAAAGGAAAGAAACCTCCCAGGATATTCAACATTACAAGGATGTCTCAGCATGAGTTTTGCTGCCTTTTTCCCTTCCCTCCCCAGGACACAGGGAATTTTTCCAAAAGCTCTTTCATTTTGTGGAAGCCAATGTAAAATATATCACACACTGTGTCCATGGCATCTTTCACACGGAAAATTTGGTTTAATGACCAAAAGCACCAAAACTAATGTCTGCATCCAACTAGAAAAAAATGTGCTTATACCAGTGATGTAGTAATTTCCAAATTTCTTACAAGAGAAGCCTTCTCAGGCTGGATATGACAAAGTGTTTGTCCCTGTGGCATGGAAGTGCAGCTGGTGCCTTAACCTTGAACTCTGCAGCCACTTTCCCCTTTCTTCCAGTACATTATTTTGCTATTATTGACTTGCAGTGCTGCAGATCAGAAGCCACAGAAAAAGTGCCTTGTACCTGTAACAACCTATTTTTTCTTTTACTTTCTGTTTTGAAAGTACTTTAAACTCCTTGGGCATTCCCCCATCCCCCAAGGTGCTCTTAATGCACAAGTGCTATTGGAAACACCCATGTCACACCTAGAGAGGAGAGGCAAGGACACATTGCTCCAGGCAGCAGGAGAGGGAATGACAAAATAGGGTGTGACTCCCTCAAGCCACTGCCTGCAGGCTAAACGTCCTTATTTAATTTGATTAAGTCACAGTGGTTTCATGAGACCCAGCCACCAAAGACACTCAGCATTCCTGGACATCCTGCTCTCATTCCCTGCGTTTGTTCAAGGACCTGAAATATTGGAATTAAAATAATCTCTTGGCTCACCGTCTAGAATTGTCCTTTTTTTTGTTTTTTTGTTTTTTTGTTTTTTTTTTTTTAATCAGCCTTTCAAAGCACTTCATACTCTGAATCCAGCAATTGCTTTAAAAAAACAAAAAGTGCCAAGTAAAGAGATATAAAGCACAACTAGGGAAAATTATTTGTAAAAAAAAAAAACAAACCACGAACAAAAAACCAATTTATTTGGTGCAGTGTTTACATGTCAGATAATTGCATTTCAGTACCAAAAGAGAAAACAAGACTAGTGGAGTAATTTCATTCAATAAAGATTTATCCTTCTTAACAAAGTGATTTGATATGGCTTTTTGATCCTCTACCACGATTATAAATTATTTTCAAAATCCTCATTCAGGTGGCACTCAGATATGAATTACATTTTGCTAAAAACATACAGGCAGATACATAAAAGAGAGCTCTAAGGAATCAGAAGCCAAATTTAACAAATGAGGTAGTTCATCAGCTTTGAGTTTCCTTGTACAAAACATCCAGTCTCTGTGTGAGGGTGTGTGTCTACAGCCTGCCTGGAAACCTTTGCCCTTTGCCTTTCACAGCAGGGAGAGGCCAAGAGTCACCCTCAGTGTGCTCAGCCAGGGAGCTCAGCCCTGGGACTCTTCTGCTGCAGCTCTGGGGCATCCCTGTCCAGGGAATCCCTGTCCAGGGCATCCCTGTCCAAACCCCACATTGACAAAGTGCCCATTTTGGGTTCAGAGCAGCTTAAGGCAGAACAGAACTTTTTGTAAGGTCTGAGGCAGCCAGACTGCAACAATCTGACTTTGATTGAGGTCCTGAGGATTTTTAACTACCTGAATAGACAGTATGATATTTTATTTTTTTTTGCCTGTACTGTAGTGCATGAAAAATTCCCTTCATATACATCCCTCACTCTCTACTCTCCCGAGACCCCAGCTGGAATGCTGCACCCAGCTCTGGCATCTCCACCATGGAGATCCTGTTGGAGCAAGTCCAGAGGAGTTCACAAAGGTGTTCCAAGGGCTGGAGCACCTCTGCTTGGAGACAGGCTGAGAGAGCTGGGGCTCTTCAGCCTGGAGAAAGCTCTGGGGAGACCTCTGCACCTTTTCCAGCCCCTAATGAGTCACAAGAGAGCTGAAGAGGTACTTTGGACAAGGACATGGAGTGATAGGACAAGGGGTAGTGACATAAGACTGAAAGAGGGCACATTTACATCAGATTTTAGGAAGAAAATTCTTCCCTGTAAGGGTGGTGAGGCACTGGAACAGGTTGCCCAGGGAAGCTGAGGGTGGTCCAGCCCTGGAAGTGTTTAATACCAGGCTGGATGAGGCTCTGAGCAACCTGGGATAGTGGAAAGTGTCCCTGCCCTTGGCAGTGGGGTTGGAATTGCATGAGCCTTAAGGTCCCTTCCAACCCAAACCATTTTGTAACTCTATACAAAAAAAAAAAAAAAAAATTTAATTGCCAACCAGCAGCTCAGAGATTCAACATTCACATTACCTAACATTTAATTTAAAAACTACTAAACCGTCTCATCATCTTGCTATGAAAATCTGAAATTAAATTGTGATTTAAATTGTCATTGTAAGCCTGATTATCAAGCAAAAGTTACTCAACAAAAGAGAGACATTTCAGCAAGCAGTTGACAGAATGACTCTGCCAGGCACCACAAGGAGAAGAAAGGTGCTCATTGTGATAAAACCTTCAGTGATTGAGATCCATCACTGTAGCCAGCACAGAACCAAGTGTGCAATCCTTCACGTTGCTTTTTAAAAGAAAAATCAAAGAGGAAAAATAAAATCAACCACAAAGTGAATAAATATCCCAGGCCCCCATGGCTTCATTTATTCTTGTCCTCAGGAACATCGATTAGCAAGGAGAGTATTGTCATCTGTTTGCCTGTTTAAAAGACAAAACAAAACAGAAAACAAAAGTTAAGGTTGTGTCTTAGCAATCACTTGGATGCTTCCCAAAAAAAACAGCTTAGTTATCATGCAAGTCACATTTATTTATTAACTTTTTTAAAGTAAAACTACATTTCAGGATGTGGGGCCTTAAAATTTATGAACAAAGCTCTGAATATTTTACCTGCATATTTCTATAAATCCAGTCTGTAAACACAGTCATATTCCCATACACTCCAGGCTTGTTGGGAGTAGCACAGCCAGTGCCCCAGCTGGTATCTCCAACCAGCCACCACACAGAGTGGTGGAGAGTCACCAGAGGACCTCCACTGTCCCCCTGCACAGGACACAAACACCTTGTTAGTGACACAGCCACCAGGAAAAACACAGTTTCACTCCAGGAGCACAGCTTTAGTTTCAATATAAACCTGCCTGCCATTTAGGGAGCCACCAAAACAAGATGTGATGGCAATTTTGGTTTTAAATGATGTCTGCTTCCAATAGGAATAAAAATAATTTGCCCAGATCCCTCTAAGTAAGATTGGTATTGCTTTCTTGTTCACAAGCACAATGCTGTGATTAATAATACAATAATGATAATAATGCTGTGGTTGTGAGGAGCATTTGATCACTTTCAAGTGCCAGGTAACAAACCATCCTTGAAGCATTAAAAAGGAGCCTCACCCTCCCTGGGAATTTTGTGAGAGCCCAAAACTGGCAGCCATTCAGATGATATAACAAAAGCTCTCTTTAAAGGGATGCACCACCAAAGGAACCAGAAGCTCAATGCAAATTTTTAATTTTTGGGAGGCAGGGGATTTATTTGTAATAGAGTGAACAAGAGATAGGTAGGTAGGTAGGTAGGTAGGTAGGTAGGTAGGTAGGTAGGTAGGTAGGTAGGTAGATAGATAGATAGATAGATAGATAGATAGATAGATAGATAGATAGATAGATAGATAGATAGATAGATAGATAGATAGATGGATGGAGGGGAAGAGAGAAAGAGAGAGAGAGAGAAAGAGAGAGAGAGAGAGAGAGAGAGAAAGAGAGAGAGAGAGAGAGAGAGAGAGAGAGAAAGAGAGAAAGAAAGAGAGAGAGAGAGAAAGAAAGAGAGAAAGAGAGAGAGAAAGAAAGAGAGAGAGAGAGAGAGAAAGAGAGAGAGAAAGAAAGAGGGGAAGAAGAGAGAAAGGAGAGAGAGAGAAAAAGGAGAGAGAGAGAAAGGAGAGAGAGAGAGAGCCTACTAGCAAGGCCACAAAAGTAAGAAAAAAAGATCACGATTACCTATTAATTAGGAATAATTACCTGACAGGAATCAACTCCCCCTGCTAGGTCTCCAGCACAGATCATGGTGGGCAGAATCATCCCATTGTAGATATAAACAGCGTTGCACCTCGAGCGCTCTATCAGGGGCACCGCAACGAAATTCAAGTTATTTGATGTTTTACCTAGGATTGAAACATGCAGAAATGTGCAAAGACAAAATCAGAACAAGCATCATATTACTTTGCTCTTACAGAAAAATCCCAAGATGAAATAAAGTTCCTAGAAGGAACAGGATGGAAATTTAAGATGTGAGAAGTCTACAAGAGGTCAAGAGGACCTCCCCCAGTATCTTTATTGTAAAAAAAAAAAAAAAACAAACAAAAAAAAAAAAAAAAAACCCTTTCCTCCCTTTCATTTTTCCAGTCTTGCAAATTTACTTGCATCATTCCACTTCAGAAACGGTGGAAAGGAGCAGCTCCTGCCCTTTCCCACACACTTGGCACACAGCAGCCCTTGCCAGCAGGGGCACAGAATTATCTCCTGGGTGGGTATTTCTGCCCCCCAGAACTGATCTGAGGGTCCTTTGCAGTCTGCTGAATGCCACACATCACAACTTGCTTTGAATGCTCTGGGTAAATATTGGGGGCTGTAAAATGAGTGAAAAAATAGTGCATGAACAGATCTAATTCAAATTTCCCCATCAGCCCATGCAACAATATTCATAGGATGAAGAGGACTAGTTCATGTAATAGATGAAAATATTCCAGAAGTACTTCTTACCTCCTTGGTACTCTGCTCCCCACCCTGATATCCAGCACTGCTGGTTTGGCTGGAACATCATTCCTGGATTGGGCAGACAAACTGGCTTCACATTTTCTGCAAAACAAACACAATAACAGATGTTCAGACAGAATTCAAAATAAATTTAAACTGCCACCATCCATTGCACACAATGCATTTCCTCTGTACTTTGCATTCCTTGAAGGAAAATTATGCAGGAAGAAGCAGAAAGTTTATCAGCTGCCCTTTCCCTGAGGGGCACCTGATCTTCACCTCAAAGTGATGAGGTAATGGTTCTACCTTAACTCATCAGATTAAAAAGAACAATTAACACCAGCTCTTCTGAGCAGTAGAAGGCAAAGAAAAAATTCTGAAAATTACAGCTCTACAATCTCTTTGTGAAACTCTGAAAATTATCACAAGACAAGCAGGATTCAGTACTGATACATACAAGAAGTGTGCAGCACAAAAAGCTGGAAAACAGACAATCTCCCTGCTCTGAGCAGCAGAAAATCCCTTTCAGATTACTCCTGCTAGCTCTAAACTGATGCACTGAAGCAAAGGACCTGTAGACAAAAAGCACTTTAAGTTTAAATAATGGCTTGTTCTCTATTTTGTATTGCTTACAAACAAGCTACATCTGCTTTCATGAAAAGAACTTCTTGTAATGTTGAGTTCTGAAGGGGTTTTTTACCATTATTTGACCTGAGTTTGACTCAAGGGACTTGGGATTTAATCAGCTGCTCCACCACTGCAGCTGTAGCTGTCTGCACATGCAGCTAAACTGAAGCACCATAGAGCATTTTGAGGTAAAAGTAAATTATTGAGATGAGCCCAAACCCCCTATCCAGATAATAGATTTAAATAAATCCTGCTTAGGAAATCAGAGGCTGTGCTCTCTGTCTCTGTGGATCATTTTGTGTTCTTCCAATAAGTATCTACAAGGATTGCTTGATGAAATGCAGAAGTTTCAAAAGGTGGGCTCACTGCCACTGGATTTTTCCCTTAAGAAGGGCAGAATGCCTACCAGTAAAACTCAGTGGTGTCTCCAGCTTCATAAGGGCAACATCATTGTCTTTAGAGTCTGTGTCATAATCTGGATGGGAAATGATCAGCTGCACTTTGTATCCACTTCTAAAGAGCATCTCATCCTGGTTCAGAATCCCAGCATAAACCCTCCAGCTGTGTGGGTCAGAAAGTCGCCTGCAGAACAAGGAAAAGGTCTGAAGATTTCCTTCTGTAGTGACAAGACAGGGATTAGGACCTTCACAAAACTGTCTGCAGGAGCTGTAGTCAAATATTTGTGTGACCAAAAATGCACACATGCATTTGACTACCATTTCTGAAGAGCAAGACAAATTGCCAGACGTGTAACTTGAGGAAAGCTTGGCTCTAGTTTCAAAAATATATCAAAAAAATCTTTGCAGTGGGTTAAGTATCACTGTCCATCCCCTTAATCACTCAGCACAACAAATTAAATCTGAGACTGCAACAGTGAAGCCTTTTGATTTCCATGACTGAGCGATCAGGCAGGCATTTCTGAAGTCTCACATGTCAGTGGTATCAGCAGAAGCCAGAATTAGTAAAAATATGATCTAGTGAAAGAATTCCACTATCTTGAAAATGCCAGGCTATTTTTTTTTTTTTTTAGGCTGGTCTTGGCTTTTGGTGGGTTTTTTTAATGTTAGGAATGCTTGCTAGATGTTATTTAAGCAGCCTTTTGTGCTGCAGCACAGTTTACAAAAGCTTAATAGAAAACTTGCCACAAGTGTTAAAACTGCCTCCATGAGAGGTGCCAAGTCAGTAGTGCCTGCAAGTCACCCCACCTCCCAAAAAAACCCAGATCAGGCTGAAAACCAGGCTTGTGCCAGCTGCAGCTTGGTTGCCATTCCCAAATCTTTGTGCACTGCAGAGCTCAAATCCAGACAACAAAGGAGGGATAAGATCTCCAGGGAGAAATCAACACTTGTATTCCTTTCTCAAGGTTAAGGACAAATATTCTTCCTTGCCTTAGCCTGAAACTGTGATCCAGCCAACCAACCATTAAAAATGTTTTTGCTTTGTGGGTTTTCCCTCCAGCAGAAGCAGGCACCTTTTAAACAAATTCTGCCCTTTCTGAGGGTACCACAAAACCCTCAAATCTCTTTTATAGGTTAAAAATGTACAAAGCACCTGCTATTTTTCTTGTTGATGGCTACATAAAGTGCTCCTTGGATAGATATAAATCTGTATTTAATACTGACTTGGACTTTACTACCCTGTGGCAAGAAGATATGAAGAAATAAATGGCACAGGCATCTTTAAATTGATCATATCTACAGCAGTGTGATATTTGAGAATTTGGGGGGAGGAGAGGAGTTTCCTTTGGGTTTTCTCACAGTGTAATTCAACATCTTCATGAAAACATTGTACTGGCTGGCATTAAATCGGGTTTACATCTGAAATTGGGTGAGTATCTGTGCACAGCATCACCCCTTTCATTTTGTAAGTAAGGCAGAACATAAAATAAGGGCTGCTGTAGAAAGTTTTAAAGGAGAAAGTGGGGAGAATAGAATGAATTTCAGGGTGAAGAAAGGCAGACAGGCACGGAGGGAGGGACCCACCCTTCCACACAGTGTGCTGCTGTCACAATCCAGCTGTGGGTGATGATGGAGCCCCCGCAGACGTGGGTGCCCTGCACGTGCAGGCTGACCTGCCAGGGCCACTGCCCCAGCACGGCCCCAATGCCACCCACGATCCTGTTCATCATGCTCACGCTCTTGTTGGACAGGCCACACTCTGAAAAGGTCAGTCACACACACAGGTTAGTCCAACAGGGAGAGGGAAGATGGATTCTGCTTCCCTCAGGCTTCTCTGGCAGAGGGGTGCACACACCAGGGCTGATCTGCTGGACACAGCACAGCTCAAACCCCTGCCCTACACCAAATCCCAAATCTGCCATTGCCCAGATCCCTGTAAAATTTCAAACCCCACCTGGCAGCTGGTTCACTATAAACTCTTTACACTTTTCAGGAATCTCTGGTGATTCAAACATCTCTGTGCTGTGCAACAAAGCAGCCAGGAGACTCCTCAGGACAGGACTCACCAGCAAAAATGCACTGCCCACCCAACTGCTGAATTTTGAGAGCAAATGTGCCACAGACATCCCCACACAGCTGCAGGGGGATGGATATGGAGCTTCACCATTTAAAAGAACCAGTGGCAGCAAAGACTGGGGATCCACTGCCTTCCTTGTCTCCTCTCCCACCCTGCTCCTAAAACTGCATTATTTGGAATCCAAAGTTAATAATTTCCCCGTGCAAAACCAGCAATTAATGCCACAGGTCCAAAGGGATTTGCCAGCCAGAGCATTTCAAAGCATGCAGCAGCAGAAGTTTGAAAGAGCCAGGGAGTTACCTATGCAGCGCAGAGAAACCACCTTTCCTGTGGCACAGGAACCACTGCAGGAGAAATTAAAAAAAAAAAAAACAAAACAAACAGGATCTTAGGGAAATGTGAGCAAAGTCAACCCTCCAGATGTTTTCTACCCTTTCCAGCTTCATGCCCTGCCTTCAGCCTCATCTTTCTGCAGAGGTTCCCTCATTTCTTCTCTTTCTCCAGCAACCACCTGGCCTCCCCCATACCTTGCATTCACCAAAACTGTCCTCTGGGAAACCACAGACATGAACACAAAAGGTTTTTAATCCTACTGAGAAGCAAGATGAAGAACAGCTTGGGAGAAAGTTGAGCTGATTTAGGGAGTTGTTGAACTGAACCAAGGAGCTGCAGGAAGTTTGTGGGCACAGCAATCTACAGGTTTTGAAACTGAACACTTCAGAATTGTTTGAAGATAATAAAAAGGATGCTTTGCACAGTGAAGATCCATTTTTGCTTGCTGTGTGTTCATGTGACTGAAAAAAGGCTGTGTCAGCTTCTATGAATGTGCTGTAGCTGTGTTTGTCACCATACACAAACTCCTGCTGATGTTCAGAGAGCCTTAAAAATACCTTTGACATCTCAACAGCACAGAGGATGGGACATATTTTCTTTTAGAAAGGAAGGGAGGATGGAAAAATGACAGCTGTTTTTAAAAAGAGGGAAGAACAGTTGCTGCAATAAAAACAAAGCCTTTCTCTCCAACAGTCCCCAGTGAAAGATGTGCTTGCATTTTGCTACAGGCAGAAGCTGCACCTCTCACAGCATCTGGAGAGACCCTGGATGAAAGGAGAGAGGCTTTCATTAAACAAAGATACCTGTTGTACAGCTTTTTGTACAAGTCTATATTCCCAGCACTTGTGTTCAGCTTCATGTAGCTCTTAAAGCTGTCTTCAGTGGGGAGCCCACGACTGTAGAAATATGTATCTCTGCAAAACAAAGTCCACCATGAAACCCAGCAGTGGTTTCAGCTTCCAAACAAGTGATAACAATGGGCTGTGCCAAGCTGGAGCTTCTGAGATGACGACACTAGAAATATTTATTTTTGTTTTCCTGTGAAGGCAGAACCCTGGTGGTGCAGCCCAGAGTCTCAGATTCTTTAAACATCTGTCCAATTCCACTTCCCACCAGTCACTAGGTAAAAATAATATTTTTATCTGATGTGCATGCACCTCGTGTAGCAGGGCAAGATCAAGAGACGCCTTTGCCAGTAAATTTTTACAGCAAAGCCTCAGAATCATTAAAAATGGCAAGGGGGAAATTTGAACTTTTCTGTGTCTGAGCAGAAGCTGACAGAGGTTGGACTTACACACTGTAGCCCATGTCTTTGCATGCAATCTTCCCATAATCATCATTCCAGTCATCTTGGCAAACAGGATACCAGGATTTGCTGACAGGTGAATAAACTTGCAGGATAAAATTTGGTCCAAAAAGTCTAACTGCCAGAAAAGGAAGAAAGGAAGAAAGAAAAGGAAGAAAAAAAAAAAAAAAAAAAAAAGAAACTAAGAACACCACATGCTATTATTACTGCTTTCTCTGCTTGGAAGTAGTTACCCATAATATCCACCTCATGTATGAACTGATGTTACTTTAATGCTCTCTTCTACTTAAATTCTGAGTAAATATCCAGTAAACAGAAATATGGCAATGACTTACTTCTTTTCATGTAAAGCAATTTAGAAGAACTACCGGTTTCAAAATGCAAATGTACGAGATAAGGTTCATCCTTTCATTTCAGCTTTTATGCTCAAAATTCTCTTTTATATTCTACCACTGAGAAAGATTGCAATAATGAAAATGTTCTCATCTTTTCTCTGTGCAACTACATATTTCTTAATGTATCACATACTGTGTGTAAATAAAATATGATCTACTGAAAAATACTTTATATTATCTCTTAATACACCAGATTTCTTCAGAGAAGCACTTTGTGGAGCAAGAATGTAACCAGGAGCAATTAGCTCTGACAGTCAACATCCCATTATGCATTTGCTTGCACAAGAATTTAATAAAAAATAGTTCAAGCAAAAGAACTGGCTTGAAACTGGCTTCTCCAAGAGCCCATTATTCAACAAAATGGAGTGGAACAGCTGCCAGCAAATGTTAACCCTGCATGAGAGTGTGCTGAATAAAAGTTTACAGAGGGAATTTAAAGCACAGCTGGAGTTTTCCAGCGTGGCACTGGGCATGACACAAGATGCCAAACCTCTGGAATGGATTAATCAATGTCTCCACCTTCTACCTTCAGCTCTGCACTAAAGCTTTTCTTGGCATCTTTTCAGTTCAAAGCAATGATTAGGCCAGGTTTTCTTACACAAATGAGTTATGAGGTAGTTGAAGAACTTAGGGGAGAACGAGGAATGTGAAATACATGGAAAAAGACAAGCCTGACTGAAGAGCACCAGGTTTATATTATTACCTGAGGCTTACTGAGAAGTCACCACTGACTGTTCCATCCAGAGACAATGCTAGATTGATTTCTGCACAAACCTCATTCAAATTAAAAGCTGATATTTAAAAAATTATTTAAACTCAAGGCAGCTCAAACCCCTGCGCCAAGCATTTCAGCTTTTCAATCGGGCTGGAAACAAACTGAGTATCCATATACATAACACATATCCTAAACCATTTTAAAGAGAGAGCTTAGGCTGAAACAGCCTTGTTGCAGCTTAGGCAAGCTGTGCACAAGGCAATCTGCTCCCAGGCTCCTGCAGCTGGTGCAGGTTTGTCCCCAGCCCACTCACCACAGCGGGTCTCATCCTCCCCGTTGGGACAGTCGCTCACTCCGTCACACCACTGGGAGGGGGACATGCACACCCCTGAGGATCCACACTCCATCAGGGAGCTGAGACAGGGATTCTCTACTGCAGGGAGAGAGGAACATAGCCACATCAGCACAGCTCTCAAGGAGTTTCCCATTTGGTGGAGCAAAGCTCTGGAAGAGGCTCTGGACCTGGAGGTGGGAGGGAGCCCAGCTTGCCACAGCAGATGGATTGCTCTGTCCTTTGCATCTTGTCAGATCAAGTCTCTGATGTAGCTGATTTTGGCCTCCCTGAATAATCAGGCACCATTAAGTTCTCAGAAAGGAGTCAGTTTTGCACTGGCAAAGTGTTAACACGTAGAGAAGGAGGAAGAGAGTGAGTGCCTCAATTATGTACTCTTGCAGTCATTTAAAACAAGATTACACTCACCCTGTTTAAATCAAAATTAGTCAAAAAAACGCCCCTACAAACCACAAAGTGTCGTCCTAATACTTCTAAATGAACTCCCTTAAAATCATTTAATATTTTGGAAGGGGTATTTAAACACCATTTTAGTTCAACCCCAAAGCAATGAGCAGGGACACCTTGCACTAGATCTCTCTTTCTCTTTTCCTGAGCAGAACAGAAAGAAGAGACTCCTAAAAACAGCAAATTTTTAGTTTCCTGCTTTTTTAGCAAAGCAGCTTTCATTGAAAGGGAAATTGAGATAGCACAAGGCAAACTTCACCTGAGCTGAACAAAATTGTTCCAGCCCTACTTCAGAGCTGAGATGATTTCCAAGGCAAACATCCACGGTACAACTCAGAGTGCTGAGACAGTCTGGGCTCATGCAACATTTACACAAAATCCCCACAGAAACAAATAAATGGATGTACATGTCCTCTGCTCCAAGAGAGATACCATTTTAGCAAAACAAAACACATCTTGACTGTTTACACTCCTGCAGTTAGGGTTTGCACATTTAACTGAAATCCCCTCCCTTCACCTGAAATTAAGTGGAGCTCAAATTTGGAAAGTAACAGCAGCATTGAAAAGAAAGAAAAAAACGAAAATGAAACAAAATAATGAAAAAACCAAACAAAAGCACCAAAAAAAACCCACAAAAAACTCCAAAACAAAAAAATAACAACCCTACACACAAAAAAACCAAACCAAAACACCTCAACCCACAGACAAAATTGAGGCATTTAAAAGGAACATCAGTTCATCTCTTAGCAGAAAAGGAACAAAGAATTTCCAGTCCTTAATTTAGCATAAAGCATAAAATGAGAATGGATATTCCTGATTTGAACAGCTTAACACATCTTTTCTTTAAAACAAAACAAAACAAAAAAAAAAAACTTACCAAAATACCAGATGAAGAAAGCAGCAATTGCACAACAAATGACTATTAATATAGATAATATTATTATTATGGTTTTCCTTAGACCTGAAATGAAAGCGAGGAGGAAAAGAGAA
The DNA here is from genome assembly GCF_903797595.1 of Erithacus rubecula. NCBI lineage: Eukaryota > Metazoa > Chordata > Aves > Passeriformes > Muscicapidae > Erithacus > Erithacus rubecula. The sequence goes on along the minus strand of NC_136658.1, from coordinate 108,350,819 downwards.
GTTAGGTTCACAAGCAGAGTAACTTCCACCCATCAGCACTATTTATTTGATGTTAAAATCAGTATTTATTTGATGTTAAATTCATTTTTAGCCAGACTTTTCTCCATCCCACCATCCATCCTCCCAAAGCACCCAGCTGCCCCAGCACCCCATCCAGCTGCCACTTCTCCACCCACAAGCAAACAGCTCCTCCAATGCAGGGCTTGCAAGGGGAGATCCCTTTCCTTTGATATTTTCCTTTGTCAGAAATCAGGTCTGAAGCTGGGAGAATCCCCCGGGACTTACTGGCGGCGCAGGTTCTCCCGGGCGGGCGCGCTGCCGGCGGGCTGGGCTGGTGGCTGGCAGCCCTGGGCACGTAGCTTGGCACGGAGGGAGGGGTGGTGGAGAAGAGCTGGGGGTAAGGAGCAGCACCTGCTGCCTGCCTGGCAGCGTAGAGGGGCTCTGGCTGGAAGCCCCTGTTCTCGTAGTATGGCGGTGGTGGACCCTGAGGGGTGGCGCGGGGAGGAGGGAAACAGGAGGAGGTGAGAAGCAAAGCTGCCAGCAGGAGAGAATTGCAGAGCCCTGCTCCATCAAACAGGCACACAGAGCACTTACTGGTGACTCCAGGTCACACAGACAGAGAGGTTCACAGAACATGGCTAAAACATCATGGTTTGGGTCATAAAAACAGCTGGGGAAGCTCTGGTAAGATCAGTGTCCTGACCCATAGTCCAGCCCAAGAAGGATTCTTGAGCCCAGCCCTCCCAAGCTGTTCTGCACAAACGCTTGTCTGACAGGGTAGAAATAAACAGCAAGGACAGCTGTGGGCAGCACTATCACAGAAAGAAATGCTGACAAGGAACTGCCTTTGTCCAGGTCCAGGATAAATGCTTACTGCCCCATTTCGTGCTGTGACAACACCAGGTACACCTAAGCTGTTTCTGACACACACTGACCTGCAACAGGTCATGGAATATTTATCCTGGAAGAGCTTTAAGAAATAGTTAAAAGTCATTCTAACCTATCCCACAAAACAAGCTTAAATAAATCAAAAGTGTGTGCTCAAAAGAATAAATCTCCCCTAAAAGTACCTGAGCACTTGAAATGTTGGTTAATTTGAGCCTCTTACACCTGCCCCACAGCATCTTTTTGCCAAAAAAGAAACACAACAAATAGTCCCAGTTTTAAAAGACTTGTTAATCAGGATGTCACTCAATGGGCTGTTATATGTAAAGAAATAAAGCAATATGAAAAGGAAAAAAAAATCAGAGAGGAATATTGTGAATATTTTGGTTACTTACTAGAGTAGAGGTCATTTTTCCTTTGTCAACAGTACAGAAACAATTCAAGTGTCAGGGAGCAAAGTGTGAACCTATACAAACAAACAAAAAGGAAAACAATCACATTTGGAGGCTTTGTCAGTTTTCCCTTTGGAAAAAGGCCAGATTTGCAGAGGGGGGAAAATAAAGCAAACTTTAAAAAACCAAACCAACAAACGGAAGTACTTGAAGAGAGGGTACAAATCAAGGTGCAGCATGAAATCAGATCTCAGCAGCCTCTCAATACAAGCCTGAGGATTATACAGTGGCAACTATTCATTAGCACGAGGGCAGCACAAACTGAGAAGGTCAAGTCAGTGCTCGCTCTCGCTGGCAGAACAAGAGTCAGAATATCCTGGCAGGGACCCACACGGTGTCAGTACCACGTTCAGCTCCTCCTGCCTCTCTCAGCACTTACTCATGTGTCACTCTGAGATTTATGGCACAGAAACCATCAGGAAACACAAATTCAACCAATTCATGGTAACAGCACAACTTGCAGGGTTTTTTTTCACTCTTACGTGTTGTTTTCTTGGCTGTGTGTTGTAGTCACCGCATCAAAAACAGGGGGAGAAGCACAGCAGGGGAATTGTGCCACAACAATGTGAAAGTTTTGCAAACAGGGTAAAAGAGAGGTTCTGCATTGAATGCTTAAAGCATCCAGCAGTTTATTTTAAAGTTAAACGTTAACGTTGAGCAAAACCACTGATTGCCACACACACACAAAATACAGAAATGTTTGCTGGTGCAGATCTAAAATAGGCAGTTATCCACAAGCAACCATTCTAATAAATGCTGCTGTCTACTGAGTCCTCTCATGTTGCTCTACAAGAAAAAATGCTTAGAAAGTGCCTCAGTCCTGCACTGAGAAATACTTTTCTCTACCTTGAAGAGCAAAACCCTGCACATTGCAGCTGTGTAAAGACACAACATAATTCAGCCCAGAGTAAAAGGTTATTTTTTATAGCCTCTATCAAGGCATCATCTCGCCCAAAACTGAACTGCAAATGTCACTGAAGCAGATTTCAACAGCTGCTCAGCCCCTCAAGCACACCAATCCTTTGTGACACTTCAGCAAGGCTGGTATTTGCTTATCAGTGTAAATAATGCACCACTGAACTTATTTGTGTGGCAGAGAGGTGAGAAACGAGTCTAACTCCTACTTACTGAAAGTCCATCAGACTGGTGACTAAGGCTCCAGGACTTCTGCCTTGCTCTATGTCCCATCCATCCTTGCCCAGCTCCTCACAGCAGTTGGCAAATGCAGCTCTGCCCAGACTTAGAAAGTGATAAATCACAGGAGGATGTTTCTGCTGCTTGTTCTCTGAAAAGGAGAAGGAATGAAAGGGTTAGGAAGCTTAGTGATATCAGAGAGAAGTGATGATTCTGAGATAAGACAACAGGGACTATGACCAAAAAAATTCCAAATACTTCTTTTACATTACCATCTGAAAGGCTTTGCAAATTAACAGGGAATAGTGTTCCTCACTCTGTTTTGGGAGTTTCTAGGAGTGTTTTTGGTGTGTTGGTTTTAGGTTTTTTTCAAACAAACTGAGGAAAAAAATCTCTCTCTTGTTTAACCATCCATCCACCATCACTACCAACTTAATCCTTGCTCATCTCTTTCCTATCCAGCTTCTGATTAATAACAGTTTCTCTGTTATAAAATACAGGAACTCATAGGTAAATACAGACTTCCATGGTATTACATACACACATTTTCCAATGAAACCACAATCACTGAACTCCTGTTAGTTTTGCAAATGTTTAGGGCAAAAATCAATCTGTAGTGTCCAGTAATGATATAATCTGGGTTTCCTAAGCACACATCAATCCCACACTCCAAATTGTTTTACAAACACATCAAGGGAACAACTTCTCAGATAAGGAAGCTGGGTCATGGAGAACCAAACTGACCTGTCAAACACTCCCCATCCCAACAACTAGAGAGCCAGAAGGGACTGGTCTGCCTTATCTCAGTCCTCTTTGGCCTCTAGCTCACCTCAGACAAATTTCAATAGACCATTTAAAAGTGTCATAAACCCACTCTGATGATGCAGAAGAGTTCAGTGGGAATGTGCAACTGTCCTTCCCTCTCACTCCCCTCACTCCTCCTGATGCCTGCTGAGCTATTGTAGCACTTTACTGGGTGCATCTGGAAAAAACAAACTTCAGGAGATCTTTAGAGAGAGCTGGAGATCCCAGGCAAGGGGAATGGGATGGAGCTCCACACCAGAGGAGGCTTCAAGGTGCCACAGGGTACCAGAGACTTGAGGCTTGGCTTGCTAACACCTTCCACCCAAATAATGAAAGGGACCCATCAGTCCTATGCAGTAAAGCCCCTAAATTTCAAAAACTCCAGTATGGATGGAGCAGAACCAGCATTTAGACCTTTAGCAACACAGAAGGTTAAAAACTGAGTGTGTTTTTCTTTCATAACTCAAAGTACAGAAATAAATATTAAAGGAATAATGTTTCTAATAACAGGAGAGACAAAGAGTAAAAAGCCACCACTGACACAGTTCACTGGTGACTAAAGCAAAATGTGTTGCCTCACAGCTGCCAGCTGCTACTTGAAGTATCTGAGCTTCTTACATATGCCTTAGGAGTGTTAATGTTATATCATGGGTCATTAAGATTAAAGAAAGGCATCACTATTTCCAGTAAATTTGTCAAAAATGAAAAAAAAAAAAAAAAGAACAGCCAAACAATAAAAAAATCAAAAATATTAGATTAATTCAAAACAAATTAAATAAAATAGCTTTTGGGGGTTTTTATTAGTTTTTCTACGGATTTCTGCAAATCAACACCCCAAAAAGGCAAGGACAGAATGAAAGGCAAAGAAACCCTAAAGGTCTAAGCAGGATTTTGTAATCAGACCTGCTGCCTTTTACCCCAGCTCTCCATGCAAGAAATGACAGGACTTCCTCAGCACACACCATGTCATAATTGTTAATTGGTTTCCACAAGCTTTTACTCAGAGATCCCTATAGGCTGTTTCCATGCCCAGGTCAATGGGATGGAATAACTACCTCCAGATTCAACACTGAGAATTCAGCTGACCAGAGTTATATTGGCAACAGCTTGCTTCCTGCATTTACATATTGATCCAATAACTGTTTTGTGCTGCTTCCTGAAACAGAAACATCAGCTGTTTGCTAAGCTCTGTGATAGCTATCAACAATTGAATAAGAAACCCCAGAAAAAAAACCAAAACAACCAAACAAAACAAAACAAAAAAAAAAACCAAAACCAACAACAAAAAAACCAGTTCTTCACAGTTAGACCTACATAAAAGCAACCACATGTAAAGAAGGAAGATGTAAGAGGACAGAACAGTCAAAAACTAATTGAATGAAGCCAAGTTCGTTTTCTAAAAGGAAGAAGCATAAAAGCATCTAAACATTCTACATGAACCTAGCACACTGCATCACATCAAAAAAGTTCCCTGTATCAAGCAAATGAGCAAATCAACAGAACTCATGAGATAGCAAAGGAGCAATTTCAGTGCAAAGCTCAGCCTTAAAGGGCAAGCTGACACATTATGGCATTGATGATGCTAGAAAGGAAATATGCTTTTATTTTTTATTTTTTTTTCATTTCCAACCATTTTATGACCTCCTAGAAGTTTCAGCAACATAACCATGAACTCAATGTAACCATGTATGACGGTGTGGAGGAAAGGTTACTGAGGCAATAAAATAATAATAAAAAAAAGAACACAAGCAAAGAGGTGATTCCAGTTTCATTCTTGTGATCTTTTCACAGAAGTTTCACAGGATAGTTCCTGCCTTGCCACCCAAGAGGAAATAAACATGGTCAAGATTCCTCTTTAACAATTAGTACTAAAAATTATTGTGATGTGCAAATGAAGTATAGAAAGGTTTTAAAAAATCCAGTTATGAATGAAAAAGGAAAGGAGCTAAACAAGATTTTTCATCCCACTTCATTAACAAGATTTCCTTGACCCTTCTTCAGGAAGTGGCACTGAGTATTTTTATTATGTTGATTAAAAAGTGGTTTTAATTTACTCCATTTATCCCCTGGCAGGGATCAAAGACAAATTGACTGAATGTCTCAAAGTCATCAAAATCAGGGTCCTACCATGTCCTGGCCTTTCAACAAATCTTCTCAACAGAGGTGAGCTCTACTCAGCGTGCTTGTGCAATAACATCTCAAATATTTCAGAGAACTTCATGAGACTATACAAATATTTACATGAAAGGCTGCCAAAAATAAAACCTCGTCCTTCTCACAGCTCCTAAGAAATAGTTTTGAAGCTATTCTAGATTAGCTCCTAAAATGCCATTATACTGTACAACTACTTATCAAGAGGTGTTAAAAAACAGTCCCTCTTGATAAGCATTATCAGCAGTGGCTCAATGAAATCCACAGCAGTATTCCCCAGGCCAGGAAACCAAGATTAATTCTAGTTCCATATCCAAAAAGAAAAAAATAAATAAAATAAAAAAAAAAAAAAAGAAGGCATTAAAAATCTCCGAGTGTAGCGGTCTCATTTTAAAAATTTATTTGATGCCATATTCACAATACAAATAATCATCAATGATGGTGATGATTATCATTATCATCATCTGTCTGAAAACAGACATTGACTTCAAACTCAGCCTTGTCACAAGTACATCATGTGTTTTGTTAGGAACAGAGGGGTGAGGAAGGAGGCTGAAATGCTCTTTTCTTTTCTCTCATTTCACTGAATGGATGGTGAGTGGCACAAGACCCTACAAAACCAGTATTTCTGAAACAGAAAGGAGCAAGAGCCCAGAAGAACCAGAGGCTCTGGTGTGGTAGGAGATTGGACCCATTGTTCAGGCAACAACTGCAAACCACAGCACCCATGACCAGATCACAGGAGGAGCTGGAGGATGCAGCAACAGCCAGCTTGGCTTTGGATTTTCACCTCCCCTACACAACATCCCAGGTCCTGCCCTTGTCCTTCTTCCAACACATAAGCAAATCACTTTCTGGCAAAAGCATGTTTGCTAATCTTCTTCATATTTGATTGTTACCTTCTGGCTAAATTCAAGTGTCCATCTACGTCACTGAAAGTCACTGGCAAGGAAATAAACTTCTCAAGAACACTTGCTCATCATATTTGAGCTGCAAATTAATATGACACGAATAAGGTGGCACTAGGTACCCACACTGCAGGAAAATAAAACCCAGCTATGTTAACAAACCAGACTTATTTAGATACCTGTTCAGGTCAGTGGCTTTTAACCTGTGACCTACAGATCCTGAGGAGCTGCAAACCACTTCTAAGAGGTCTATGGCAGATAAGAGTGAAAATCAAATCTTGCTGGCAGGAGGTTTGAATTCACTCCACGGGGAGGCTCATGTTGCCAGAAATCATGGCACTGCAGCTACTCAGTGTGGACCAGCCCTGGACTGGCACAGCAGCAAAAGCCTGCATCTTCAGGACTGGCAACTCCAAGACAAATATTTTGACCAGCATCCCAGAATAATGTGTTGCTTTGTTTTTCCATCAACATCCAGGAATGTAGTTCCAACTTATTTCCAGTTTCAGGCTAGGCTACTGTGATAGATTTGCTCTAGGTTGACTGTCCTATGAACCAGAATAAATTTTAACAGTTTAAGCATGAAAGGAAGGAAGACAAAATACACATGAAGTCCTACTTTGACATCAACATTTATCTTAGCCCACCTATCTTCTGGCTTTACATCTACACCTGTAGGTAAAAGCCACAACTTGCCATTTTCCCAGTTCTTTGATCTATGCACACAACATCCACCTCTTTCTCTCCTAATATTGCCCTAGATGATGCAAATAATCCAAGCTGCTTCCTTTGGCTCTTTCTAAAGCACTGGAGGCATTTGTGTCACCTAACACAGGACAAACAGGGTGCTTAGGACAAAGGCCCAATGTGACATTGCTCCCTTAAATTCACAGACACCCACCCACCCAGGAAGTTGAGATTGGAGGTCCAGGTGAGCAATGGACATAAAGGCACCTGTGAGAAGGTGTGGACTGGATTGACTTCATGGTGCAAAGCTTTGGCACAGAAGTTTCAACAGTACAGCTCTTCTAGAAGTTACTGTTCCAAAATCACTCACTGAGCTGTGCCAACTTTCACCCCCAGTTAGTGCTTTTGCTAAAACCCATGCATTAACACACGCTGAAGAGTCCCCAGAACTAAACCTTGTTCTGGTTTCTCTCTGCTCGCTCGGTGACCTTGAGGAAGTTGCCCAATCTTTTACCCTTCATCACCAGGGCAGGAGATGGACAAGCTCCACCTGGAGCGGTGCGGGATGAGCCCTCCTCACCCTCCGGGACCGCGTTATCACTGAATGCACTGCGCCCATCCCATCCCATCCCATTTCCTTCATTCCTGCGTGTCTGCCTCCCGGTTATCCCGGCTTCCCCATCCACCTCCTGCCTTCCTCCGTGTGCTTTTGGTATCCCGGTTATCCCGGCTTCCCCATCCACCTCCTTCCTTCCTCCGTGTGCTTTTGATATCCCGGTTATCCCGGCTTCCCCATCCACCTCCTTCCTTCCTCCATGTGCCTTTGGTATCCCGGTTATCCCGGCTTCCCCATCCACCTCCCCCGTGCGCCTTTAGCTCCCGATTATCCCGGCTATCCTGGCTTCCCCATCCTCCCCCGTGTACCTTTAGCTCCCGGTTTCCCGGCTATCCTGGCTATCCCGGCTTCCCCATCCACCTCCCCCGTTTGGCTCCCGGCTTCCCTTACACCCCGGGAAAGCGCAACTTTATCACTCTGCATCTCCCGCTGCGGACAGGGGGCACCGGGGGAAGCACGGGGGGAACGAGCCCTTTGTGTTTCCCATCTCCCCTCTCTGTTTTCCATCTCCTCTCTCTGTTTTCCACCATCCAGCGCCTCCCACCCTGCGGGACAGGGATTCCCAGACGCTGCCGCGGTCGCTCCTCATCCTCCCCACCCCAGATCCGAAGTTTCTTAGATCAAAACCAAACCCAGCAGCTCGGACGGCGATTCCCTCCCTGCCCGGCCCCAGGCGGCTCCCGAGGCGAAGGGAAGGAGGGAGAGCAGCGCTTACCTGGGGCTGGGGAGCGGCAGGGCTGGCGGGGATGGAAGGCGGCCGAGGAGCCGGGAGAGCGGGCGGAGCGCCCGGGGAGGAGCCAGGTGCGGGCAGGGACGGGGCAGGTGCGCAGGTGGAGGGACCCGCCCCGAGCACGGCAGCCCACCGGGCCCGGAGGGACACGGCCAGCCCTTCCCTTCCCTTCCCTTCCCTTCCCTTCCCTTCCCTTCCCTTCCCTTCCCTTCCCTTCCCTTCCCTTCCCTTCCCTTCCCTTCCCTGACCCCCGGTTTGGTTTTCCCTCCTCGACCCCACCGTGCTGTACCTGTGCTCTGCTTTTTGAACTCGCCCGAAAATCCTTGTTGGACTCTGTGTCAGAGTGTTGCAGGCAAATAAGGACTCACAACACTTCCCTGAACAGGGTAGGTCAGCACCTGATAAAGATTGCTCGTAAAGTACCGGCCGGGGAAAATGACTTCTGTTTTCTTTGGGCTTTTTTAGGGTCATTTAATAACGCGGCGCTCTGGAAAATTGCTGCTGCCTCAACGGTCGCGTTGTTTACAATGTTCCGGTGACTTGTGCTACCTGTACGACAGACCTACAGTGAGGGAGGGTTTTCTCTGCCATAGCTGAGCTCCACAGGAAAAAAAAAAAAAAAACAAAAACAAAACACTCACATCCCAAAACTTCAGAGCAGTATTTACTGAAAAGTAAGTTCTCAGATGAAGAAAATCCACTCACTGTTAATAACAGCTCTGATTTAGCTGCAGTATTGCTGCGTGCTACGCTCAACATCTCTGTATGGGGACTGCAGATAAGGCAATGTACACAAGTTTGGCATGCAAGTGTCTGGGGTTTGTTTATATTTCCTAACGCATATCAAGGAATCACATCAAGCACGCCAAGATCGTACCTTCAGTATTTTTCCAGGTCCACGTGTTTGTTCAGAGAGAACTATGAATTTTCAGACCCCTTGATACAAAAACATAAGGAGTATTGTCTAAAACATCTTTAGCTTATGTTTTTAAGCTGCATTATTTTGGGGCTGCTTCTGCTCCTGAGCTCCTAAAAGGAATCAGTGAGATTCAGTCATTTTCCAGTATGGATTCAGTTGCAGGAATTTGATCTCAAATTTCATCTGAAGCAAAAGGTAAAATCAGCCCAGGCACAGCCCAGAACACTGCAGTGTCACCTTCTGTGCTTCTCTAACATGCCCACCTGTGTGGAGTGTTCTTCTCTTTAATTTACAGCAATTTATAGATGGCCTTCAGACCACCTTAGAGAAGTTTTAGGTTTGAACCAGGGTGCCTGGTCATAAGATTTCCCTGTTAAGTTTCCTTACCGAAGTGGAGGGAAATAGCCCTGCAAATTGTTACTTGGCATCATGGCCTCAAGAGAAAAAAAAACAAAAAAACAAAACCAAACAAACAAACAAAACAAAACAAAAACCCTCATGATCTGTTCAGTTCTACAAGAGAAGCTGCATGCTTATTTTCTTTGGAAAGTCACGACTTTTTTTCTTTGAAAGTAGTTTGGAGGTTATGTACTCCTTGACTGATGGTGTGATGGTGCCTCGTTCTTCTCTCAAGACATAACCTAATAACTTACAATTCAAAACTGTATTTCTTTTGAGTTTTAAATATCCTGGAGCTCACTTTGCATTTGTCCAAATGCCTTGCACAATGGCTATGGATAAGGAGAGAGATTTAAAAAAATATACTGGCTGCTTCCTGACAGTCTGTATGAAGCCACTTTTAAGGTATGACATCAATTCAGGTGTCACAAGAAGAACTGGGCAAGAGGTACAAAATACTCTGTGCTGCTCTGCCAGGGGAGTTTAAAGCCTTTAGGAGAGCCCAGCGTTGCTTTGTGCGCTAGGAAAGAACACCAGACGTGCTGGGGGGAGATCCAGGGCAGCTCGGTTCAAATGAATGGAGCTCTGCTTAGTTACAGCCTCGAAGATCTGGGCGCTCGCCAGCAGCTCGTTGATTACCCCTGTTAACACCTTTTCTTCTCGGAGAGGGTTGAGCTGCTCAGCGAACAGAACAGCGCATTCCCACCCCCTTTTCCCCAGTTATTCCCTCCCTCCTGCCTGGTATCTGGCTCACCAAATGGTCTTGCAGGGCTCTAGAGTAGTAAAAGCTTCTTTTTCTTTCTTTTTCCTTTTTTTTTTTTTTTTTTTTTTTTTTTTTTTTTTTCAGCCTGGGTTAATATTCCCCGAGGTTAACTCAGCTTGCTGACAAAGGTCAGAGGAACAGGAGAGCCCGCAGTGGGGAGGGGGTCATTGCCTCCTCTTGGCAGCAGAAGCTGCCTGGTCTGTTCAGCTTGTCCTCCCTGGTCCAGGGCTGAGCTCTGGCCCTGTTATCTCATCCACAACAGCTCCAAGAGAGTGTAATTGTATTTTAAATCGTGCAGAGCTAGCTTTGGGAGCACTCGTTTTATTAATGGATTATAAACAACCTCTAAAGCAGAGATCAGGGCAGGGTTTGGTTTTTCCAAGTGGCTGCACGTTTTGGGAGGAGCAGGCAGAGTCTGCTGGAGAGGGATGTGGGCTTGCTGGGCAGCCCAGAGGTTATTGCCCAGAATTCAGGGTGTGGAGACCTTCAGCATGACCCAACAATGCTCTAAACACCTTTATCACACTTAAATATTAATAGGTTCAATGGTATTAGTTACAAGTTATTAGTAAGTTAAATGTTTAGCAAACCACTTCCTCCTCCATATTTCTGCAGCAAAATGATGTTTGGATGTGTTCTTTTGGCTCTTCACAGGAATGCAAGCTAAACTTTCCACAGATTGGTGCTAAGCATCTGAATAAATAAATAAAGTGATGAATAAACTGCTCTTTTCAGGTGCCTGGCATCACTTACACTGTGCATCCTACCCTGGGATACCTTTGGCTTCCTATGGCACCTCCTCAGCCCTGTTCTATAAGGTAAAACTGCATATATTCTATATTCTGTCCACCTGTTTATAGAATCAGAGAATATTCTGAGTTGGAAGAGACTCATCAGGATCATCGAGTCCAGCTCCTGGCCCTGCCCAAACACCCCAAAATCCCATCCTGTCCCTGGCAGCTCCTGCAGCTCTGGCAGCCTTGGGGCTGTGCCCATTCCCTGGGGAGCCTGGGCAGTGCCCTGCACCCTCTGGGGGAAGAACCTTGCCCTAAAATCCAACCTAAACCTCCAGACTCAGCTCCATGAGGTTCCACTGGCCACCAGAGTGGAGAGGTTGGTACCTGTCCCTCCTTTCCCAAGACCACAATGAGGTCATTTGTCACAACTGGCTTTGTTTCTGCAGGCACTTTGTCAACACAGTTCATTTCCCACTCAGTTAATGCCCAACTTGCCATGTGCTGCCTTGTATTCTGATTTCTGCCTGTGTTTCAGGAGTCTAATCAAAACCCCAGGGCAGTGGGAGATAAAGTCTCCCTAAATCCAAACATCCCAGTACTGACTCCAAACACTCAGGGTGAGCTTGCCCTTGACTTTGGGATTACAGCAAAAAACTTCCTTTCACCATCCCAACAGAACTACAATTAGAGCCATCTCCAGGGAATTTTGGTGCTAAAGCCCACAACCGGGGGGAAAAAAAAACCCAAAAAACCAACCAATATTAAAATGGTGGAGTCCTCTCTGAATTTTTTGCACCCCTGATACCATGAAAGATCTCTGTGGTTGACAGAAACTACAGGTACCCACTCACCCATAAAACTACACCAAACCTGGGAACATAATTAGTCATTTAATAACTAAGCTTAAACTGAATGTATGTTGACTTTGGAAGTACATTTGCATCTGGCTGGTATTACCATGAATGCACACACATAAATTTACCTGCTGCAGGTATACTTGAAAGTCAAGATAAATGGGCAGACATCTTCAAATATAATGGTTTTTTTAATTTATTATTCCAGCTGTTGAATGAAGCAGAAGGTGATCCTTTGTTAGGGTATTAACTAAATGTGCTGAAAAGACACAGCTCCTTAAACCAATTACCCTGTTATCTGGGAAGCAGGAGAGGGTCTGCAGATTAGAAAGGTGTGTCCTTGAGAACATTCTCACTTCTCTCCCAGCCTTTCAGAAAATATTTTAAGAGTTTGAAACCCCACACAGATGGAAACCCATAAAATCGCTCAGGCTCTTTTTAGTTCTCTTTTTTTTTTTCCCCTTTTTTCTCCCAATACAGTTTTCTGGTATAGAGGGGAAGTTTCAGAGTTACAAAATTAAATTCTTTGCTGTCTCTCGGAGGGAAGACAGGAATAATAAGTGACCTTCGCTTTAGTTCAGGTGCATGTTGTTTCAATGGGTTTCTCCTCTGTTATGTTATAACAAGAGAGAATTAAAATTCAAATACTTGCTCGTTCTTGGATTTTTCTGGGTATATCATTTAAATACAGCTGCATTTTCCCATATCAGGAGAGAATTTAACCCACAAATTTGACCTCCTATCCACATTAAAATAATCCTACTCTTGTGGCACAGAAATTGAATGACGACTTTCATTTCTTGTATGATTTTTTTTTTTTCCCTGACATTTGGAACGTTTTTTCCCCACTGATCTGATAGTTTTGCTTTGTCTTGCACAAAGCAGCAATAAATCCAAACTGCTCAGCCAATTAAGCCAGGTTTTAGTTACTCAAATGCCAGCTTGAAGCAACTACAATGCATCAGTAAATTTGAGTTTCAATGCAGAATGATCTCACTGTTCTCATAACAAAAATTGCAAAAATCCATTTTTAACTTACCATTTTAATTTATTTTTTTTTATTTGTAAAAGAAAAGCTACTCAGTTCTTATGTGATTGGCTTCAAACAACCAGTGGAAGAGCCATGTTTCAGTACACATTAGAATCAAATACATTTAGTCTTCCTGATGCATACAGGAAAATATGGATTAGTAAAATAAAAAGAAGCAAAGCACAATAAATCTTAAGATTTTTTTTTTCCTGAATTAGAAACCAAAAATTGAGTTTTGAATGTCATCTTGGACAAAATTAACATTGATTTAATGGAGCCAGATTTTCTCAACTGATCATTTAATCATAATAAGTTTTTAATATGTTGACTGTTAACCATGCCATCTCATATTTAAAAATCCCAACTTATTTTCTATAGCTCCATGAAGACCAGTGTTTTTCATTTAATTGGTAATAATTCTGTCCTAGAGAGGTTAAAAAAAATGAACAAGACCCTTTGAACAGTTGAATTTTCTGAATACCTGCATGAGATAAGAGATAAATCCAATCTGAAAAGAATTGCCTTTTGTTTGTCTGAATAATAAAGAGAAGGATTTCTTTGGTTGGTTGGTTTTTGGTTTTTTTTTTTCACTTTCCATGCTAGTTCAGCTTTAGATTTGCTGTATAACTTCAGCAAATTTGTTTCCATCTGTCTGCATTTCCTGCTCTGCAAAAGGGAGTTAATGGTATTCAATGCCAGTATGAGAACAGCAATATTCACATTTAACCAAATATTTGTAAAAGTACTTGGAGACTTGTTGATTAACCTGTTATAAAGGGGGAACAATGAAGTGTCCTCTTTATGTTTACCTGCAGCTAGAAAAGCTTTCATGGCCTGTTCCTGCATCAGGTATAAAAGTACTTGATTTTTATCAACAATTGGACATTGTTTTAATTCCGTGATAAATGGAGCAGATGAAGTCAGAAAACTTTAAATCACTGATTGGTCACCCACAAAGCACTAATGCAGTTCATTGGATCAGGCAGGTTATAAGGGAGGAAAAATGCAGCTCAGTTTCATCTGTTTCTATTCTTCAGCCAGCCAGTAATTCACTTAGGACCAAATATATTTAATTGTGATGATGGGAAAGTGCTGTTTGCATATGCAGCTTTCAGGGAGCTGTGCTTTCCATGGAAACAGTCAAATGTGTTGTCCATAACTTTTAACAAGACAACTTTATTTGTGACTAAGGCAGGATTTTGCACTTTGATTCCAAAGTGTTCAATTATTTTACTTTACTTTTCCTTTTAATTTTAACAGAAGTGGCTCAATGAAACTCTATCTGCACTATAAATATAATTTCAATTGGAGCAAGAATGATGATTTCTGGAATTATTTCTGAATCACAGTTACCACTTTTCCATGTCTTGGTATAGAAAATAATTAACTTGTAGTAGGATGTCACACACTCGTCACTCTTGCAGCATTTTTCTCGTTCATGACTAAAATATGTCTTACTTCATCAGTCTTAATTTAGGTCTGACTCTGTCTTTATTCTGGTTCAGTGGCTGCTTGAATTCATTAAGAAAGAATTTGTTTGCTTGCCTGCTGCAAAGGAAAGAAGCCTTATGTTTGAAGGCACAAATAAATCCAAAATACTTCTTATCTTTAGAGAAGGGGGCACAAGGAAACAGATCAACAACAAGAGCTGTGGAATTGCAATTTTCCTCTGAGAGGTGAAAGATTGATGCTTGAATTCAGCCTTTACCTAATTGCCAACACTTTATAATTAGGTAAGTAAATTTTACAAGAGGAAATTCCTGTTCTAGGTTAACCAAATTGATTACCAGATTCTTAGTTCATAGATCTCTTTTGTTATCAAAACCCAACCACACTGAAAAATAACAGAACTTCCTAGGAGGCTAAAAGCAGTTACCTGGAAGTGTTTGTTTTTTTTGGGACAGGTTGGACATTGGTCATCAGACTCCTGTACAAGCACCAGGTGAGTAATTTTCAGAAGGTAATTTGAACCCATCCTGGGAAAGGAGTACAAGCTGGCTGATACAAGTTTCTGCTGGTGATGGGCCTGTTTTTTTAAATATTTCTGTGTGGACAACAGCAACAATCTCATAAATACCAGACAGGGCTGGCATCTGCGCTGCTGCTGTACATGAAACTGCTCAAAGGGCAGGTGCAATAAAAACCACTTGACAGCATTGCATGGGCACTGTGGAAAGTGGCCCTAAGAATTGAGTATTTCCACAAATACCCAAAGCTGGCAAAGCCTGTGCTTTGCATCTGAACATTTTACCACTATCACTCATTGGTCAGGTTGGTCATTGCAAAATTCTGATTATCTTGCTGTCTGTGTGGGCAGGGTTTTGAAAGAAAAAATAGAGAATGGATGGCATAAATGCAAGTCAGGTAACTGAAGCTGATCAAATGGTAGTTTATTTTATGAACCTGTATCTGTACTCAGAGATTTTATTTTATTTTGCCCCTTTATTTTTTGCTGCTACATCCTGCCTAATGCACAATATTTGTAGTGGGACAGTTGTATTTCCATTCCCTGCATTATTTTTTAAAGTCTACTTCAGGATCATCCTCCCCCATTGATTTTGGGGGAAGGCATATTATGCTTTTTTTTTTTTTTTTTTTTTTTTAATTTTACTTTCTTTTTATCTCTTTATTTATGGCACTGGTTTTGTAATTTCTGCTCATGCCAATGTACACGTGGCAACTGTTAATATTAACTACACAGTAATTAAATCTTTACAGTGTTTTTTTTTCTCTGCCCCTGTTGTATCTTCAAGACAAAACAATCCCCTGCCCCTGTTCCCTGTGGATTTAGTTCTACTGAACTACTCCAGCTGGATAAAGAGGATTTCCACACATTTGAACAAAGCTGAAAGGTGCCTATTGTACAAAAGCAAGGTGTTCACCTCTTCTTGAGCTGGCTGAAGTGGCAGAGAGAGTTTTTAACTTCTGCTTCAGATTGTTATAATTCAGAGTTTATAACTTTATAATTTCAGATTCCTGCTCAGGAGTGATGCCCCTCCCTGAGCTCTCCAAACTCATTCCTAAGGGAGACTGGCTTATCAGTGCCAGTAAACACATCAGCTCCAGACCTTGGAAAATAACAATTCCCAGGGTGTGGGATGGGTAATCCCTCAAAGAGCAGCAGGACACCCAAGGTGGACACCTCACCACAGTGCATGTCATTGATGCTGGCAGCATTTGGGTGGGATTTAACGTGGTTTTTTTTCCTGCAGCTTTTAAATACAAAATAACCCTCTTTTTCAGTCATCCTATAAAGTTCATGTGTCTTGATACCAGCCCGATTTGTTGGAAAAGCCCAGTCAATGCATAGTCTTTTAACACTTAAAATATGGATTTCCACATGAAAAACACGATTTGCAGGGTATCCTTGCAGAGATCAGAGCTGTGACTCAGAGAGGAAGTTGCCCTTTAAGTGTTGGGAACTGTCAGAAGACTTTGGGGCAAGGAATTTACAAAATATCCAGATTTTTTGCATCCCAGAAAGGCAGACTTGGAGCTAACAATTCAGGAGAGTGTCTGTACTTCAGTGTTTGTGCTGCACTTGCTTGATCCCTGCCTAAGAAAACTTGGAATTTCTGTCTTAGATATGCTGAAGGTGACAAATTAGCCCAGATGCCCATAACTCATTCCATCAGCACAAACTGCTTGACCTTCAAACACTCAGAGCAAATCACTAATTGAAAGGATCTAAAGGAGGGCACTGGGTGTCCTGCATCCTGTGCACCCTGAGCAGGTGAATTTTATATAATTCGAATGCAACCAGTCTGCACTAATCCAAAAATTGTAGCCCCGTGTGATGGGGCTGCAAAAGCTGCAGCCTTGACTCTTAACTTAGGTGGGAGACCAGACTTTTTGTCAGGCTCTGAATGGGGCAAGAACAGCAGGTTTTGACTGTGGTGGGATTTATCTATTTGCATGTGAACAGGGAAGCCTAATGTGGGTGTTTCTGCCTGGATTCATCGCCCCCACCCTTAAAGGGCTCACAGGAGGAGCAGCACTAATCCCTTAACACCTTCTTCAGCTGCTCCCTTCTGCTGGAGGAAAGCAGAAATTATTTCAGCCAGCTGAGTTTAGCCTGCTGGTCTTGTGAGACAGGAGCAATCCTCTCGCCCTGGGGACATGCAGTGACCCAGTGCAGAAGGTGAGCAGTCCTGCGAAACACCCCTGGAATTATGTGTCGGGTGTTGTGGATGCTGTTAGGCACAAAATACACCCAAAGATAAAACTGAAAAGTGAAAGTAGTGGGGTTACACCCATAACGCTGCTGCCTTCTTCAGAGAGATGTCCCAATTGCTCTCCTATCGCCTGAATAAAAGGAAAGTGAACATAATAAAAGGCTAAAAAGGAAACCTGCATCCCTCTCGGAGGTGCCTGAAAGATTGAGCCTTCCTTAGCAGCAGGAGCTTAGCCACTTGCTTGGACACAGATTGGTTTAGAACCTGCAATAAGGCAATTTTTTAGTGTGGCTTTCAGAAGAAGGGTTGCTGTGATACAAAAAGAAAGGGCTGGCTGGGTTAGAGAGCATGAGACCAGAGCAGAGGAGCAGCTGTGCAAGGTGTGGGGATTTAGGGATAAAAAATTACATTGAGGCACCCTGATTTAACCCTGATGCTTTTGAGGTTCTCTCTTGGTTTTTTGTTTTTTTTTTTCTCTGGTCAAGTGTCCACAAGAACATTAATTCTTTTTTTAGGTTACACTCTGCAGGCTGGCAGGAGCTACCTCCTAAATGTGAGAATCCCTTGGAGTCTCTGGAAGGAGCAATGTTCCAGCCAGGGCTCGAAATGCACTTTTATTTATGCATAACACTCCAGCCCTCACAGCACATACTGTTCTCAGGCCACTATTTCTGTCCCCTGGGAGCTGAGCAGTTGCAAATTACCTTCCATTGAGACTATTGTCTAGTGGGGTTATGGATCAGAAGCTTGATTTTCCCTGCTGGGTTCCACGTAGAGCACACAAAAGCCTCCTGGCTGAGCCACCCAGGGTGATTAGCTGCCACCCACAAGTTCTGAGTCAGCAGAGTGTTTGGATAGAACTATAAAATATGTGCTGAAAGGAGTTTGAGGGGCACAGTGTACAGCAATGGCATTGCTGCTGCAAATCATGCTAGGAAATGGCACAGGCTTGCATGGGATTCCCCCCCCAGGAGTGTTTGTAATTAACAAAAATAAACCTGTAATAGAGGTTTGCAGCAAAGGGGGTTCAGGTGTGTTTAAAGGCTGGTGGGTAGGCCTGGCAGGTCTGTAAAAAGCCAGGTTTAACCAATGGAAGTGCTGTGGAAGAGCTCAGAGTCAGGTGGATGTTAAAGCTGAAATCAAGAGCTTTCCCCTACCCTGGCATGGTCCAGGCAGGCTTATGTCAGCTCAAGGGTGTGTGTGTGAGTCAGCACAGGCAGGCAGCCAGAACAGCCACAAATAACCACGAATTCATGACTAAAACACAAATAATAAATTGGTTTCCATTACCTCTCTAGCCAGGGGATCCCTGAAGCAGAGGCACACAGGAGCAGACACAGAGCAGAGATGTTGTTCAACTCCTGCCCATGGGATTCTCTGGCCCTGCTGTTTGCACAGCCTTATCAAGGGTTATTCCAGCTGCAAGGTCACTTGGGCTGATTTACAACCCTCCTCCAGTCTTCTACTTTTTAACCCATTCCTCCCAAGACTGAGCATTAAAGAACTCTGCCAAATATCTGATGTGTCCTATTGAAACCTTGCCTGGAGAAAGAAAACAGACAGGCTATTCAAGGCTGTAAATTCACAAATCAAGAAGGAGCTGGTTGTCCTTCCTGGTGCACACAGAGCACTCACTGTACTCATGTGAAACCTTCCCCAGTGTTTTTATGGCTGCACCCAGCAAAGCTCTGAGACACAGACTGTAAAGCCCCTGAAGGTTTTTGAGAAGCATGTCCAGAAATTAGGAGCTGTGCTCAGTCTGAGAACAAGCATGGAGCTGACATCCTCCATCCTTGGGCTTGCTTTTCCATGTTCTTCACAAATGTCAACAGCTTGTGCCAGTTTGATATTTACTCAGGCCTGGCTTAGGAAGTTACTGAAATGCCTGGGAAAGCTCAGGTATGTCATGATCCTTATTTTAATTAAGAGATGGTCTGATATTCTTGTTCTCACAGGTGCTGTTCAGTGTGTGGAGACCCTCAGCTAAATCTGAGATCTCCTGCAGGGAACACTCAAGCACAACCTGGTTTTTTTCAAGGAATTGTCTGGTTTAAAGCCCAGTTCCTCAGGATAAAGAGGCAGGTAAGTTCCTCTTTTTGCCCATGGACATTCATGAATGGTCCATCTCATGTCATACTGCCTTTCACAGCTGCAGTGACAGACTCCATGAAGGATACCATTAAAAAAATATATATAAAATAAAAAAAAAATGTTAAAAATACAGCTTTCAGGATCTTGGATGGCAAAATTAATTATTTTTCTTTCAGGGAAGAGCCCTGCTGACTCTGACACTTCCTGCATTAAATGTGCCCTCTGTTTGGTTTTGAGCATCTGATCTTACAGCAACACACAACAGTGCAATTAGGACCTCAAAACAATACACAGGAGTGAAATTAGGGAACAGGCTCCTGCAGGATGGTTTGAGAGATGGAAATCATAAAGACTTGACTACAAAAAATCTTCCACATTTTCCAGAGACTGACTGATGGACAGACATGCTCCTGGGGATGCAGCCTGGCTCTATCAGCATCACAGGGACAGGCAGTTGCAACAGGCTTTTCACACTGGCAGTGCAGCAACTGAGAAAAAAAACAAGATGAAAAACATTTAATGGGGTATTGCATAAAACAGGCTGCCTCAAGACTACTTGAAAAACTTGTTTCAGTAAAGCTACGTGAGAAGCAGACAGAAAAGCAGTTATTTTGTGTCCTGTGATAGATTTTTTTTTTTCCTTGGTTTTGGCTGGGGCTTTTTGCTTGGTTTTTGTTTTTTGGATTTTTGTCTGGGTTAGTGAGTGTAAAGCTAGTGTGAGCTCTTCTGTGAATTCTGCTAAATATGAGGTTTCAGGACACCCTCTTGTATATAGGTTTCCTCAGACAATTTTGTCTGGGGTGTGAGATGCCAGGACAACATGGTACCACTGCTGCCTGCATAATTTTGGTTCTTTGGGGTTTTTGGTGTCATTCATCCCTTAGAAAGGAGCTGTTTTGGTTGTGTTAACAGAGGGAGAGAGGTGCTGGCAGGAGCTGCCTGGATGTGGGCATGAGCTACTTGCTGCCCTAAACACCTCACTCATTTCTGTGTTCCTGTTTGTGTGACCCACATTCACCTTTAACTTTTCCAACAAAACCAGCATAGAACTGTCCAGTTTCTTCCTCTTTTGACTCACCTCCTTCTCTTCCTGACATGTTTTCCTGATCTTAAATTTATGAGACTGTTGCTCCATTCTGGCCATTGCTCCATTCATATCAACACAAGAGAAAGGGGAAACCTTCTCTCTGAGTGTGATGTCCATAGGAGAGGGGATTTCAAAACCCTCTTCACTTGCATTTTGTTGTGAACCTCTGCCAAGTCCATTTCTGTCATTATATAACAACATTTTAATATTAAATCTTAGGGATTATTCATATGATCAGCTGTACAACTGCACTGAGCACTCATCTTCTCATAGCCTGTGCTGAAATGACAGCAATGAATGCATTGAAAAATAAATGGCAGCAGCCAGTTCCTTAAGAAACCAGTTTATTTCCTCACAGAGTACCCCATTTTTAAAGGAATACAGAGTATCTTCACCCTTATCAGCCAAGGCTGACCTTGCATGGCTCAGTGAGGACAAGCATGCATAGTTTATAACTGACCCTTTCCTCCTGCACTTAATCTGGTGGAACATCTTGCCTAAAAGTTTAGGATTGCAAAGGTGCATTTTTGCCCTGGATTGCAACACAGGTGGAGTGCAGTCAATACCTGCAACGTGGCTTTGAGAGATGAAATTTCTGAGGGCAAACACTGGGGTTGCTGCCCCAGAGGGGCTCCCTGGGTCAGCCCTTCTGTGCTGGCACCTGCAGAGACCTTTCCTTTCCAGCCTGGGGAAATTGTCACTGCACAGATAAGGGCCCAGACATTCCTCTGACTGGAAGTGGGAGGTGGGATCTTACTGGCACAGGTGGAGTTTGAGATAAAGTCTGTACTCCTGGACTGGTGGGCTTTGCCTTTCAGATGCTGAACTTTTGCAAAAAAAATCCGAGGTGCTCAGAATAGAATCCCTGTTAAGACACAGGGAATCTCTGCTGAACTGTGCAGGAGGATGTGGCTCTCTGGGATGAGTTTTAGGGGTGTTTATGGGGTTGATGGTGGGACTGGATGCTCCTAAAATTGCTTGCCAATCTCAGTGATCCTGTGATTCCATCATTCCCAAATGCCCCATCCCAGCTGCAGCACCTGGCCTTGCTCAACCTTGTTGCATACAGGTAAAGATATTATAAAAGAAACCTTGTAAAAAAACCTTATAAAATATGGTTTAGGCCCTGCTACTCTAGCTAAGCTAGCAATTAGCTTGTAGCTTCCCATGTGAAAAATCCTAAGGATGAAAGCAGCTATCACAACAAACTGAAAGTGAAAATTATCACAACAAACTGTTCTGGTGACAGAATCGTTTGCACCTGTAAAAAACAAGAAATCTGTCCCCTGGGAATCATCCAGAAATTATCCAGGAACAAAAAGATTTGATGGACAAGTAAAATGCCATTTACTAACCAATTAACTGAACAGCAAGGAAGTTATGAACCAACTAGAGTTATACACAAGGTGTTGAAAACTGTATAAAAATGGGCTGTAACATTAAATATTGGCTTTTTCTGCATGAAGAAACTGAGTCCCATCTGCTTATTACTGCAACAGAACCTCATGAGGTTCTTGTGGTCCCACTTCCCAAACTTTTCCAGACCTCCCTGGGCTGGCAGTGGGACTGGGAAATCTCCCTGGTGTCTCCCAGGCTTGATGATTCTGTGACTCTGTGATGAATGAGCTGGGGCAGGCACTTAAATTAAATTAAAGTGTGTTAAAGGGGCTTAATTAAAGCCAGAATGGAATAATTCAGGCTACTTGTAAGATCTAAGTACTCTCAGAAAAGTGTCTTAAGTTCAAAAGGTGGAACATCATTTACAAAGTTAAGAACTTCAGCTTCCTGTATCTTTTCCCTTCCCCCCTTGGTTTTCTGGCCAAAATCCTTAAGATTGAATCAGCTCTCAGAAAAAGGACTTCAGAAAGTCAAATTTAATTCAAAACACAATAAGATAATTGGGAAATGTAAACTTTTAAATATCATTTAGTTCATTCCTAAATATTGAAATAAACTGTGGAATTTTCTCCTTTAATTCTCATCAAAATTAATTCCTTGTTTGTTTGACTTACAAGTACTAAGATTTACCTAAGGTGCAAAAAGTTTTAAAAACTGAAACTGGAAAGCTATTTAGAAAAAAAATAAAATAAGCCAGTTGTTTTACTGAATGAAGAAGGGCTGTAGAGAGGACAAAATACTTGCATGTTTTAATCCTAGATAAATACTAAAGCAGACACAGAGATCCAGATTTCTGAAGGGAGAAAAAGTGAATGGGTTTAATGTAAAAGTTTTTGCTATTCTAATTGCTCAATACTATTTAGTGAAAAACCTTTTCTGCATAAATATACATAATATATTTAATACCAGGAAGAAAATAGAAAGGATAAAATTGTGTAGGTTTACCTCCACCTAACTCCTGATAGCAAATAAAAATTAATGATCAAAATGACAGTAACAGGTGTGAACTTTCTCATTCATTATTCAGCTTTTCTTTTGTTGCTACATACACTATTTATGGTTCTTTGAAAATGAAACTGTTTGCATAAAGTCCAGTGCCTATTACCACTCCTATTATTGTGGATCCTTTGTTTGGCCATAAATCATTAAATTATCAAGCAGCAGTTTTTATAAGATTATTACATTTACAACTCAAATGCATGTGCATGCTGTTGCATGAGTAAACTGAATGAATCACAAGCATCAGAATAATAACTGCAGGCCATAGTGGAAGGAGAGATTTTGCTTTATTTTATGGGTGTGTGTGAGAGAACACTGAAGTGAGACTTTGGGAAGAGAAGATCAGACTTTATTTTCCTGCTTCCCCCAAAACCTGCATTCAGTAATGTTCAGAAATTCTAAAATTATAAGGCCAAAATTATAAGGCAAAGGTTCCACAAGTAAATGCACTGAATAATTATAATATTATAATTATATAGTAAGAAAACAGCTGGTAAAGATTTATCAGACTGGA
Source organism: Erithacus rubecula (assembly GCF_903797595.1). Lineage (NCBI taxonomy): Eukaryota > Metazoa > Chordata > Aves > Passeriformes > Muscicapidae > Erithacus > Erithacus rubecula. Next base: position 108,327,486 of record NC_136658.1, on the reverse strand, counting down.
TAGCACTACAAACTTTAAAAAATTCATATGTATTAATACTGATGTATGCAGTTAAAAGTAATAAATTCATATTGTTGGAAGCCAGATGAAATGAACCCCAGGAGTAACCAATTAAAGGCAATGCAATTATACAAGGATTTATTTGGAGCAAAATATTGAGGGGAGAGGTGATATTAGGAGGCTTAGAGAAAATGAAGACATCAACTAAAAATAATAGAATTAAATTAAGATGGGAGGTAATCAGAAATTGAATGGGGGGGAAAAATCAGCAAACTTCTACTGGAACTTGGGATGAGAAGGGTCTATTGACTGGGTGATTTTGCAGTGGGGTGCTTGTGTAAAATAGTTTAAAGCTCTAATTCTTAGTGTGGTGATCTTAATTCAAAGAAACACCAGAAAAACAAGGGAGTGCACAGAAGGAGAAAGCAGGGACAGGATACCTGGTTGGTGCCCCAAGGCACTGCAGAGCATGCAGGGTTGGCAAAACCAAAGCTCAGCTGGAATTGAATCTAGCAAAGGATGTGGGGGACAGGAGTTCTTCCTTTGAGTGCATTTTGCAGTGAAATGAAGGTGAAGGAAGATCTTGGCCTGTGCCTAATAAAAAACAGGCTGAGGTGCTATTTTTGCCATTTATCACTGCTCAGGTTGGTTCTCTGGCCCTTCAGGAGTCTGAGCCTCTTAGCAGAGCCTGTGGGAGAAAAACCAAAACCAGAGAAGAGAGTTAGTGTTTGGGTCAATTAGCTATAGACAAGTCCATGGGAGGCATTTGAGGAGCTGGGGAAGTGGCTTCTGTCACTGCAAGGTCACTCTCTGTCAGTCACCACAGTGAGGGTCCCAAGGACTGGAAAAAGCCAAATAAAACACAAATAAAGCCTGAGGAAGGACAAGGAGCACCTGGGGAGCTTGAGGATGGCCAGCCCCAGCTCAGTCCCTGGGGATGGCACACAACAAATCCTCTGAAGAAGCCATTTCCAGGCAGAGGCAGGACAAGAAGCTGATTTGGAAGAGCTAAGATGGATGTTTGTTAACCAGGGATAGTTGTGCCCCTCCAGCCCAAACACTTCAGTGATGGCATCACAAGCTCTGTGTACTAGGGGAGAGAAGTGGATATCATATTCCTAAACCCCAGCCAGGCCTTTCACAGTGTTTCCTTCCATATCTTTATTGCCAAACTCATGAGATATGGATTGGATAAATAGATGATAAGGTGGGTGGAAAACTGGCTGCACTGCCGGGCTCAGAGCATGATCCAAAGTCCAACAGTGGCCAGTTTCCAGCAGTGTGCCTGTGGGATCAATACCCAGACCAGGAGTGGCTTAAGCCTTTATTAATGACCAAGACAGCAGGACAGAGGGCAATAAAAGTTCCCACTGTGGAAGCAGTTGATGCACTGATCTGCTGTTTAGAAGAGCCAAGGCAAATGGCTCAGCACTAGTGAGGCCACGTGTCCAGTTTGGGGCTCCCAAAACAAGATATGGATTTTCAGGAGAAAGTCCACCACAGGGCCACCAAAAGGTCAGAGGGCTGGAACACAGGATGTACAGGAAGAGTCAGGGTGAGCTGGGACTGTTCAAACTCCAGAGGAGAATTTAAATTCCCAACACAAGGGAATTTATTGCTGCCTGACTCACAGGAGGCTGCAGAGAATGGAGCCTTCTCAGGAGGGCAGGGTGACAGGACAAGAGGCAATTGGCACAGGCTGGAACATGAGAATCTCTGAGGAGGTACCAGAAAAAGGAAATACTAGCATGAGCCTGGTCAGACTGGGACCCAGAGAGGTCGTGGGGGTGGAGATTCTGAAAACTCAGTTGCAGAAGCCCTGAGCAGCCAGGGCTGACTGACCCTCCCATGGGCAATTCTCAGTGACCTGCTTTTCACAGAATCACAGAATATTCTGGGTTGGAAGGGATGCACAAGGTTCATCAGCCCAACTCCTGGCCCTGCACAGAACAGCCCAAGAACTGATGGATTCAAGTGAGCATAAATTTGAAGGCAGGAGAAAAGAGTACCAAAGGCAAGGACAGGAGCTCTCTGCAGAGCTTGGTGCAAGGACATATCTGTGAAAAGTAATAGGAGGAAAACCTAATCTGAGTTCCAGGAAGAACAGCAAATCCCTTTCTCCATATTTCCTTTATCTATTACATTTTTAACACCTAAGCTTGTTTTAGCAGATAATCTCTCCAGAGCTTTGTTTTCTGATCAGTTTTCTGTCCAAAATAATTAAGAAGGCAAAGCACCTAGCAGCCCAGTTTAGGCACAAAGTTAAGCAAAAAAACCTCATTGTAATAAAATAATTTTTCCTATTAACTTACACACTCACTACAGTAATTTTGTTTGTGAGCTGTTGCTAGAGAACAACAATTTTCACCATCAACCATAAGGAAGGGAACATGTTTTTCATATCTACCTGGTTGCCTGAGGAATTACCATAACATGATAAAGGATATTAACAGTTAAACATAAAACTGAGCTGAAGGTGCCCTTTCTTGCCTCGTCATATGAATAAATAAAAAGTTTGAACAGTGACATTTCCATTGGGCTGTTTTGCTGCTACAGGGTTTTTATTTTATAATCTTATAATTAGTTGCACAACAGCTCTGTTCCTCTCAGGCAGGTTGCCAGTCAACTGTGCCCAGCACGTGCTGGGTTTTGGGGCTCTCAGCACTTCAAGTTGCAGGGAACAAATTTAATGCACACTTCAAACACAGTGAAGTCATTACCAGGAGGTCATGTGTACACAAAAATCAGTGGAAAACGTGGGATTGTGTGTTTGGAGACACCTGTTGGAGTGGGTGTGAGTGCCCAGGTGCTCCCATGTAAGAGTGTAAGGTATGGCCTAATCCTCTTCTTCTTCCTCACTGCTTTTCTTCATTTTCACAGGAAAGCAGGATGGAAGGTGGCTACAGATGGAATCTTCTAGACACTGCAGGAATAAATCCTGAGGATAAAGATGTCCTAAGGAAGGTGACTGATAAGAGGATGAGCACTCTTTATACCTGTTGAGTAACCACCATCCTGGCACAAGGAAAAATCACATTCAAGTTACAGCCACAAATCACACAGCAGGAGGACTGAAGTCTTTGTCCCTGTGTGTCCCAGCTGGAATTTCCCACCTCACTGACCTTCTGGATCAGATTATCTGACAAAAAAACCTCAATCTGGCCCAGGGAGAATGTGCTGGGATGCATGGAACTGCCAGGGGACCTCTGCACTTCCTCATGACCAAGGGCTCACAGAGGCATAGATGGCAGCTGATGGGTGTTTCAGTGGTGCTAAAAATTTGGATTTGAGTTTGGTTCCACAAGGCTTGACCTCATTCTTATTTGGTTTCCTTTCTCTCAGCTGTTAAATGGGGAGCAGACAGTAGTTACCTGCCTGGCTTTGTGAGGATAAGTGCAATAAACAGGATCCAGACACCAGGCTGTGAAAGGCAGATTATCTTTTATACAAATAAGGAACTGCTAGGCCTTCTGGCAAAAAAAGAAAAAATAAAAAAGGGAAAGACAAGGACTGAAGAAATGTGGCTACACTTGGCCAAATGACACCACCTGTGTTATGCACAGCAGTGCTGAGGTGTTTGCACCTCTCCAACAAGCAGCTATTGATCAGCAGGGCTTATGTCATCCAGAAATGCTGTACAGGCAGTGCTCTCTCTCCAGAAGATGGGAAATCCACCAAGCGTTGCTCTCCCCCATATTTTAATCTAAATTGATGTGTGGGAGAATGGGTAAGAAAAAAAAAAGCCTGGAGGTATCTCACTGTGTGTTTGGACTGTTGGATTTTTGGAGCTGCTCCATTTTTCTTCCTTTCATTCTGTGTTGCTCAATCTTCTGGTCACAACTGGGAGAACAAATAGCATAGTTTATAATCTCCAAAGCATGAGTAAAACATGTTATCTTCAACAGCAGGCTAGCTATAAAAATAGCTGCAAATACTAACTATAAATACATAGTAACATAGAAATATTAGGAGAAGAAAAAAGCGAAAAAGTTTTCAAATTGCCATTCATTTTCTCAGTTCTGCCCAGCTCTGTGTGGAGCCATATCCATGCCCTCTGGAGGATAACTGTGTTGGGGCCCTTGTTTTCCCTCTTTTTGTGACTCTAGAGAGCCCCTATAGCCTGGATTCTCCCCTTAGTTAATGGATAATGGAATTTTAGCTGAGGTGATAAATCCTGTTTCCTGCTTCAACCTACACAGCCCCTTCCCTCCCCCTCCCAAAGGAGGTTAAAGGGGGGATTTACATTTCTGCACCTCCACACTGCTGCCCTTTGCATCCCCATTGGGGATTGCCCCAGATCTGAACAAAGGGAAGGGTCTCCAGCCAGAAGAATGGGGGTGGTTGGTGTCTAAATAAAAACAAATCAGCTCATGGTGTTTCTGTTGCTGGTTTTGTGTTTTCCTTCTGGCTCAGCCCTGGTTTAGTCTGTCTGGCATTTTCAGGGAATGGGATTGGGTTTTAGGAAAGAGAATTCCACCTTTCAACCCAACAATTGTGAGAGCTGCATGGCAACTCTCATGACTGGAGAACAGGTTTTTTTGGTGAGGACATTGATAGACAGACAGACAGGGCTTGGACATGATTCCAGATACAGATTCCTAAATTTAGTTTCCTGACAAGTAGGTGACTTCATGTGAGCTAAACTTCTACACCAGGGTAAGCTGAATTGTCCTCAATAAGTGGAGTCTTAGCCAATTAAAGTAGCTCAGGACACCAGCATTTGGGATTAATTCCCCTTTTTAGTATTCTACCCTAACCTGAGTCAGGCTTTTGAATTAATTTTTGGATGCTACACTTTTCTTATTTTCTTTCCTTTTTAAGATTAATATTCTACTTTAGGGTACAGGCAGAGACACAGCACTGCTTTGTTGTGACAATTTCATATTTGGATTATTGTTAACCATTTATTTGATTGCATTTCCATGGGGAACCCAGTAAATATTTTAATCTTGCTAAATCTACTGCTGCAGAGTGGGAGTAAAAACTTGCTTGGACAACCATGCCCCAAGAACAGTTTGCAATGTTTCATTGTCAAAACAGTGGCAAATTCTGTAGAAAATACTTATAGGTCTACAGGAGGTCAAAAGTGGAGCATCAGTAGGCAATGCCATGAATTTGTGAAAATAAAATAAAGGCTAGAACTATAGATGAGAGCAGTGCCTGTGAATGGGGGAAGGAATTTTTCCTCCCAGCTCCATCACTGGAGTTTTGTATTCAGGAACTGTCTGAGCACAATCCAAGAAAGCCCCAAGGGGAGCAGAGGGAAAGATCAGGAGCAAAACCTCCCTCCCAGCACTTCCAGGAAATACTGTAGCCTTGTTCATCTTAAAGCAGTTGAAGCCAAAGAAGAGTGTAAATTCTGACAATTCTTCACATGCATAGAAGCTGGAAGGTGTTTCTGCACCACTTTAGGATTTTGTGTCCAAACCATGTTCATTTTCACTCCTTTCATGTGCCTGCCTTGGACACAACCTGCAGACCAAGCAGAGCTCAATCAATAATTCTGCTTTTGAAAGCACACAGACTCCATACGTTTAAAAACCCCAAATCAAGTCACTGTGCACGTGAACAGTGGTCAGGGCTGCCCTCCCTGAGCTGTGGAGTTGTTCCCCAGCAATTGCCAAGGTGGCCTTTGGAGACAGGCCACCACCTGGCAAATGATGGAGAAATAATCTCAAATCAATATTTCACAGGGGAGATATTGCTAATAGATTGCCTATATGTAATTTACAGATACAACTTTGTGCCTGTGAGTAAACTGTTAGGTAAAAATTCCTCAGATTAACAACCACATTGTTGTTTCATGTCTTATTTGGGTTAGTATTAATCCTATGCATTTCATATGTTGAGTATTTGAATTCCAGCATTTGGTAGCTGCTGTTGTGGGAAAAAAATCAGGCTGAGATGTAGTTTGACATTAAAATACACTGATCAAGCAGTTGCTAAAAACTCAAGCTCTGTTTGCTTCCCTGGCTTGGAAATGAATTTGGAAGCATGGGTCTGAAAGAGGGAGAAAGATGAAAAAATGATTTAATTACTGAATTAAATTCATGTCTGTGGAAACTGTGATCAGGGGCTTCTGGTAAAGTCTAGCCTATAACCTCAGCTTAAACATCAGATCATCCATCTCATCCTCAAGATGGACCCTGCTAATCCAACTTGTCCTTTGCAGAGTTGCTAGATGAGTTTTACCATTCTCCTTAGTTTGTATTCCAGTTACCCACTGCTTCTGAGGGCACTTCTTAAGTATTTTTCAGTTCCTACCATGTAGAATAAGCCACTTGAGTATTAGATTGGCAGAATTAAATATCCTCAGTCTGAATTAACCTGGTGGATAAGAATGTTCCCCTTGAAATTAGCTGTAATTTTTGTATTATCACCAATGGCATTTCCACAGCTGCTTCTCAGAGTACTGCACTGAAAATGAACTCTTAGTCATAAATGAGCTTTTTTGAAAGTTAAATATCCTGAATATGCACAACTTCATTTGTATGTTGGCAAAGATTGCTCTGTTATATTTGACCAACTCCCTCTCTTCTCCATGGAAGTTCACCAAATATGTTACATTTATTGTATGCTAGATATTGGCTTCTACCTCTATACTGAATTGTCATCTTTGCCACTTGCCTATTCAAAGAAAGAAAATAACTGTTCCATGGACTTGTGGCAACCAATTTGGAAGGACTTACAGAAATCCTTATAGAAGCACTTAGAGAAGTCTAGAGATTCAAATAAAAGACTGGGGTACACACAAAGAAATTCTAATATGCAGCAGTGCCAGATCAACCCAATTTCAAATTTCAGGCCTAAAAACAAGCACACAAATCTTGTGCTGCAGGAAAATCTAAGTTCTGCCTCAGAAATCCTCCTTGTCCTTGGTTGGGTCAAAGCATCTGCTGACACATCAGTGTTGTCTAGATGTAAAATGCATTGAGTTGGCATAAATCTCCTCTTCCTTTTTATTTTTTAGCTTATTTCCTTCCAGCCTGGATAATTTCAGAGCACCAGCCCATAGTTGCACAGGGAGGAGGAGCAGGGAAGTGCCACTCTAGGAATGGAGTTGTTTTGTAACAATGCCTTAATTTGGTGCTGTGGAGTACCCTTCACCTCAGAATCAAATAATTCAGTGCCACAGGCACTGCAGAGTGACTGGGAGAGGATGAGAGTTGTACACTGAGGGGCTTGAAGCAACAGAGATGATAGAGGCAAATGGAGGAGCAAGGAACAAAATTTTGCCTGGAAGACACAAGATTTTGCAGGGGAGCAATGTTGTGTGTAAGGTGTGAAGGAGCAGCAGGTGAATTGAAAGGAAGATGCTCTGAAGGAGACAGAATTTGGGAAAGGATGTGGGAGCATAATGGGTGGCTGTGAGGCAAAGCAGGGAAGGAAGAAGAGAACAAGAGAGTGAAACAGCTCCCTCTGGAGCAGACCTGGAACAGAGAATTTACAGATTTGCCCTACCAGTACTGAAAGGTTACAGAACCAAATACTTTATCAAGCACAACCAACTCTGGTCTTCAGCAAGGCAAAACACCCCAAACTTCTGTAAGGGACATTTGATGGATCATTATGTTGGAAACAAGGAAACATGGAATGATTTGGGTTGAAGAAACCTTAAAGATCATCCAGTGCCAGCCCTGCCATAGACAGGGACACCTCCCAGTGTCCCATAATTGCTCAGAGCCCCATCCAACCTTGGACACAGGGATGGAGCATCCCCTTCCCAATTTGCCTGAAAGCAGCAGGGAGGCTGTGGTGCCACCTCATATCTTTCCACAGAAAATTCCCAGCTGCTCCTTTGTCTTGATTAATTGTAATCTGATTAATTGTTTCATTGATTGTGTCAAGAGAGTTAGAGCACTGGAGCAGTGGGTGTAGAGGGGACACATTCTATATCACCATGAGCTAATTTGGGTAAATCCTGAAAGATGTTTCTACTTGTTCCTCTACTGCAAAAGACCCACAGAAAAAAAACAAAATTGCCACACAGCAACAACCCCTGTTCAAGCTTGTGACTTGCCTTAAAACACAGGTGAAACCACTTTTGTTTTCCTGCAGAGTCAGACCTTTATATATCAATCACACAAGGTTTCCTGCAGCTGTGATTTTTAAAGACTTCCCAGGTGCTCTCAAAATCTGTAAAAAGTGAGGAGGTTACAGGGACTTTCTCTTTTGCTATTTTTCAGTGTGTGTATTGCTGTTTTCTTAAAAGGTGATGTACATTTTGGGCTAAGAGATACAATTATTGCAACTTCCCTGAGCCAGGAGAAGCCTCACCTGGGAAGATTATTCTGTGAGACAGCAGGTGAGAATGAAAGCAGCTCAGTGTTATTCTCCTTTTTGTTTGCTTGGTTTTTCTTTCTATCTTTTCACCATGATCCTGCCTGTGGGCAAATTTCAAAACAAGGTGGGGGATGAAAAGGTTGACTTTTGCTTTAGTAAAAGGAACTTGCAGGATTGGAGGATCAAAGTGTGGCTGGTGGGAGCTGCAGGAAGGGAGGATGCAGCCAGAGGAAAGCAGGATAATGGGGCACTCTGCCTCCAGACTCTGACATGCAGCACTGGTTAACAGGATTTGAGAGCCACAGGTGCCCTCAGCTCACCCCAAACTCATGAATTCAAGTATTTGTCTCTCACTTTTTCACTCTACACAGGCAGGAGATTAAAGACAAGGTTGCAACAGATATCCTGGGAGTGGTGGATTTCACCTGCTTCCAGTGTTCTTTTGTCATTAAAAGTCTGTCATTCATGTATTATAACTGCTTAACAGGCAAATGGAATATTGTGAACACTTCATCCTCAATAAATACCACACTGAGTTTGTAATTGTGCCTTATTCAGGCATCTCCTGGATGAGAATTCCCTTGGCTGAGTCTCACATTGAGACCCTGATTTTGTGCCCTGAGCAGTTTTGTGTTTTCTCCTCTGGGTGTTATGCACTGAAATAGTGAATGGCAGAGCTGAAGGGCTTCAGGACTTGTGCTAGTTTGCAAATGCACCTCTTCAGTGGATCTCATTAACTAAATACCCAAATAAATAAAATTCCACACTCCTTAGTCACCACTGTGTCTAGACCAGAGTGTGAACTTGCTCTCCCACCTACTCATCTGTCCACTGCTCACTTTGGGTGCCCCAATTTGAGGCTGTGAGTGCTGGGCTGTGTCTGGGTGTGCTCTGTACAATGGTGTGCCCTCACCTGAAGGCTCACACTGCCTTTGTGGGGCTGCAGTAAATAAACTCTCTGAAAGAGTCCCTGGGGTGAGGTGATCTCAGTGATGCATTTGTGAGAGAGACACACGCAGGAATTGATGGCATTTAAGCATTTTGCTGAAGACACCAGCTGTCCTGGAGGAACAGGAAAGTCTTTGTGGGCCTGGACCTGCCTGCCTTCCTCTGGTGCCAGTGCTGTACAAAGCAGGTTTTTGTACCTCCAGTGCTATTCAGCTTAGCAAAAGGTACAGCCTGGGACCAGTCAGAGATCATAATTAAAGAATTCTCAGCTTCCACCCCTCATATAAAGGTCATGTGTTCATATTTCAGTTATTTAAATCAGCCTCAGGTGCTTGTAAAGTGGCTGATGTTCTCCTAGTGCTGTGCAAACAATAACAAAAACAAGGCAGAATTAATTTTCAATCAATCTGAGGTGTTTGTAACAGGAAATAAAACAATAAGTTTGAGTCATCCCTTCTCCTTCTGTATGAAGACATTCAATCTTGTTATACTAATCAGATTTGTAGAATTAACTGTAAAATTCAGTATTAGTAATCCCAGATAGTCAACACTGACCCAAGCTTCATTGCCTTTTATTCCCTCCAGGTGCGAGAAAATAATTTTAGTTGGGAAAAAGAAAGTTTGGGATATGAACAATCTCATTCTCTTTTTTAAAAAGTTTGGTTTTCTGTGTCTTATGCTACATTGTTAGTTTTCAGAATATTTTTTAACATTTCTGACACCAGGAAATATTTAAATACTATTATTGCTGTTAAATGGAACCTGAGATTGCTGCATAACAGCTTGCCTTTAGGAGTTTAAGTTAAAAAAACAACATGGGACTTATGTGATGAAACCCTAAGAACAGGTAACTCTTTTAAGTTTTGAAGCCAGATAAGAAAGCATTGTAAAAGAGAAGAAAACAGCCTGGCAGGAGACATTTTCTTGATGATGAAACCCCATGGAATAATGAGTGGCCAGGGGAGGCAAGGGGGAGATTTTAGGTCACTCTACCTACTGCAAATACAGGAAAACTCAAATCTTCAACCACTGAGTCTGCCTTGTATTCAAGGCCTTTGCTAGGCTAATCCTCCCTTCCCTTCTCCTTATCTGCTGATAATATTTCTTTATCCTGATAAATGTTTGAAATGCAGGAACTTTTGGGCACAGTCTCGCCATGTGCTGAGGGGATGCTTGGGGAGGATCCCCAGGGTTCAGGGTAAAAGCAGAGATTGTGACTGTCTGATTATCTGTCAGTAGGGTTTAAATGATGATTCAAGACTTGCTCAGAACAAGGAACTGGGCAAGGCTTGCCCACTTTCCCCAAATTATCCTTATCCCCAACACCAAGAGCCTGGAAAAGTCCTGGCCTTCAAAGAGGAGGATGGTACAAGTTTGTGCTAAAAACACAAGTGGTGTTTTAGCACTGGACAAAGGCTCAGAGCAGTGAAAGGGAGATCACCCAGCAGAACTCTGGTTTCTCATTGTGGTGCAATTACAGAAGAGTTTTCCTGTCACACAGCTGAGGGTGTCCCTGGGTGATGGGAAAATCTCTGGTGAGACCTCAGTGCTGTGACTCCTCTGTCAGCACAGGGCATGAACAGACACATCTGCTCACAGAAACAGCACCAGGGTGATGGAACCCTGACCACTGAGAATATCAGACTTTCTGTGCTGACAGGCACTGACCCCCAGAGAGCACTGCATTTGACCTGAGGCTGTAAAAAAGGCTTCCAAAATTGAATGATAAAACTAAGATTATGAATGTGTAATTCAAACAAAAGTGTATAATATCACATAGTGGAAAACTTAAAATTTTAGAATATAGTAATACATATAAAAAAAATAAAACTCAACACCAGGGTTCACTGCATTCAGCAGTGTGGAGAGGTATTAATTCATGCTGTGACAGCTCATCCTACCTCTGCCTTTCTCTCAAAGCACTGAATTTCATAGCCTGGCATTCTGGAGGGATGGCCAGAGTGTCCTAGCATGAACTGCACACTCGGTGTAACACAAACCCCTCGGTGAGAACTGAAGGGTTGGGGGAACAATGGAGCCTCTGTGCAGCTCCCATCTGATAAGGGGAGCTCATTCAGCAGGAGCAGCGAGCACAGAGTGGGCAGGAGGGAAATCTCCTGCAGCAGGGCTGAGCTGGCAGCCAGGGGATGGGAACTGAGTCGTGCTGAGCTCCCTGAAGGAGCAGCATCCTTTTCTGCAGCTTGCCTGGTATCAGGAGCACGACTGGGGTGAGAGAGCCCAGGTGTGGCTCACCTGGCACCTTGTCTGCCCCTCCTGCTGCTGTGGTCTGTACCCTCTCTTCACTTGGGGATTAAACTTTAAATTGAGGCAGTTTGATATCACACCATAAAGAAATTCACACTACTGCTGTACCAGTGAATTTCCTGCCCATTTTGGTGAATCCACACAGAGACACTAAACAGCATCTCAGTTTCACGTTGGTATCTTCCTAGTATGAAAAACTTGAATTCTCTCTGAGTTTGGACTGTAGTGGTGCTGCTTCTCCATTGATCTTCCCCTCCCCACATTCTCTGACCTGCTTCAGGCTTGTGCTGCTTTTTTGGGAAGCTGTTGGCTTTGTGTTACCATCAGAGGGAGCAGGAGAAATGGCCCTTACAAGTCAACCCCCTCTAAAAATATGTTTAGCTTTGATTGGGAGGGGTGGGAAGAGGTTCTCCTGTCTCTGTTTGACTCTTTAACTTTGAAACCATCAAACATTATTCCCCTGGCTTTGTCTACCTCTCAAATTTGGGAGCCAGCAGAGGGAATATGATGAAACAGGTATTTAAGGCAATTAAGGAGCAGGCTGGAGCACAGGCTGAGTTATCAATCATTGCAAGATCTACCTGGAGACATGAAAGAACTGTGTAGGTTCTCAGCACATTCAGTTCTGCAGGTACAGAAGAGGGGCTGGCTGGGGATTTCTTTGTATTTCTCTTTTAGCTAAATCTGCAATGATGTGGATAAAGTTGTTATTTTGCCTGCTCAATGTCTTATGGTTTCAGATAATGCTCCAAATCAATACTCTGGAAGAGATAAAATCAGGAAATAACTTTTCCTGTGTTCTGGTCTAATAAAAGTTTAAGACTAAAGCAGAAGATGGAGTGAGGATCCCAAAGTGACACACAGCACCTAGCTTTGGCTCTTTAAAAAAAGAAACAACCTTCTTACGCAGGTGCTGTAATCCAAAACAGAAGTGCTCATCTTAGGGGAAATCCAGGGGATGGAAGAGTTTTAGCCCACTTAATAAAAAATAAAAAGTCTTTCAAGGATCCAGCTATCTCCTACAGTGTTTTCATGTTGTTGCTCCTGTTTATTAAAATAGAAATTGTGTACTGATTTTTACAGTGCCCACTGTACAAACCCTGCCAACTGCATCAATAATGTATTAGAAGTCAGCAATAGAAGATTTTAGGCAAGTATTTGTTTTTCTGCTGACAGGATAATATTCTAGTCATTCCAGGGGGATAAAAATGAAAAGTTCTGCCTGTCTCCAGTTTTAATTTTTGGTTTCAGTCCTGTAGTTTGGAGGAGCCATTCTAGCCAGCAATGCTGATGAGCTTGTTAATGCCAATGGATTCTGGGTTTGGGCCATGGAACACTTTCAAAATGTGGCAGTGATCCCCTGACTTCAAACCCTGAGAAGCACCAGGCAAAGAATGTGGGAAGGGAAAGAAACTGAAGCAGTGTGATGGTGTGACCAAGCTTAGAAAACTTTTGGGGAAAAGTTACCTACACTACCTAACTAGCAACTTGTTTTCATTTTCTTCTGCTTTTACTTAGAATTAGGATTAAAACACATAAAAGACAAATTTTTTGTTTGGACTTAGTTGTTTGTTAAATTTTATTTAAAGAACAAAGAGTTCTTTAGTACTTCTAGCTATCAAGCCAAAAGTGAAAAGATGAAGATGAATTTAGCTAGTTACAAAGTCTTTTAAAGCTAAACAGTATAATTAAAAGTTAACATTTATATTATTTATACTTTTGACCCAATAACTAAACTTTTGTGATCCACATTGTGGGATTTTCTATTTAACCAAGATCTACTACTTAAAATCATGAAAAAGAAGGGAGAAAAAAATAAGGTCAAAAAACTTCCATTTTGTTCCATACCTATTTCTATACTTTAAAACCCCAAATTCAAAACCCTTCACCATATGACATTACACACTTCTATTCAACTACACTCCATCACTCAAATTTAAAAGCCTTTTTTAAAGCCTCAAATCAAAAGCAATGTTCCCTTAAAAGTTATTGTTAAAAAGCACAAAAGTTTCAAGCTTCTAGGTTCCAACAGGTGAATAGACTGAGATTTATTTTTTTTCTGTTGCTTCAGCAATTGAATTTTAAAAAAATCTGTGTGATAATAATTTTTTTAACGAAGAGGGTTTGTGGTTGCTGGCATTTAAGCAAAACCCCACTAGGTGTCCCCCGTCTGTTAGAATTACTCAGAGGAGAATGTTGGAATTACTGGGAAGCAAAGCTGGAGCAGCCTGGTGAGGTTTGGGAGGGTTTGGGCTCCCTGCTCCTCCTCATGCCCCCAGAACAGAACCCAAATTTGGTTCTGATCCTCAGAACATTCCTGTGTCACTAGTGAGGCATCCAGCAGTGTGTCAGCAATTGAAAACCTCAATATTTATAATATTCAGTGTGGAGATGCCCAAGTGTGTGTGCAGGCAAACAGATTTTAGCTGATCTTGCAAACCTCTCGAGCCAGTGAAGGTCACCTGGTAATCAGAAGAGTTTTTTCTGAGTTTTTTGGTGCATTTTTTGCTGTGGGGTTAGGGATACTCCAATCACTGCTGTGCTACTGCTGCCTCAGATCTCTCCTTTTGCTTTGCTGGAGGTGGTGGGAAGGGTGTAGAAGACTCCAGGTCTCTGCATCACTTCAGTGAACCCCATTTAATCTCACACATTGCCTTTTGGGTGGTATTTTTGGACAGCAGAAGTTCAAAATCTCTGTAGAAAGCAGAGGTGTTTGAAGCCTTTCAGGGAGAAAATCAGCATGCAGACAAGGACTGTGGTTCAGAGTGTCTGCAACCCAAATTTAGCCTTACTAAATAAAACCCAAACTAAAAATCCCACTGGTTATTTTCTGTGCAGTTCTGGCATTTTTGTGCTAGCATTCCTAATGAGCTTTGTAAATAATCTTTAAAAGTAATCAAAATCTGGACTAAAGCTCTGTGAGGGGCACGGTGACCTCATGACTAAACTTGTAATTACAAATCTGTGCTCAGTGTTGTTTATGGTCTACTACACATCAGTGCCAAAGGTGGCTGGATTTTAGATTTTAAGGGGGCTGAGAGGGAAGGCAAAACCATTAGAAGGCACAAATTAGGTATCTATCCCAGTGCTGCATTTGTTTTTAATATTTAATTCTGCTTCTGAAACATAATAGAAAACAATCTTATTTTAATGTTTCAGTAATCTTTTTAATTTGAAAATTTCAGTAATCTTTTTAATAAGTCTGAACACTAGGTCTCCATAGGACCTCAAACATCACTGTTTCAAAATACTGAAACTATCCTCTATTTCCACAAGAAAATTGTTTTTAATGAACACAGACTGCAAGCTCAAAACACACATTAGCAAAAACCAGATTATTAAGCGCTCATGAGACTTGCAAATTGATAACTGGAGAGAAGAAAGTTGCCCGTGTAGCCCCGGGGCAAATAAAGCAAGGGCAGAACAAACACTGACAAAGTGCTGCAACACTGGCCCCAGGTCGCCCTGTTTCCAGCCTGGCTGATGCTCAGCCTCCCTTCCCGAGGGCTGCTGCTCTTTCTCCATCCCTCCACTCCTCCAGGGCACATCTGTGGCCCTGTAACCACCTCTGGGTAATTTTTTTTTCCCCCTTGTTCTAGTGCTGATGCTGCTAATGGGACTCTGGAATGGCTCTGGCGCCTTGGTGCTTATCTTGCTGTGAAATGGGAGGTTGTGCCATGAATTCCCTGAAGGAAACCCCTCCCTGGGCACATCCAAGAGGGGAACTGGACCATTCCAGCAAGGCAGACCTTGCTTTTGTGTCCTAAAAGGCAGAGTCAGGGCAGGAGCTGCTGTGACTCACCCTAGGTTTGAGTGACACGTTTCCTGATCCAACACTTCTCCCAGCATATTTCTCATCTCATTCTGATCTTAGTCATAAAGTTTTATGAGTGCTTTTCTTCCTGGCCTTTTTACCCTAGCTCAACGCTGCTAAGCAGCCCTTTGTTCCTTTTAGTCATCCACCCACAGCTTTCCCAGTTATATTACTGCCAAGATGAATGCTCCTGCTTCTCTGGGCCATTCAGCACATATTGATTCACCCAACTTCTAATCAGCCTTTTCTTATTCTCTGGTGTGGGACTGGGAATCACCTGAAATTTAAATAGAATCCTGCAGATTAGGATGTCTGCCGAAGCAGATCCTCTTTTGTATGGGGCAGAAGATAAGCTTTAGGTTTTTAAATGCTCCAGCAATCTCTCTGACATGATTAGCACTCCAGGGAGTGCTCCTGTTATCCAGAAGGGCTTTAATTGTGCCCTTGGGTTATTGTGAGGTGGGAGGGGAGCCGACCTGTGCTAGGGAAAGATAAATCATCTATCACATATCTGGGTGTTTTGAAAGCCCCAGCAAACATCAGGTTGGAGCAGGAAGCTCAGCCACCATTCCTGCTGGGGGGAATTAGCTCAGGGATAATTCCCCTGGCAGGGGAGGTTGATACATCACCTGCCTCCAGGAGATCTGCTCTGTCTAAGGCACCCTTTGGCAGCTTTCAGGGCAGACCAGGTGTGCTCTGGCTGCTCCCCATCACTTACAGTGCTGGCAGTTCAGGGTGGGAGGGATCTCAGCCCAGGGATTCCTCTCTGGCCTCATGGGCAGCAGATCTTGTTATTCTTAAATTTTTATTTGTAGCTCCTTTATAGGAATAGCTATCTTTAAAGTCAGGCCTTCATCTGGTAGAAAAAAAAAACCTTGTTATCAAGAAACATAGAGGGAGCAAGGATATAATTTTTCACTGGTCTTTAATTAGTGGGATTTTTTTAATGGTTCTTTCACAGGCTAGCCCTTAAGGTTGCTGCTATTTCTGACTTGTCTGACTCTGTTGCCTCCTTTCTCTCCCTCTCATTTCCACTTTTGGGTCTTTCCTTCCCGTTCTGTTGCATTTCCCTCCCTGCAGAGTTTGTGATCTCACACCTACCACAGGCTTTGATGCAGAAAGGGTCAGAGTTGCAGAGCCAGCATTGACACTGACCTGTCACTGCTGTCACTCTGCTGAGGTGGCCAAGGGAGATCTGGCTGCCAAGTCATTGTTTGGAGACCTCTGCAAGCTTGGGCGTGTGGGGCTGTGTCTGCTTGGTTCTTTTTCTTTTGGCAGGGCTCCCCTGGGACAAACAAGGGCTGGAGTCTTGTCCACTAAAAGCATTGAAAATCAAAACAGCCCTCAACTCACATTTAATGTCTGGGTTTCCACCCAGAGCAAACCAGGCTTACAAACCACGTGCTCTGCTATCCTTCTGCACAGGCATGTCCTGCTCTTTGTGGAGCTCAACTTTTGCCGTAGGAGTAGCTCTGAGACTGATATTTAATAGGCTTCCTAAACCTTAATATCCATGGAAATAGATACAGAAAATAATATCAATCTATGTTTTCATAAATTTGGGATTGCTTGCATGCCAGGTAGGTTCTAGAACAAAAAAAAAAAAAAAAAAAAGTCCAATTACAGTTATACCAAGTGGACAGCATGAACAAGAAGCTAAAGAACACTTGGTTTGAGGATATTTTAATATAGAATTAAACTAACTTGAGTGAATGGCACACTTGAGTCGACTCCCACCTGAGTCAGCAGCAAGATCAGCTCCACAAAAATGAAAATGATGCTTAAATAGGAGAAGCTCAATGTGACCATCAGGCTTCTCATGAAAAGGAAGAGCAGAGGCTAGACCAGGTGTGCATTAAGCAAGCAGAGAAGAGGTGACTGCACAGAGGCCAAACCCTGGCTGCCCTCTCCCTGCACACCCCAGTATCCTCAGCCTGGCTCCCTGCCCTGGCGTGGGTGGAGGGAGGAGGAGGAAGGAAGGAAGGAGAGCAGGAGCTTCCAGCTGTGGAGCTGAGCCTTGCCTTGAACTCCTGCCTGGGAGCAGGGCATGGAGCACAAGGGGCAGAGCAGGGGCAGCAGCCACCCTGCCAGGGCTGCTGAGGATGGAGCTGGGAGGGGATGCTCAGAAAAAACATCTGTGTTGTCTTCCTGAGGCTGTCTTTCTTTGTTTTAACAGCATTATTTGAAATACCTTCACTGAAGGAATAATTTTCTTGGGAGAGCAGCACAATTATTTCAAAAGCATTTTTTTGGGGAAAGTACACACACACAAAGTCTGTCAGGGAGAACCCTTGGTAACTTTCATGAAATATCATTCTAAAATCTGTGCATCTTTCAACACAGGAATCTAATTAATAGGCACAGAATTTTCATCATAAAATGAAGCAATCCCCTCTAAGGCTGTTGTGCCAGCTGTGTGCTAGGGCTGAGAATTCAGGTATTGGTAGACAGGTCACCCATGGGATGCTGAAAGGAATGATCTCTTGTTTCTTGTGACCAAGGGTGACTTGGTGATGAGTGTCTGTCCCAATGCCACAAGGTAGAGCCTGGCACAGACAGATTTGCCTTGCAATGATGATCCATTATTGATACAAGAAGTATTTCACCCAGTTACCCTGCAGACCTCTCCCACAATATCGTCTTGAGCAAGTGCATTGAAATCTCTGTTGACATTGAGCGTGTCCGGCTGTGTCATTATGTTTCCAAACAAGCCACTCCTCCTCCCCATTGTTTCCTAAACCTCACACCGAAGAAATTATTTATTTCAGTGCTGAGCCACAACGAGGGGAAAAAAAAAAAAAAAAAATATATATATATATATATGTATAAAGCAAGCCCAAAAAATCTGTAGGAAAGCACTTTTCAACTACTAAAAGAAGGAAATGCTTTCTTGGAGAGTGATTTTAGGGACAATTATTTCATTATATTCTACTACATTTTTTTTCTTCTTCATGCTGAATTTTTTTCAGGAGAGGGAGATGACTTGCACTAAGCAGATCCATTGCCCTCAAAAAAACTATTATTGCCTTTTCTGTTTTTCTGCCCTAAACATGAATGCTTTGGGATGGTAATTTGTCTGTTGACACATTGTCTTCCTTCCCAAAGTATTCATCCACACTTAAAATACTTGAGATTTTTTGAGGGAAGGAGAGACTCTTGGGAGTTTTTTGCTTGTTTGTTTGGGTTTTTTGGTTTTTCTTTTAATCATAGTGTTTGATTATCAACAGTACTAGGTTGTATGAAGGTGTGGAACAAAGGGACCCTTTCATATAAGCACAGGTTTGCTGTTTGCCCAAGAATATCTTGAAAAATGTACAGAGTTCAGTGTCCAGGACAGGTAATATTCTGTGTCTCTACAGATATGAGTAGATAAGGAGATATTTACAGACAATGAAACCTGGAATTCCTGTCAGTTGAAAAGTTTATATGTTTTTATGCCAACCATAAAACTGTCTCAAAAGTAAAACATTGGTCCATAAATAATTCAGATTGGAGCCTGTCAGTTGCTGCCACTGGATTTTCAGGTGTCCAGTTAGAGCTGGAATTAGGGCATGTCATGTCCTCTCTTCATTTAGGATCAAGCTTCTGTGTTGAAAAACATCTCCACTGAGGAAATAAATATTATATGGCTTGGATAAGTAGAAAAGATACCATAAAAATCTAAATGTTGTAAGAAATCCAGCTCATTAGGAAACAATAAGGACACTTCTGTCCAGTGTGAGTGATTTTAGGAAGGGAGTGTGAAGCTGCCCAGAAAAACCTGAAACCACACCAAAAAACAAGCAAACAAACAAACAAAAAAAAAATTCTGAGGTCAGAGTAATTTTTCATTCAAAAACACTTTTGCCAGGAAACTCAAGCTTGTATATGAAAATGTATGAAAATGGCAGAGGTGATTTTGTGTAACTCTGCACGTACACTTGTTGCCTCCTGTATGCAGTCTGCAAAGCAGTCACACAATGACAAAGTTCAAGTGAGTAATGGGGTTTTTTCTGAAGGGTTTATGTGTGCAGGGATTTATATATCCTGTTGCAATGAGTTATCCTGAGTGGCAACTTCAGAATAGATTTAGAGTGAACTTCCTTGCCAGTTAAGGAAAGTTATGTATGTTAACATAGTTATTCAGTTAAATGCCAGATTACAGAGCAAGCTCTATAAAATCAATGGTACTGGGGAAAAAAATAAAAATCTGGTGAGTCTGTAGTCATCCTGCACTGGATAGCAAATGTGGCCACTGTTCAAATGCACTGGATAGCAAATGTGGCCACTGTTCAAAATGAGAGGAGCCTTATGTCAACTCATTTGGTCAGTTTTGAAATCTGAATTTCTTCATGTTTTCGAAAGGAACCCATCAGGTGCTGTATGCCTGTCTGCTTTGGGGTTCTTACCCAATTGCCTTATTTGAGCACACTTCTAATTGTGCCAGCTAAACAGCAAAACAAGGTTAAAAATCTCATTTGGACCAGAAATATCCACGGTGGTTTAAGGTCAATGTGACTTTTGGCAGCAGCAGTTTGCCTGCAGTGGCAGAGATTGTGCACCTGTGCTTTGGTGCAAGAGATTCCCCATAGCAGGGTCTGAACCTGAGCTCAGCCCTGATTTTTACAGCCCTGCTGGTGGCTGGCCCTGCAGTGCAATGCCCTGGGTTGCAAACACTTTAGCAGGCAGCAGCATCCTAAATTGCAGCTATTAAACTTGGCATTGCCTGCTTGACCCATGCCCTGCAAAGCTTTGCTGGAACTGATCTCCTTTAGCTGGTAACACCAAGACCTTTGCAATCTCTGTGCTTGTTTTAGCAAACTGATCTTATCTGCAGATCAAAATAGATTCTAAAGGTGCCAAACACTGGCAGTATATCTCCTATAGCAACACTTTTGTTGCAACAGGTGAAGGTTTAAGACTGAACAGAATGTTGGGCTTGGCTGCTCTCTGTGCTCCTTTCAGCTTCAGGGAGGCTGTGGGAGGGATGTGAGCCCCTCCACTGCACAGAGATGTGACTTTTGGGGCTCTTTGCAGGGTGCATGGCACTGATTTTGGCTGTTATCACTATGTTTCACAAGGACAACATTTGCTTTGACACAGGTGGTGTTTTTCTTTCCTGTGCCTTACTATTAAATCCACAACTGAGAGCACGTTGCTGTGTAATTACACACACATGCCTTGCTTTGGGTTTAGAAATAAAACTGCAGGCATCTGCAAGGGCCATCTCTATCAATTCAAACAAATAAGAGCCCTCTTGTAAAATTTGCCTTGTTTCTCCTTTCAGCCTGAGCTGGAATGAATTCTGCAATGAGCCTTGGTGGCAGAGGGCCGTGAAGGTGCCAGGTTTTTATTTTCCATCTTCAGAAATGATGTTGTGATGATGCTGAAACGCTCTACAGCACTTAGAGGGTGTTATATAACCAGTTAAGTGTGTGCTTGGAGGAGCTGGAACACTTTGGCCAGGAAATTGGGCTGGGGAAGAGTCATCGTGGGTCAGGCCTGTGTCAGGTTGTGCAGTGGGGAGGAGGTCAGGCAGCCTTGGAATTTTGGAACAGAGCCTGATTGGAGACACTGCTGCTTTGGGATTTCTTCCCAAAAACTCTGATTGTGAAGGAGCATTAAACCACAAAAGGGACAGGGTGTCTGTCAGTCCATGGGCAGTGCTGGGGAGGGTTTTCCTGAGAGCTGGACAGAGAGCTGTGCCCCAGGTGGTGAATGCTTGTGGGCAGAGCCAAAATCAGGGGGGCAGAGTATGTTCAAGGGCTTTCCTTGCCCCATGAACCCCATGAACCCCAGCTGCCCCATAGCCTCAGCAAAGACAGCACAAAGTCACATCTTTGCACTCTGCTGCCATAGTCACAGCACCTCATGGGACAGCACCAGCCATGGACAAACACTGCCTGTGCCTGGTGGAAAAGTCCCTGTCCATGCTGCAGTCCAGCAGCAGAGCTGGATTTTCCCTGCCACCATCCCTGGAGCACACCCAAAGCCTGCAGTGAGTTTACACCTGTGCACCTCCAAGCTGTGCTCTGGCTGCAGCAGGGAGCTGGAGCCCAGGTGTTTCCCAGGTGCATCACAGGTGCCATTAAACACAGCAGGGGAAAAGAAAATAGACTTGTCTAGTGCTGTTTTGTCAAAATACAACCAGGACAAGTGCAAACTAATTAGAAATCGAGACAACTCCCATACAAAACGCAATGGTGTGTCATGTGTGTGCCAACAGGCAAAGTGATTACTCAGTTGTTGTTCAGGCAAAAATTCCCACTGAGTAAGGTCAGAGTAATCACCTCAGGATCTGTCCCTGCTGTGCTTGCCCCCAGTTGCCACTGTGCTTTCCATGTGAGGAGCTCCAGTCACTTTCTGCTCAGGCTTTGCTGACTCAAGGCAAGGCTTGGCACCACAGCTGGACACCAGCTGTGCTCTGGGAGAGGAGACACAGCTCCTGGGCTCTGCCATGGTGCTCCTCCAGCCCCTCCAGCCCTGTGCCCACCCAAATTGGCACAGGGATTAGGCAGGGCTGCCTGTGGGAGTGATCACAGTCAATTGAGCACCTTCCCCTGCCTCTCCACACCCTTCCCCAAAAGCTGTGCTGGCCTTTTTTCCACTGCAAGTGAGGGGGGATTGCTGGAGCCTGCTGTATCTGTGTGCACCATGAGGCAGGTGTATGTTTTGCTCCATTTGTACATTTTTGGGGTGTGAATGCACTGGGGATTCCTCCTGTGTTCTCTCCAGGTCTGTAATGGTAGAACTGTGGTATTTTTGGTCAAAATCCTGGATTCCCACTTCTCCCTGAATCAGTGTCACTTCTCACAGCCCAGGTCCAGGGCCTGCCTTTACCTGGAGGTCCCTGGCTTGGTCTGGTTGCCTTATTCTGCATCAGCTTTCAGGATCCTGGACCAAAGTTTTTGGTCTCCACAGGGCAGGAGAGGGTGGGTGTGCTTTTTTTGAGGGATAGGACTCTGGTGGCTGCAATCCTTTTAGTAGCTTGGGTAGTCCTTAACATCAGTGTAACAAGCACTGCTAGACATTAAACTGTGTCACACTGTGTCCCCATCCTTCCATTTCAAGGATTTTCAGTTCCCTGCATCCTTTCCCCTTCCTCTGCCATCTCCCTGCAGGGATGGATTGCATTCCTAACTTAAATACCAGGAGCTCCCATCATCCTCCCACTGCTCCCCACTCACTGTCCTGGGCAAGGAGCTGCCCCTGCCCCTCTCCTGAGCTGGGGGTTCTTTCACAGCTGCCCCAGGCCAGCTCCCCTCTGCTCCCCTTCCCTCCCTGGGCCCCACCCAGCTTTATCTTGGAGGCAGACAGAGATATGACACATAGCTGTGTTCACTTGGCTGATGATCTGTCCCCAATTAGCCCAAATGCAAGCTGGCACAGCAAGAAGGAAAGGAAGTTACAGGGAGAGCTTGAGAGAAAATGTCCTGCTCTGTGGGAACAGCAAAGGAAGAAGAAAAAGGATTTGATTTACAGAAAAAAAAAAAAAAAAAGAGGCTGCAAGGTGGACTTCTGGGCCAGTTAGCAGGACTTATCCACAGACAGGACAGTTCCTACTTCATTTTCTTGTGCTCAGTAGTGGTTTTCTCTTTATATGTCTCTTCATAAAATCACAGAATGGTTTGGCTTGAAAGGAACCTTAAAGATCAACTCCTTCCACCCCCTCGGCATGGGCTGGGAACCTCCCACTGGAAAAGATGGAGATGTAGCTTTGGAGATTGTGTAAGAGAAGGAGGAAATGTCTCCCTTTCTGCTTGTGTGGGTATTAAGTGTGGCTGCTGGGAAGGAAAAGGCCTGTCCTTTGGGAGAGTCTTATTAAGGGAAACCAGCTATTAACAGGTATATATGGAAAGGGTGGGGTTCCTTATAAGTGCACTCATTTCAGCATCTCCTATCTGCCTCAGGAGTGCATCATGGTGATATCAGCCTTTATTAATATAAAACTCACTATTCCACACCCCTGATTACCCCACAGGTGTAATTCAGTGGGTCTCTGACACTGCAGCCTATCTGATTAAAGTAGCAGTGGAGTGATCAGCGACACCAAATTAAGCTGTCAGTGTCAAGGATCTTTTGGTGTAAAGTTAAATTATATCCAAGGATTAAAACCTGGGAGACTGTGATCTAATTAAGTTTATCCTGTGAGTGGTTGGGATGTAATAACTTGGTGATGCAGAGATGAAAATGCCCAATGGCCAATTTTCTCTGTGGGAAAGTGAGAAGTTACTTGGGTTTGGTGTGTGCTGCATGACTCTTCTGTGTGTTTTTTTGATTTATTTTTTTCAGTCTAAGGAATATACATACCATTGTGGAAAGATGTAGTCACTTTAATTCTTTTCTGAATTACAGAATTTTCTCTCTCTCTTTGAGGAAAAGTATCTTTATCTCATTCCTGCCTTTATTACAGAGTTACCACAAAATTATAATTAGGGGAAGCTTGTTTTTAGTGGTGGGGCTGCTAAGAAATTAGTACTTCTGTTCTGAAGTCCAGTGTTGACATTCAAATGCTGTGTGAGAATAAAAAAAACTGCATTTCTTGTAAAACAAAACCCAATTATTCCCAATGGGAATTTTCCAGAAATCTTTAATTTTTATAGCAGAGGTGTCTCATACTCTACTTTCATACAGATTTTAATAGAGAGATGATAGTTTAAAAAACACTCCATCAAAACAATTTTTTCATTAATTTTGTTAATATGAAAAGTTGTTTGGTTTCTTGCTTTCTTGATAACACTGTTATCAAGACAATTCTGAAAACCATTTAATTCTATTTAAAATTACTTTGTTGCTGCTGTTTTAGTAGAAAACAGAAAAAATAGAGAAAAACTCTTCCCTCAGGTGTTTTGATCACCTTTATTCAGCACAGGAGTGGCCCAGTGTTTCACCTGGGAGCTGCAGGGTGGCTTCAGGTGGATTTTATGAGACTCAGCACAGCTCAGCATGAGTCCCACAATATTTACCCAGGCATGAGACAAGCAGGTGTAATTATATTGGCTTTTACCATTCTCTCATGGCTGATAAGCTGCCCTTGGTGAGGGCTGCACCTTTCTGGGGCTGTGGGACTCTACTCATTTGTCAGAATTGAGGTTTTTCTTGTCCTGCTGTTGGTAGTTGGGCTCTGATGTGCTTCACTCATGGATCTGGATGCTCCTTCCCCTTTTACCTCCACACTTTGCTCAAACTGACTCTTCTTCAGAGAGCTTTGTGCCCAAACTGGCCTCATTCTGCACAACTTGGAAATAAATAACCTTTCTCCAAATGCCATTATGCACGTGAATAGGCAGGAGAAGTCAAACTGGCCTTTAAGGCAAAAGATGAGCTGGAAAAAAAAAATGTATTTCAATGACAGTGAGAAAGTGATATAAGGGATGAAAACAATTGTGTGCAACTTAAGGAATGAAAAATATCCCAGATTGTTCTTTTCAATGTCTTTATGTCAATATTTAACTGTACAATTTTAGGGAGGGTTATCTTGGCATCAATACTTGTATTTTAAGTGCCTTTGACCCACTCACATGACGAGCTTGTTACTTGGTGTCTAAATAAAAGCTCTGCTGGTGAGTAACCAGTGCTGCTCCTGGGTGAACTGTACAGGAAATGTGCTGGTTTTTTACTCAGTTTCCAGTTGGGGAGACAGACACTGGAGTGAAAGCTGAGCCTGGACTCATGACTGTAAATGGAAATTACCATCATTGCTCACAGCTGAACTCAGCTTCCCATTCCCCAGCACCCTTTTGTTGTTACTTGGTCAGGTTTCTCTCTTGAGGGATGTATTTTCCACTCTTCTCACCTCTCTCATTTCTCTTTCCCTCAGTATTGCAATTCCTGTGGAGCTTCTTCATACCTTGAAAACACTTCCCACACCTCTTGTGGCCAGAAAATTCCCCATTCATCTCCAAATCATCTCTGGGGAGAAAGAGCAGGAGTATTTGGGATGTGTGAGGAGCTGGGGTTACATTTCTACAGTGGGTTTGGGATGGTTATTTTAAGGGCAAAACCTGTAATTTGCTCAGAATTTATATTCATTTCATGAAAACTAAGTTATTCTTCATGTTCCATTTTTAATTGGGACTTTTAATAGCACTGTGTGCTAGCAAGAAGAAACATGTTCTCTTTATGCTTCCTCCCATTTTTTGATTCTTTTCCTTTCACTCTGTTCACTTCCAGCATCTGATCAGCCAATTTGTCTACCTAAGGTCTCTCAAAATATATGATTTGCCATGTGCCCCAAAACATGCTAAATGGATACAAAGAAGGAATGTTAAGGTTTTTTAAGTCCTCAAATCTCTATATATTATATTAATTTTCACAAGAAAAGTTTCATTAATTATTTTGGAGATATTTCTTATGATGAGGATTCTTTCAGTCTTCTCTTGATGCATTTTTCCCCTTAACCAGAAATACATGTTCTTTTGCCTGATGCCATTTTTATACTCCTACCATTATCTCCCATGCACACCTTTTCCTTTAAGTGCTTAATTGATGCTGGAGACTGTGCCCTGTTCAAAAACAATTACATTAATTCCTGTATTTTTCACATAATGTGCTGTGTGTCTGCTGCAGCCTACAAAGGCTTAATAACAAGGCTAAATGCTCTCTGTGGGTGCAGTGAAGATTAAGCTGGTCTGAGTATGGAAAGTGAAGAAATTAAAGTGGAGAGGAAGGGTTTTTTGTTAAACTGAAGTGGGGTGAGAAACCTTTTCCTCTCCTGGGGCCACACAGGGTTCCCAGGCACCAGTGTCTCATACCAGCCTGTATTTCCTTATCAGCCAGCCCTGGGATGAGAACAGCTGCAGATCCCAGTGGGATCTTCCTGCCCCACAGCACCAGGACCCTTCAGCCTGCTGAGCCTGAGAGACTTGGGATTGTTTAGCCTGGAGAAGAAAAGGCTCCAGAGATACCTTAGAGCATCTTCCAGTAACTAAAGGGGTTATAAAGGTGTTATAAGGGAGCTGGAGGAGGACTTTTCACAAGGGCATGCAGTGATAGGACCAAGGGGACTGGCCTTAAGCTGAAGGAGGGCAGATTTAGATGAGATATCAGGAAGAAGTTCTTCCCTGTGAGGATGGTGAGGCCCTGGAATAGGTTACCCATAGAGACTGTGGACTCCTCATCCCTGGAAGTGTCCAAGGCCAGGTTGGATGGGAGCAACCTGGGCTAGTGGGAGGTGTCCCTGCCCATGGCAGGGGGTTGGAACAAGATGATCTTTTAGGTCCCTTCCAACCTAAATCATTCTATCAGTAGGGAAATGGGAGTCCAGGAGCATCTTTGGGACAGAAGAGTGGAAATAGAGACTGGATAAAGATCAGTAGAGAGGATGAGGAACTGGGGTGGGACTTTACAAGGCACTGGGGAATTTGCCTCAAAATTTCACACCTCTGTGCTCAAGAGTTCAGCTTTCAAACTCAACCAAGCAAGGAAACAGCTCAGCCCTAGCCCTGTGCAGTGAGAGCTGTGTGTGCACAGGGATATTCTTGGTGGAAAACTGCACTTGTGGTTACATTAGAGGAAGAAGCTCATGTTTTTGGGGAGGGTAATGGCAGGAGAGGAGGGATGCCCACATTGGTCTGTGCACAGGCAAGGTGTTGCAAAATTACAGTTGTGTCAGCAGCTGGCCAAGCCACGTGGATGTAGTGAGGCAGAACTTGTTGCCTTTAGCCTCATTCTAGGGAGCCAGATTGGGTGAAGCAAATTTATTAACCCAGGATTTCATTTATAATTTCTCCTGGAGGACAAAATTCAGAACTCATCTTCTTTTCTCCCCCCTCCACTCTTGCCATGCCCGAAAGGAAAAGTATCCAGCTGAGGTTTAAGGTGTGTGACAGCAGCCCTGATGCAATGGCAGTGCAGGGTGAAATAACCACTTGCAAACCCTGCCTGGGAGCGTGGAAGATTTGCTGTGCTCAGGGACAAAGCTGTCCCTGGTGCCTGTGGCTTCCCAGGCACAGTCCCACCCTTTCAGCCTCTGGTGTGGGCTCTGCCCTGGGTGTTCCAGAAGTGCTGAGCCAGGGGCTGCTCAGGGCTCCCATCCAGAGAAATCAGAGTTGTGTAAGGGCACAGACTGGGCTGGGGCATGGGGGAAAGGGAAGTTGTAATGGCATAAATGTGTGCAAGGCAAGATCCTGTGGGAGAAGAGAGGGTGACAGTCAGGTTTTTTTTATGATCACTCAGTTCACTCCCACCTTTGGAATGTTCAATCCATTGCTGTTAACCAGGAAGGATACTGAAATAGCCAATCCATTATTAGCTGCCTCCTATTTCTGAGATGAGTTGTTGGTCATTCATGTGTCTGACCTGATGTAAATTCCTGTTATCTGTTCCTGTATCCATGCTCTTGTGCCCAGCAGGTCCCTGTGCAATAGCACAAGATTTTAATGATGACTAAAAGCTTCTGGA
This sequence comes from Erithacus rubecula, assembly GCF_903797595.1. NCBI lineage: Eukaryota > Metazoa > Chordata > Aves > Passeriformes > Muscicapidae > Erithacus > Erithacus rubecula. The sequence continues at coordinate 108,299,795 of NC_136658.1, read as the reverse complement.
AGTGTCAGATTTGCTCTTCAAAACTAGATTCCTCCCACTGGGTTCAATTTCTCCTGGAGATGTGTATAAATGTGCCCTTTGTGCACACATGGGGTGGCTGCAAAGAAACTCTTACAAAGTTTGTTACCACACAAGCCCTTCAATAATAAAAGGGAAAACCAAGGTAACACAATGTGAGGGTTTGTAACAGACCCCTATGGTATGGAAAAGAATGCATGGTGATTTAAAAAAAAATAAAAATTCCTATCATGACTGTCTGAGGGTGGGACTATGTGGTAAACAGACATTTCACTCTCCCAAAGGTCAAGAGAAAAAAGTCAATAGGAGAAGGAATTGTGTGGCCAGGTCCCTCCAGCATGGGAGAGACAACTCATCTCAGAAATGGGAGGCAGCTAATAATGGATTGGCTATTTCAGTATCCTTCCTGGTTAACAGCAATGGATTCAACAATCCAAAGGTGGGAGTGAACTGAGTGATCATAAAAAAAGCTGGGTCACCACGATAATAATCATGGATTTCAGGAAAGCTGCATGGCTGTCATCTGGGACAAAAGTCTAAAGGGTAAAGATGACTGGCACTAAGATACTGTCCACAAAACACACTGGCAGGCTTTGCTGATGCAGCAGCCAGCTGGGAAGCTTTGTCTGAAATGCCCTGCAGCCCCTGGAGACTAGTTTGGTACAGACAGGCACAAACTCAAGTGTGGGGAACAGTTCCTTGGCAGCTGCAGACCAGAAGGACCCAGCTGTGAACAGGGTTCAGAGGATGTCCAGAGGCAAATTTGGCCCTCAGCAAGAATGGCCAAACTCTAAACAGACTTGTGCTATGTTATGGGCTCTCTGGATTTGTTTTGTTTTGGGATTCCAGCACATTGTACCTCAAGTGTTACGTGTCCACAGGAATGTGAGCAGCACTAAAATCAAGATTAGGGTGATTGATATGGTGCTGTTTGTTTGCTAACCTGGTTCCAAAAGGTTATTCCACTTTGTAGTGTGCTCTGAGTTATAAATGAAAGTATCCTGACACCTGGGTCTGCTCTGAAACGTGCACAGTGCCCTGAGCAGTGCTGACATGTTGGTGCAGTCTGGGAAGACAAGGGATACAACTCCTGTACAATAATATTAATAATAATACTGATGAAAAACAAGAGATTTGAAAGAAATCTCATATAATTACCAAAGCCCTGTGAATCAGCCAGCTTTGTTGTCTTGCACACTAAATATGTCCTGTTAGCTACTGCTAGAGGTTCCTTTTACTGTTACAAAGCTGGAGCATGAAGAGAAATATGTGCCATGTCCAGCTTTTCCTGTTCAGGGAGTCATTTTTTCCATGACGTCTAATCTTTTTCTTTTGCTGAACTGTCAGCAAAGCCAGACCACTTTGGCTTGGCATTTCGCCCACATCCACCTACATATTTTTCTTAACAGCAAACAAACTAATTAAATGCCTTTATCTTATGAGGCATTCCTTTCTCTCAGGTAGTTACTGATTAAAAAAAAATAAATAAAACTTCTCACTATTTTGAGAAAACAAGAGATGAGTCAGTGTGTTCACAGCTTGGTTTATTATTAAATAAGAAGCCAGGATCAAAAAAAAAAAAAAAAATGAGCAGGGTGGAAAAAATGTTAGTGCTGTCATATTGTGTTTGTGGCCAGTGAAAAAAAGAGCATTCTCCCTCCAGTGAGCTTTTCCAATATCTATTAAAATTCATGAGCAATACATTTGCACATGAAGGTGGACAGGGGTACATAAAAGAGGCAGAGGTACCTCTCATGTGAAAGATTATTGTAATAAAATGTAAATTTTAGAAACCGAAGTTCATATTGCTTCGTGCTCAATAGCCCTTTCAGTAATGCCAGCTGGAAATAGAAAGGTAATTATTCAGAGTCAACAGAGGTTCTCCAGCTCTGATAGATAACAATGACCTTAAAAAGAAGACAAAACTTCAATTAGAAACTTTAAAAAGAGTTGCACATTTTTAAAGTGAATTAATTGGAAAAATTCAGACAGGTCGTCTAAGCCATCATCTGCTATTGGGGGATAGCAGGATGTGTTCTCTGGAACTGGTAGCTCCCAAGCCATTCTCCTGATAAATTTTGGATAAATTCCCTGGATATATCTTGTCTGGTGGGTGTCAGGACACACCTGTGCTGCAGAATGGCACAGGATAATGAGGGAGCAGGAGCAAGGGACACATGGCTGGGGCCACGAGAGCAGCAGGGCTGGCTCTGAGATGGTTTCTCCTGCCAGGACTGAGGAGCAAAGGTGCTGCTGGTGAGGGCAGGTGGCTCTGGAGTTGACCTGAGCTGATCCCCATGGATCTCCTGAGCCTGAGCAAAAAGCTGCCACTGTCTGAGCACTGACTGCAGCACCCTGACCAACCCAAGGCACCAGCCAGGCACTGCTGAGCACGCTGATAATCTCCTGCCAGGACAGCACCACTGTAATGCTCTGAGCTAAAGTGAAAACAACAATAAAGACCTCTTCAGTTGTCTCCTTCCCTAATATTAAGCCCAGTTCTAGGCTTGCCTGTGTTTGTCTGGAGAACATTTTGTGCCCCAAGACAAACCAGGAGACGCTTGCTGCTATTACCAGCAGCCCTCATTCTCCCTTGGGAGGTGTTGCAAAATGTGTAAATCAGCTTAGCTTTTCATCCCTCGGTTTTCTTAATCAGGACTTCAACTCCAGCCTTTGATGCAGGCTTTACTCACAACAGACCTATTAAGCTATTTGCTCCTGCTATTGTATACCCAGGAGATCCACACATGCCCCACAGTTACATAGAAGTCACCCAGACTGACACCAGTGTTTATGCAAATCTCCAGGACTGATCGTTTGGTGTAGACTTTTGGGATAAAGTGCCAACTTTGTATTTAAAAACTATCATGGCATGGAGTAGCATCCCAGCCCCAGAAAAAAAAAAAAAAAAAAAAAAAAAAGGAGCTATTGGCTTCCAGTGGCATCATCTCTAATCCCAGCATCCCAGCCCTGAGTGATTCAGAAGCAGGCTGAGATCTCCCATGCATTGTTTTGATCCCTAATCCTGCCTGGTCCTCCTCCTTTGATATGCAGCAGAGGGCTGCTGTTTGCCAGGGGGTGATGGGGAGACAGCAGATGCTGGAGGTTTGGTAGCACTGGGCAAAGTGGAGTCAGTGTGGCCTGAAAAAGGAGCTCATGGGTGGAGCTGATGGTGAATTTGGCCAGACAGTGATGGTGAGGAGTGCTAAATAACCCTGACACCAGCTCCCACCCTGCCTTGCCACTGGGCCAGCTACAGCAGGAAAACAGGCTCTGCCAACCCAAGCATTAAGTTTGTGCCTGTAGACACAAATGTGGGAGTCCCTGCCTCATCCCAAAACAGCCCAAAAGTCTTTGGCTTGTTGTAATGCCAGCCCTCCTCCTGCTTGTGAGCTCTGTGGATCACCTGGGCTCCACCAACCCTGCTGTTCCTAATCTTGGTCCTCATCTCAGCACAGGACCTCTGGGAGCTCATCCTTATGAAAAACACTAATCCCTCTGGGGTGCTGGCAAGCTCTCATCCCAGGCTCCTGCATTTACCTCTTGGTAGAACAGGAAACTCCTCAGCTGCTGCTGAAGGGAGCCCTGGCCCTGCCCTGAGCTTTCTGGGGCGTTTCCACTGCCTTTGGGCTTAGATTAGCACTGGTGCCATGTGGGTGGGGGTTGAGGCTCCTGTGTCTGAGGGGCCACGTGGAAAACTAAGGGACCACAGAGTTGCATGGATCAATGTCTCTGTGTGCCTGGAAGGCCAAACAAGCAGAAGTGAGGGTGTCATCCTCAGGGAAAACAGCCATCTGTGATTTGTCCAGGTTTTTTTATCAAAACCATGGCAGAAAGCAGGATGGCCAGGGGTTGGTTGATATGGGCTGAAGATCTCCTGTGCTCTGTGTCCTGTTCTGCTGTGCCCTGATGGACATTTCAAAATGGGATGGCTACCCTGTGGGTGAAGAGCCCTCACTCATTTTGTGCCAGCTCAGGGCCTGTGAGTAAGGATATCACCCCATCATTAGGGCTCAGGCTGCTCACAAAGGTGTAATTTCTGTTTGGTTCTTGTAGTCCCATAAAACTGAAGAGTCAGCATCACCTGGGGCAAAAGGGTCATAATTCACTTAGGTTCAGCTCAACATTGCTGGATTAGAGTGTTGAGAGCAGATGCTGAAGAGTTTGATATGACATGAGCATCTGCAGGGCCTGTCTGGCTAAGATAAGGGCTGATTTGTGTGGAGGCACAGAGCCTTTGATTGGCTCAGATGAGATTTTACTGTAAGGCTAAAATGAGCCAGTGCCTCCTGGTGTAATCCAGCATTGATTATTCTAGCCTAGATTCAACTCATTATGTGTGTGTATATATATATATATATATATAATATGTACTGAACAGGTATTTTGGTTTGCACCCATGAATAGAAAACTACAATGTAAAAGCATTGGTCTAGGCTTAAGACAAAGGACAAGATGGGTGTTAGGGCTCAGAAAAGCAGTTTCCTCATTGTGAAGTGAGTTGCAAACTTGGCTGATCACTGGTGCCAGGAGTGCTGAATCAAGTATCTTCATTTAGGATAAGTGGATGTTGAGTGTTACTGGAAAGGCTGTGATAAGTTACTTGTTCCTCTGATGACCATTGGCTTGCAATCATCTTCTAGGCAATGTTGCTCAGGTTACTTGTGTTGATCTCAAAGGAAGCTTCTAGCAGCTTCTCATAGAAGCCACCCCTACAGCCCAGCCCCAAAAATGTTGCCATGCAAACCCAGTACACCCAAAAGATCACCTGGTATGTGCCTCCAGCTCTGAGCCTTCCCTACACCCAGGAATCCTCAGCCAGTATCTCCAACCTTTCAGAAACTTTCCTCCATGCCTCAGATTCATAGGTCATCCTCTGTCAAGGCAGAACCCTAACAAAGGAGAGCAAAGAAGCTCTTTTAGTTCAGGGTGGATTACACAATCACCCCTAGAGACAGCAGCACTTACTGGAGGTATTTAGTCCCTGCTAAAAGCAGGATGTTAGACTCAGTTCTTTGGTCTGGACTTGTGTCCACAGGCATAACCCAACCCCAGTGTTAGCCCAGGAGCCTGGGCAGCTCAGCCCAGACTGCTGGACAATCAGCTTTGCCAGCAATCTCTCACCAGCAGCACTCAGCAGAGGAGATAGCTGGCTCTGCTGCTCCTGCACTCCTCTGCCTCCCTCAAAACTCAGGCATGAGCCCAGTGCTCCATCTCCTACACCAAAACCCTCTAGCAGCTCCTGAGGTGTGTCCCAGGAGCTTCTCATTGCTGGACTTTCCTGTGGCTGTTTAAAACTTAGTGGAGGCAGCCTGGGTGGGATTTGGCCCTTCCTTCCTTCCCGCCTTGTTTTCCTTCCTTGTTTTCCTCATTTTCTCTCCACTGGTTGCTGAGGGAGCTTTGGCACATCTGAAGCTGAGTGTGCTACATTCTACCTGGCTATGAAAATTTATATTTTATGAACAACCTAAACTGTGATTGAGTGTTGCTGAGTAGCCCTAGTCACCATGTTTTAATAATCTCTCACTTGGTCATGTATTTCTAGTCCTTGCAAATCTGTTAGTTTGATCCTCTGTTGGTGCTGTCAATAATTAATTGGTTAAAATATTACCTGTTGTGGTCTGAGAACAGCCCTTGACCTGGGATGTGTGGAAGGAGGCCCTGCACTGCTGCCTGGTGCTGCTGAGGGAGGGCTCTGAGCCCTTGGTGATGCTTAGATCCTCATGGCCATGGATTTCAGCTCTGAGAAGCTGCTGTGCTGTGCTGAGGCAGTGGGCTGAGCCCTTCCTTGGCACCCCTGTCACTTCTGGAACAGGCTCTGAGACCACACATGTTCATCCAGCATGTTCTGAGCTGGAATGGATGGTAAGAGGAGGCCAGGGAGAGATGCAGCAGTGAGAAGAAAACAAAACAAAACCCAGCCTCCTTTTTCTAGGAGCTGTCAGAAAAACACCTGGTGGAGAGCTGATTTCAGCTGTTACCTGACACCAGGTGATATGGTGCTGTCTTGGGTGGGGTCTGCAGAGAACAACTTTGGTACAGGAATATTAAAGATGTAATGGCTGCTTCAAACAATGGGAGCCAAAGGAAATAAAAGAGGAGGATAAGACAGTAATTGTCATAATTAGGCAGGAGGAGAGAACTGAATAGGCTGTGTTGGAGGCAGAAAAGCACTGCTGGGTTACCTGTTGCAGGTGTTGAGCTGTAATGGCAAAGTCTTAAAAGGAAAAATTAAGAGTTGTGTAATTAATACCCAAGAATAATGCAAATAGGTGCCCTCACAAGTAGTTGTATAACTGATTTTGTTACAGGGATGCTGCATAATTCCACAATGTGCTTTTGATTTCCAGCTCTCTTTTTGATGTTCTTCCTCCACTTTTCTGTTACAGGAGTTGGCTTTCTTCTGAGTTTGCCATGTCTGTTCCCATTTTCCTGCTGCTGGAGAGAGAGATCCTTAATAACTCAGCTAAAATAGGAGAAAGTGAAAGGTGGATCCCTGGGGACCTCTGTTGTAGGAGTGAGGGAGAGAGAAAAAAACTGCAGTGACTGCAGGGTAACAGACTGAGTTACAGAGATGCTGGCAGCTGTACTCCCACAAAACTGAAACAGCTTCTCCAGGCAAACAGACACCTCCAGCCTCTGGAGATCACAGTGCAACTCTGCAGGATACAGAGGGGAGAGAAAATCTGCACTGGAGAGGCTGAAATACATTGGCTGTCCTTTGTGTTCATCCCCCTGCCCTGTGAGTCACTGAGGATTCACCTTTCAGCTCTGGGTGCATGAATTCACCAGGACTCAAAGGGCAGGGCTCAGAAGAGGAGCAGGGGATGAAGAGAGGCTTAAGCACCCTTCCAGAGGCAGCTGGCACACCTGGGGAAAGGCAGGGCATGTGTGGTGGCTGCAGGCACAGCTAGAGGCACACCTGGGTCACCCTGCAGTGACAACACCCCTGCAAGTGCTGCTTTGAGGGACACCAGATGTGACAGCTAGGAGCTGGCTTAAAGTCTGGTGGGTGAAGTTTGCAGCTGAGTTGGAAGAAAGGACAGATATGTTTGCAGCTTCATGACCTTTTTCAGACAAGAGATGTAGTCTAGGCACAAATCAGGCACTAGATTGGAGCAGCCATTCCTTGGAGAGCCTCATAAATTCTTATTTGCATAGAAAATATCTCACTGGGATTTGAGCATTTCTGGTGAGGAAATCTTCCTGTCCTGTGTTCTCTTAATGGCTTGATTGAAGGATGGGATGTCAAATAGCACTAAATTTAATCCATGGTTAAAGGATTATTTCTTGGCTCCTCAACAACAACATATTCCATGGAAACCTGGTGATCTTATGTGTGTCACAATATAATATTTATATCCTCATTAGGTATTAATTGTGTCACAACTCGGACCTGCAGCCAGACTCTGCTGGCATCAGATGTGTTTGTACTGACATCTTAACTTCCCTGCTCTTGGCCAAATACCTTTTGGGCAAAACTGGAGGATTAGATTGCTTGTTCAGGAAGAACTTCAAGGAGTTAAAAGCACTTGGAGGAGGAGCCAAACCCAAAAATTTAGGCTGGCTCTGACCTGGCAGGTTTCTCCAGCTGCACCCATGACTTCCCTCTTGTGTTTCACTCAGCTCTCGTGGTCTTTTGGGCAGCAGCAGAGCTGCCCCCAAAGCCCCAGCATCCCTCAAGAGCTGGGCTGTGCCTCTCCCAAAACAGACCTCCCAATAAATGAAACTTTCTGTGGAGCTGAGGTGCTGGGGCTCTCTCCCTGCAGGACACCCCGGGCTTTGCTCAGGTGCTAATTTCTCTGCAGCTGGGTCTGCTCCTGTCGTTCACTGCTGGCACAGGAGCTGTGATATCTGATCAAGGAAATAATTGAAGCCTCTCAGAGACCTTCGAGGAAGCCATAATCCTCTGGCACGACAATGTGGCTGGAGAGGAGTGGCCAGGGCTTGGCACAGAGCCCCTGGCACTCACCAGCCACAGCAAGGCAGCAAGGGGACACTTCCAGCTGGGATGTATAAACCCAGCTTTGCTGGGAGCATTCACCCACTGGGCTGGAAGTTTTTGCCCCTTGCACCTTGGTTTCTGGTGAATTTTGCTAATCTGGGATACATTCAGGGCCTTAGAGCAAACCTAGGGAAACAAACAGAGCTTGGGAAAGCAGCAGAAGGGCAAGAAGAGGCTTGATAAAAAGCAATGTAGCAACTGCCCACTGTGTGTGCATGTGTGTGTCTGCAATGGATGTAAGAAATACTTGGTAAATCTCTTCTTTATGGGCCAAAGAGTGACCCTTAGATGGGCAACAGTTATTAAAAAATGGTGAAGAAGGCTGCTGGGGGACATGGGGAGGACCCACAGAATGGTTTGGTTTAGGAGAAACCTTAAAGATCATCCAGTTCCAACCCCACTGCCATGAGCAGTGACACCTTCCCCTGGGCCAGAGCCCCATCCAGCCTGGCACAAATAAACCACAATAAACCACTGCAAAGAGATGAGGCCAAAAGTAAGCAAGTTACCTGCAGCTCCTTTAGCTTTTGGTGATGCAGGAGCAGCAGCCTCATGTGCCATTTTGGACCCAAGCCCTTGCACCTGGGTTTGGATTTGGGTTGTTGGGATAGGATAGGGTTGAGGCTGTTGTCAAGTAGAAGAATGGTAGGAGTTTGTATCCTATCTCATGTAACTGCTAAAAAGAAGGTAAAGATTACTTATTCTGCCCCAAGAGGAGATAGAAGCAGAATCTAAAGGCAGGATGCCTTTAGACTGATCAAATAAATGCTTTCAAGGGATTTTTTAATGTGTGTGAATATATATATATATGCATGCACATATATATTTATGTGTCTGAATATGTATAACAGTACATATATATCTATTAATATTTTAAAATGGTAGCTGAAGAACAGTGTAGGATTCTGGAAATATGTAAATATTTACTATAGATAAAGTGGACACTGTGGTAAGGACTGGGAAGCAGAAGGCATTTTCCCTATGAGCACTGTGTTTCCTAACTGCTTAGAGAGGATTTATGGTTTGACTTTTCCTTGGGCTTTTAACACAGGAAACTGAGCAAAACCAAATTTGAGGAATTTTGGTCTGACCCAGGTTGTCTTTTCTGAGTTGTGGACAACCATACCTGTGTTCCTGGCTGAGGAAGTGGATGTTTTTGCCTCTTTCTTTGCAGATGGGATATGAATTCTTTCTAACAGCAGCAGTGGAATACAGGGTTGTGGCAGAGCTGTGGTGTGTCTAACTCCTTTGTCAGCCTCAGGACACACCCTGAGGGAACTTTTAGCTCTGATAGACCTCAGGGAGTTGGGATGGAGTAGCTAAAGGGGAGAGCTGCAAACTGCTGTGGGACGAGGCAGTCAGTGGGATTGGGTCAGCAAAGCATTGCACAAGCACAGATGAGTTACTGCCATCTCCATCCTCATGTTTTACTCTGCCCCTGAAAGCAAAGAGTGATGGTCCTGCCTGTGAGCAGCTTGTGCTGGGGGGAGTTTGGTGGATGTAGTGATGTGAGAGCTCCCTGCCTGGAGAAGTGGCTGATTTTCAGTGTGGAAATGAGAAATTTCTGGATGCTGTATTGCATTGGCTGGAGCAGGGTGCTGCAGTGTGGAGGGAGCAGAGGAGGTGGCATTTGAAGGAACAGTTCCAGATATCTGCAGGCATCAAGCACAGCGTTGGCCAAGTCCCAGAAATTGGCATCCTCTGGTTTTAATGGGATGCACAAAATCCTTGCAAATAGGCAAAAGAAAAAATCCTCCAGAAGGTGCACAAGAAATGGCCAGAAATAGTCCTAAAAGCTGCACTAAAACACCAAAAGTGGCCCCAAAATCCAGCCAGATTCCAGGGATTTCTGAGGAATTGACTGGGAAAAAGAACGGGCAAAATATCTGGAGGAATTACGACTTAAAATGGCCCAAAACCCACTAAAATTGCATGAAAAATGTCCCAAACCCTCCTGAAATCAGTACTAAAACAAAATTCCAAGGATTGCTGGGAAAAGCATCAGGAAAAATTCAGCATTAAAACCTATAAAAATGCCTAAAAATTCGCACTCAGAAATGCAAAAATCCCCTAAAAATCACTGCTGTTGTTAAAGGGGTGACAGCCTCCCCTGGAGCACCTTTTCTTGGCTTGCTTCAGGCTAGAGAGTCTGTCAGCACAGTCCTGAATGTACCTGGGAGCAGAACAGTCCCTTTCCAAGGGTGGCCTTGGCTATCTGTTCCTCTGGGCACTGCACCCTCTGCCTGACCCCAAACCAGCCCTGCTTCCCCCTGCCCTTCAGCTTCCAGCACCCAAAATAAAGGGAAAAAGAGAAACCCCTCTAGGCACACACCTCTGCCAGCAGGGTGTATTCCTCCACTTTTGTTGGCCTTTTAGTTTATTTTTACTTCTAGCTCCTCCAGGAAGGAGGAGATGAATTAGTTCTCAACTAATTGAGAGGTGAGGGAAGCTCAGAGGGAGGAGGGGGAGGATCAGCTGTGTCTCAGCTTCCCCAGTGGCACAGGCTGGTTCTGAGCCACAATGACTCTCCAGCCCTTTCCCTTTGCTGGGTGTGCTTGCCAGGACAGCTCATTAACAGCAGCCTTCACCATCTTGCTTTGAGTGGCTGTTTTGGTTACTAATGAGGAGAAATGAATGGATAAAGTCCAGTGGCATCTGCAACGCTGCCTCCCTGCCAAAAACTGGCTGGCAAAGCCCAGCCAGCCCCATGAGCTGCAGCCACCTGTAGCGTGGTGCTTGCCAGCACATGCAGAGCTGGCTGCTACTGGGGCTAAGGGCTGCAGAAATGCTGCAGAAATGCTGCACAGCTGCTGCACAGCTGCTGCACAGCTGCCTCACCCTGGCAGGCCTTTGGGAAAGACACACAGCCTGCTGTTCTGGAAGCATGTCTGGGGCTGTGTCCATGGGGATGCCAGCAGTAGTTCTGCATTTCTCTCTTTCCCCAAAGCTGGCAGAGACAAGGATGGGAAGTGAGCCCCTCAGTTTCTGTCCTGGTTTGAAGGACAGGTGTCTGCCAATAAAGGCAGAAGCTTTTCTTTGAAATGGAGAATGTAAACTCTCTTCTTTCAAATTATTATTATAATTTTGAAATTAAGGGGCTCTCAGGCAAAGATAGGGGAATTAGGAATAACAGTTCTTTATTGGGAAAATTAAATAGAAATAGAAATACAGTATTACAAAGAACAATCCCAAAACCCTGCCAGAGTCAGAATCCAAGCTGACACCCATCAGTCAGTCAGGATGGTGGCAGCAGTCCCATTCAATGGTGGCTGCATCCCCCTGCAGTGGCAGATGTGGTTCAGCTGGAGCTGTGTTCCTGTAGAAGGTGCAGTTTCCTCTGAAGGTCCAGGGATGGTGTGGAAAGGTCTGGTTTTCCTCTGGAATCCAGTGGAAAGAAGGTATCTTGTCCAAAATCTCAGTTTCTATCTGGGTAGGAAAGGTTTGGTTCTTCCCCCTGGGTGGAGCATCTCCCAGTGGGATGATGTAATTTTATCAGTCATGCACTAGGACTCCATGGCCCAGCAACAGATGATATCTTCTTGGAGGAAGGATGGTTTGTGGAAAAGATAAAGATGGTTGCTCCACCTAGTCTTAAAGATGGCCCATTAGCAGATAATATGTACTAGGGAGATAAGGAAATCACTACCCCCACCTGGCTTCAACATATAGTGATAAAATACATATTTCTGATCACATCAACCCAACACACAGTTTCCAACTCTGCAAAGATTTTTGCTTCAGCAATGACCTAGAGCTGGAGCCCTTTTAGAAGGGAAAACACTGCTCTGGTGAAGGGGAGGGAGATGCAGGCTGTGGGCTGTACCTGTGGCCAGAGAGCTTGTCTGCATCTGCACATCTGGCTGCCCTGGTTTGCTTCACTGAATCAAACTTCTTCCCTGGCAATTGATGCAGTGAGAAATGTGTCAGGAGCCCAGAAGATAAGGGGAGAAGAGAGATGATCCTGAGAACAGTTTGGCTCAGTAAGCAATGGAGCAGTACCACCTTTCTTTAATAAATCACCAAGAGAATCTGGATTTATGGCAAGACCTGGGGAATAAAGGCTGTTCTGCTTTGGGAAGTCAGTGGTCAGGCTAAGTTAATCTCAGGGCATCCAGCATCTTCTTCAAGCTGGGATGGCCTGGTCTGCTGAATAGATTTTAAATCTATTTTTAAAACCTTTTTTTAAAGGAAGATGTAGTCTTTTTTGAGCTGTGGAGACTGGCAGAGGTTAGGCTGAAGTCAGCCTTTGTATTCACCACAAATGTCTAGACTTTGATTTTGCAAATGCCTAAACCCCACTGCACGTGTACTTTTGGATGCAGCTACTGTGATAGAAGTTTCCAATGTCAGTTATAATTGTGGCCTGCTAAACCTCCTACAACGCCCCTAGCTAAGCATCTTTGCAAAAGCAAGGCAATGCTGGGGCAAAGCCAGCCTCACTGGGGGTTTTAAAACACAGCAGACATCAGTAATTCAGCACAGGACTTGGCATGTTTTGTCTGTTAGTGGACTAAGAAAAGCAATCCTATTTAAATAGATAAAAGGGAAATGTATTGGACCCAGTCCCTGCTGAGGCAGGGTCAGGGCATGAACTCCTGTGAAAACTGGCTCTGCCAGGATTTATTTCCTCTGATCCGATCAGGCAGTGGAGACTGGGGTGGGGGAGACTCGTCAGGCAAATTTCTCTCCCTGTGCATGCTCTGAGTTGGCCCATGGCCCTTGTTCCTGTCACGGTCAAGGGTTACTCTGTGCCTCTGGGGCAGAGCAAACGGGCTCCTGCCTGCTCTTCCAGGGCAGAGTGCAGAACATCTTTCCCCTTCTCATTGCCACAGCTGCAGTGTTTGTCTTACACTTCTGCATGTTTCTACTCGAGTCTCTTAGACAAGGTGTTTCTGTGTAGATCACAAGTTGCTCTTTATGAGCTTTTAAAAGGTCTTAGTGATACATCACTGCAGAGCAAAGCCTGAAAGCTTCTCCCACAGTGTTTCAAAAACACCAGGTAAATAAGCTAGTGGGAGCACTGATTTTAAATCAGATTTTACAATAAATTTTTAAATCCTTCAATCCCTTTAATTCTTCCTCAAACCCTGCTGAGTGTTTCTCTATAAGCCCAGGACTTCTCTGGTGCAGTAGTGAGGGTTTTCCAGCCCAGCTGGTTGTCCTGCCAGCCTCTGCAGGGTGACAGTGTCAGTGTCCCCAGGGCACAGCCTCCCCACCCTGCTCTCCATCCCAGCTCAGTGCCCTCCAACAGCCCCTGACGCCCAGCCCGACGTGTTGGGATCTGCCTGTGCCACCTCCCCTGGAAAAGCTTCCTGTGCTCTTACCCTGCCCTGCTTAATCAGCACTGCCTTTGGGCTGTGAGTGTCTCCCTGGCTTGGGGTGGCAGCAGTAGTGGACATGGCAGTGCTGGGTGAAGGGTTGGACTCGATGATTTTGGAGGTCTTTTCCAACCTGAATGATTGCGTGATTCCATAGAAATGCCTGGGTTTAGCATTTTACCACAGCTCTGGATGGAAGTGTCCCAGAAGAACAGAGAGGGGAGGCAGAGGAGCAGTTCTGAGAATGATCCATCCCTCTCCAGTACCAAACTGGCGTGGCCAAAGTTGCTGCTTTGAGAGACCTGGGTGCATTTTCAGGTGGTCTTGGCCGAAGAACAGCACAGGCAAAGTGCAGCTGGGCATCTTCCCTCAGTGCCCTGGCACCAGGAGTGTCTAAAGAACCCACTGCTCTGGCTTCCTTGCTTGTGTGGGTCTCCTCCAAAGAAACACATCAAAAGCCAAGGAAGGGGAAAGATACAGGGACAACGGGATCTGAAAACAGCTGAGCCCAGAGACAGACAGGGAGGTAACACAGGTTTGCACCCCAAGAGCATTTTAGCACCTGAAGGCTTTGCCTGGGGTTTTTGGAGATGCTCATGAGCTGGTTTGTGCCTCATGTCACCCAGCTGGGGTTAAAGGAGTGGGGAGCAGAGGAGATATCCCCTCCTCCAGACAACTCTGCTAAGGGAGCCTTGCAGAGCAGCTCCCACATGCCTTGTTTTTCTGATGTTGAGTGGAGCCAAGGTGGTGCAAGAGAGGAGAGGAGGCAGGAATGAAAGGGCTGAGGTTTGCCTTGGGGCCTCTCTGCAATCACCCAGCAATTCTCTCCCCTCTCTGTTTGAACCGCAGGCTTGTCGAGTCCTCTCGAGGCCTGTACAAACACAGCACTGAGCTGCAGGTAAATAAATAAAGCTGCCTGCTGCTGGGAACAAACTGCTGCAAAGACAGGTAATGCAGCAGGAGCTGTGCTCTGCCCTGGGGGCGGAGGCTGGGATGGAGGAGTCAGGAATGGGGATGGTGTGAGGCACCTTGGGGCTCCTGCACGGGGAGATGGCACCAGCAGGGCTGGCAGGAGCCCAGACTGGGCCACCAGAGCTGGGCAGGCACAAAATCCACATCTACAGATGGGAAGGTGAAGGTTATTGTCATGAACATCATTTCACTGGGTTTTTTCCCTTATGTTTCTCCTTGGGCTGAAATAGCCACCTGGGGCCATGGTCAGATGCCCAAGGGAAGCAGATGAGCAGTGTCTGCAGAAATCCTGCAGGCAACCTCTGCCTGATCCTGGAGGTGAGCAGGAAGAGCCGATGCTCATCTTTCAGCCCTCTGCCTGATCCTGGAAGTGAGCAGGAAGAGCTGATGCTCATCTTTCAGCCCTCTCAGCAAGGAGGCAGCTGGGGACCTGGAGCAGGCTCAGCTTCATGGAGCCCTTTGTGTCACACACCACCTCAAACACACCTCCCAAGGCTACAGGGTTCTTTTTTTTGTGTGTGTGTTTTTGGTTTTTTTTTAACACATCTGAGATAGTAAAGAGAAAAATAAATGACTGTAAGCTTTAGATGAACAGCCAGAGACTTCAGTTAAGTCAGAGGAGTGCACATACTAATAGAAAAGTCATCTGTAGGAGACCTTTACAAAACAGTAATTCCTAATTGCTGCATTAGTGCCAATTTAGCACCCCCATTCACCCTCCTGCCCCCAAGGAACGCTGGTTCACAGGGAAAAATACCCACTCCAATACTGGCAGCATGTCATTGCAATCCTTTGTTGGTTTGTTTTTATTTTTTTGTCTAGTGCCAGCTGTGTTGCCTTCTCTGTAATGCATAGCTGGTGCCTATTGTGAAAGACAGCATGGAAATAAAGACTCATGAGTGTGGCCTCATGTTTAATTAAAAGCTAATGTACTATTATTATTAGGCACTGCAGGAATGTACTGGCGAAGCAGTGTTTGAGCTGTTTTAAAAGCTTTTTAAAGTGTACTTTCCCCTTGCCTCGCTGGTGTGAACCACCTTTATTAGGAGGTGCAAACTGCTGTTACCTGGTCTTACAGCTCTTTTGCACTTGGGGCAAGTACTGGAATTTAAGTCTCTTTAATCTCACTGTTCAGGAGACTGTGAAATAGAAGGGAATGGTGTGTGCAAGGCTAAGCCAAGCGTTTAAGCTTGAGAGACCAAGTGGTCTGTGGCTGAATTTACTATACTGAGACAGTGATTAAAAGCAGCTTAATGAAACATGGCCATCTTATTGGTCTCCAAAGTGGAAGGAAGCAGTCAGAAAACGACAGTTTTATTTGTTGAATGAGAAGTTTCACTGTCAGCACCTTTAGGAGCTTTGGGGACTGCCATGCTCTGCTAAGAGTGGCATTGCTTTGTAATGTAGTGGCAATTTCCTCCATGTGTGGCATGAGAGTGGCTTCACCATCTCCTTTTTAATTTCATTCTCCACAAACAGCTACAGCATAGGAGGAAGCCATCCCAGTTGTACTTCAATGTGTTACACTCATAAAGATTACGTTATGTGAGGCTTTATTCAACAATTTTGTTCTGTAAATAACAAACACCTCCCATTCCTTCAAGCTCCTGACTTTCTGTAAATCTGTGGGGAATATAAAACTGAGGACAGCCTTACATGTCAATAGTTTGGGCTTCAACAGCATTCCAGACAAGGTTGGATGGAGCTCTGAGCAGCCTGATCTAATGGAAAGTGTCCCTGCCCAGGCCAGAGGGTCTTTCAGGTCCCTTCTAACCCAGGCCATTCTGTGATCACTAAACACAAGATAGTTGTGTTCTGCTCTTGTTGGTCAATGGCTTTTCAGTTGCTTTACCAAAATACAGACAATTTGTGGAACACAATTTTTTATTAATAACAGGCCACATTTGTACTTCGAAAAGAGTGAAATTAAAAGGTGTATTAAAACATACCCACTCTAAGCAATCTATTTTCTTCTGTAGAAAAAAAAGCATACAACAGGTAGAAATCCTATATACACAGTATATCAGTTCCAGTCATCAGCGCCTCCAAACAGTGTTTTGCAAATTGGTAGAACAGTGTTAGAACAAACCATCCAGTTCCAGTCCAGCACAAATTTCAGCT
Organism: Erithacus rubecula; assembly: GCF_903797595.1. Classification (NCBI taxonomy): domain Eukaryota; kingdom Metazoa; phylum Chordata; class Aves; order Passeriformes; family Muscicapidae; genus Erithacus; species Erithacus rubecula. Next base: position 108,283,361 of record NC_136658.1, on the reverse strand, counting down.
CTTGACTTGCTCATTTAAGACAAACCACTAAGCACCTAGTCCAGTTTACTGATCTCAGGATACATACAAGGTAATACTGTACATGAAGACAGCAGTGTTAAGCTTTTAGTTCTGCTTGTTTTTTTGGAATCCTGCCTTGTTATTAAGTCTGCCTCATAAACTTTTGAGTACATGGAAATCTGTAATCAATGTCTCCATTAAAAAAACACAGCAGAAACCTGATTAACCGTGCCTTAAACAGCCCTGTCCTCAGCTCCTGCATTAATTTCAAGCAGACTGCTGTTGTGCTTATTCTACACTGGAGGCTTTCAGCCCAAAATATCGATTGCTGCAATGAACCACAAATCTATGCCATCTTTTTTTTTTCCTTTTTGTTTTGAGGAAAATAAAAAAAAGCATAATGTTAGTTTTTAAATTAGTTTGGCACATCAAGGAAAAAAAAAAAAAAAAAAAAGCAGGGGGAACACACAAGTCACATCCTTCTCTCACAACATCCATGGGAGGGGAATGTCCAGATCCAGGCAGGATGGGCAGGCACAGAGTGAATGGCACAGACCAGGGCGGGCTCCAGCTCGCCTGGCCTCAGTCACACTCAAACAGCTGCCACTGCTGGTGAGCACATCCTGCACAGCTGGAGACGGCCCCGAGCTCCAGCAGCCTCCTCACACCAGGTAAAAAAGCACCACTGGGCACCTTGTGCTTAAGTGTCACTTAACAACACGGTGGGCGAGCTATTCCTGCTCTGCTGCAGCAAGGCCTGGCCCTTGGCCCTGGGCATGTCAGCCTGAGCCCCGTGCTTCAGGAGAACCTCCACGGCCTTGGCGTGCCCCCCTCGCGCCGCCAGGTGCAGGGCCGTGAACCCCTGGCTGTCAGAAACGTCGATGTTCTCCGCGCTGACAAGTTCTTCCAGCACCTCGGCGTGCCCGCTCTCGGCGGCGAGGTGCAGGGCTGTCCTGTCTGCGGGGCCTCTGGCCAGAACGCTGGCCCGCTCGTCCAGCAGCAGCCTGGTGGTGGCCAGGTGGCCGCTGCGGGACGCCAGGTGCAGGGCCGTGTAGCCCTCGGCCGTGGCCGCCTCGATGTCGGCGCCGTGCTTGAGCAGCAGCCGCGAGGTGCTGGTGTGGCCGGTGCCGGCGGCGATGTGCAGCGCCGTCTGCAGCAGCCCGTTCCTGATGTTGACGTCCGACTCCAGGTCGATGAGCAGCCGGGCCACGCGGTAGTGGCCGCGCTGGGCGGCCAGGTGCAGCGAGGTCCTGCCGTCCAGGGTCTGCACGTTGACGTCGGCGCCGCGCTGCTTGGCCAGCAGCTTGACGATGGGCAGGTGGCCTTGCCAGGCGGCGTAGTGAAGGGGCACCCAGTCGTCCTTGCCCCGCGCGTTGACGTTGACGCCTCTGCGCAGCAGGATGCGCACGATGTTCTCCTGGCCGTACTGGCAGGCTATGTGGATGGGGGCTCTGCCCTCAAAATCCACCTCGTTTAAGGACGCGTTCTTATCCAGCAGCATCTTGGTGCTGAAGTCATCCCCGTTTTGGGCAGCGAAGTGGAGAGCGGTCCACTGGTCCTCGTCTTTGGCGTTGACGTTGATTTTCCTGGCCATAATCAGCTCCACGATGCTTTTGAATTTCTTCTCGATGGCTATGTGAAGAGGGGTGGACCCTTTTTTGTTGGTGAGGTTAGGGTTAGCATTGTACAGCAGGAGCCATTTCACACACTCTTCTTGACCTGCTTCAACGGCCAAGTGCAGAAGGCTGGAGTTCCCATCCAAAACAATATCAACATCTTGAGGCTGGAGGATCTTCATCAGCTTGCTGGTATCTCCGGATAAAATTGCCTCCGTTAGCTTCCTCTTCTGTATGTCTGTAGTACCAATATCTACATGGAGAGAAGGAAGAAAATTTTTACCATGGGGGTGGTGAAACACTGGAACAGCTTGCCCAGAGAGGTGGTGGGTGGATGCCCCATCCCTGAAAACATTCACCTTGATCTAGCTGAAGATGTCCCTGCTCGTGAAATGCCCATTCCAACCCAAACTGTTCTAAGGTTCTGTGGAAAAGGCATCATCACAATTCTGAACCTTACCTGCCCATGGTTTCAGCAATGAGCTGCCTGCAGAGCAATCCACCCCCAAGCCCCACAGGAGTCACAGAACATTTTCAGGTCAGATTTGGGCCCCTAGTAACTCTGTTTCTTGTGGCATGAAGACCAAAGGATGTTGTGGTTGATCTCCCTGCACTAAACATTGTTTACCTAACTGGAAAACAGATGTCTGGGGTTTGCAGTACTGGAATGAAAGGTGAGGGGGTCTTTGTCTCAATGATCCCACAGAGAAGGTGGCTTGAGTCCTCTCCAAGGTGCTCAGATTTAGGCTTAGTGTAACTGAAAAAGCCACAAACTCAGCTGGCCTGACTGGGCAGTGGCTTTAGTCCCACATCAAGGGGACGCTGGACTAGTAGTGACCTCCTTTCCAACCAACCTCTACATAACTGATTCTGTAATTGCTCTAATGGGAGTTTACTCCTTCACAAAAGTAAATAAGATTTATTATTTCTCATTAGATCATGTTTGGGAACCACATAATTTTTTTATTTTTATTTTTTCCTTTTAAATAACTATCTCCAGTAAACAAATTTGTAGCGCTGACAGCAAGAGAAAGCAAAGCTAACAATAATTTCCAGAATGTTGTTCTACTCTCCAACCCATTGCCTCCCATGCCCCAGTCCAAACAACTACAAAGGAAAACTTGACCACTACCTGAACTCTCCCTTTCAAAGGAAAGGGAAAGGGATCCTCTGGAGGAAAAAGCTGAATCCACAGATGAAACTCCTGAAAGCCGCTTGTCACTGGAGGCAAGTTTGGACTCAGAAGAGCTGCGGCTGAGATCCTCAGGGCCTTCCATAGTCTGGGAAATCCCTGAATCCAACTGGGACAACAGCTCTGAGAGACTGTAATCCTTCACTGAAGGTAGAGCAGGCTCCTGTTTCTTCTGGGACAGTGCACAAATCCCCTTCAAGAGAAGCACACAAGCATTTTAGAAAGGTCAGCAAACAAAACTGAGCGTGAGGCTCTACAGAAGAAACATAAATTTGTTAGTTTGCAGTTAGCCTTTAAACACTATTTGAATTAAATGAAACCTATGAATAAGGTCACTGAATTTTTTCAGGAGCAGGAGGGAAGCTTCCATTAGAACTCACAGAGCCACTAAATCCACATGGCTCTTCTGTCTACAATGGTTTTTAAGATCAGTCACACCCATGCAGTTCCAGCCTTTATTTCCTAACTGTCCTGCTCTCCTTCCACAGAATAAGATGCATTTGGTTCTGATCTGAGGTTTTCCATGCCCCTGCTGTCATTTGTGCACACCAGTCCTTCACCAAGACACACTTCTATCAGGCAAGGTGGTGCTCAAAAGCAGCAAAGAGAAGGTTGCTTGGAACATTCCAGGTCATAAAGGAGCCTGTTCCTCCCAAAACCCAAAAGTTTGAACAAGAAGTGAAGGAGAAAATACCTCAGACTGCTGCTCTGGGGCATTCTTGGTGTCCAGGTCCTGAGTTATCATCTCTTTTGTTTCATCTTCTGGTTTTTCACAAAGAGCCTCTGTTTCTGAAGTGATTTCTTTAAAGAAAGCAGGAGAAGGTTTTAGTGCTTGGTTTTTTCAGAAGGAGAGTTGCTGAGATACCCTGCTGCCTTTCTCTATCTCACTTAAAATCTCTGAAATACTGAGGGAGAAGGACTCCAGTCCTGACCATTCCATCCAGCACCTCCTCAGTGGGCACAAGTGTGCCAAGGGTACCCAGGGCAGCAGAAACAATTCATTTTGAGCCACACCAGACTGGTGTGACACAGGGGCCACACTGCAGGACTGTGAAATGGGAGCCACTGCATTGCTGGCAGATTTAGATATGTTTTTTTAAAAAGATGGAATCCCTCATTCCTTCAGTCCTCATTCCTTGTTTGAGCAGGAGGAGAGGGAAGAGGCAAATCTCTCCCATTGATGCTAAATGAAGTACATGGTGACACCACTTGGTACATCCCTCTCCACACTTGAGATCATAACAGGTGCTTTGGACAAGTTCCAATTTTTTACTGGCAGAGAAGTGACTGCACAAACTTTCATTACCAGAAAGCAATTCCCTCTCTCAACATACAATAGTACAAATTTCAAGAGCCAGTTCCTTCAATGCTTTGGTACACTGCAAACCACACCAGCTCCAGCCTGGCCTATCTATCAGAAATAAACAATTTCTGGCTGAATGGACCAGCTGGTTCAGTACAAGGCTTATGCCTGATGTGTTTACATAACACCATCATGGTCAGGCATGTCCTCAGATAATCCCTTCCTCCACAAATGAGTAAGTGGCCTGTATCATTGTCTCCACCACACAATGTGCTCTATTTATTCTGTCACAGAGCTTCTCAGCGTTTACCCCAAGGATTAGCAGAGTCCTGAGCAATAATGTGACTCACAGAAGAATAAATGGGCAGCCAAGTTACGAGGAAATCTTACCTTGAAATGTTGGCCGCTCACCAGGATCATCCTGCCAACATTTTTGCATCAGTTTGATCAAGTTATTACATGAATGAGGTCTGGATTTGGAAACAGCAGGTAGCTCTGGGCGGTGGCCTTTAACTACTTTTACCATAATATGTAAAATGTTGTTTTCCTCTGTAAAGCAAAAGCACACGAATTTAGATGTTCCAGCAAAAGGAATCACTTCTCTTTTTTTCCAAGAGCATTAAGAGTGCATTAGGCTGAAATTTTTTCACAAATTTTTGTCTAGATTTCACATCAATAGGGGAAAAGATTGTTGGTTGTCTTCTCCAACAAGATATTTTTAATGCAGTAACACCTGCTTTTCACCTGCTTCTTAAAAACAATTTTCAGCGAGTGACTGTGTTCTTTTCCCAACCATTAAAGATAAAGAACAAAAAAACTCAAACAGTTCTTTGCTACCTCTATTTAGATTTCCATATCTGCCTGTAAAGAGCAGAACCTTGGGTTTTATTTAGACCAGGTACCTGAACTATTCATAAAGGTGAAGGAAGAAGACAAATCAAGAGGTGCAGTAATGCAGTAAATCAACCACTGGGCTAAACAGAATCCCTCACTGGGAGAAAAACTAATAGTAGACTGGAACTTGTTGGGACATGTTTGCTATACATAGGCCAGTCACAGACACAGGAAAGTCATAAAGAATAAATAGCTGCCCGTGCATTTACTGCAGGGTGGAACAGGGCTTATTCTCACAGACAGCTGTTCTTTTTTTTTATTATTATTTATTTTTATAAGGAACAAATCTGTACCCACAATCTACAAATAAACTACAGAGCCTCTCTACAGAGGAGCTGCTTCTGAACAACAGCAGAGCTGCCTGCCAGGTTGGCTTTGCCACACACTGATCTGAAGCTGTGCAGCAAACTCCAGCAGAAGCAAAAATGTGCAGACAAGGGCCCCTGGAGAAATACAGGTTCTGTTTCATGACATAGGACAAAGGGGGACTTAAGCTTGTGGTCAGAATTTGAGAGTTTAAAAGTGTCTGGTACACAAGACTGTCAGAATTTGGAGGTCACGCACAAAAATCTGGTGGGGCAAGAAGTGTGCTTATCAATGGGAAAAAAGAAAGAAAAATTCAAGATGACACACAACTTACCTGCAAAAGGCTTCTTCTGTGTAAGAACTCCCCAAACCACGATGGAAAAGCTATCAAAAAAAATTTAAAAGGTTAAAAAAAATATTTCTAGATTTTTTTTTAACAAAACCAAAAAACTCATGGAAGTATAATTATTTTCCTTGTCCCTCCACTTTTGCATCTAATTCAGCTGATGAACACACACACACAGAGATGCAGCTAAGAACAATGATTTCAAAGTCTAGCTTTGGCAGGGAGGAAACTGAGGCAGCAAACACAGGGACTTGCTGGAGGTTGCCAAGACCTTGGTAGCATTTACCAACCACTCCACATCCACCCTGACAAAATCAGAGAAAGCATTACAGTGGATTTAATCTAATGCTTCTACCCTGCAATATGACTTTAAAGAAATACATTTAATTTAGAATAAGAGATATCTTTTCAATCTAAAGCTGTGATTTCCTTTTCCTAATAATCTTGCCATGAAAGAAGAGCCAAAGACCTAGTGATGAAATCCACTGAAGATAAGTCAGAATTTTATCTGGGGTTTGAAAAGTAGGTCAGGCTGTGCCTTTAGAAAGGAAATTAAAGGTGGGCAGAGTGCCTCCCATTGCCAGTTGATAACAAATAGTTTCAAGACCCAGGATCACCTGCAGTTTTTAAAAGGTCTCTACCCTACAAAGACTTTGCAAAACCCAAAGCAAATGTAACACATTTCAAGATGAGGCTCAAATTGAATCTAGGGGTTTCATGCTTAAAAAAAGTTAAAAAGGGCTCATTTTACAGGGTTACCAAAAGAGCATTTAGGTGTTTTCATAGTTCACTGACCTGTACACATCATGTTTGGTGTCAAAACACCTGTTTTTCTCCTTGATGCGCTCTGGAGGAAGATAGGCAATGGTGCCACACAAGCCATCCATGCTGATGTCATGGGAATGGGACAAGCCATTGCACTTTGCAAGCCCAAAGTCAGAAATCTGCAAAAAAAAAAAAAAAAAAGAGAGGAAGAAGGTGAGAAAAGTGCGTGGTGCCATCAGATTTTCAAGGTGTTCACAAAATATTTTTTGCAAAGAACAACAGATGCAACAGGATGACCCAACAAATACAGTGAAATGCTATTCAGAAACATTAAGCCAATAAAAATCTTGGGAAGGATAATGCTATGGTAGGTTTTTTGTTATGGTTAAGCTGAAAGATTAAGAAGGAAAAAAAAAAAGAAGGCAAGCAGTTTTTGCAAGCAGCAGCATGCCAGCCCATTACATAGCAAACACAACAAACAGTCAAGACAATTTATTGTAATTTAAACCAGTCGAATTTAGCTACAGCAAACTACTTTAATGTAATTATTGGCCCTGCCACCCCCTTTCCCTACATAACCTCACGTTGCAGGATGTCTTGGAATGTCCTGGCTCTCCAGAGAACTCTGGAATCACTCTTTGAGATATCACTGTTACACTGGCCATGCCAACGAGGACCAAGCCCAACAGCAGAGCCACCAAGCGCTCCAAAAACCCAACTGGAAACACACACACACACCAAAAACCCACACAGGGAACTCTCCTTGGCAGCCAGGAGACACAGCAAGTTGGTGCAGTGACGCAGGGAGCACAGCTGAAATGAGCACAACAAGTGACAGCAGGTTTATAAAAAGGACACACCTCCACTTTAATTTGAAGTGTCAAGCAAATATGCATTCATTTGCTCTCAAAGGCACACCAATCATCGAGCTAACAGATAGGCCAGGAATTTCCTTTGTCTTACTTATTTCCCACTGGACAAAAATGTCTATTAAGCCAAGTGGAAAACTCAAGGAAAGTCAAGTCTTTTTATACCACTGATTTTTGTCTACATTGCAGATAAGATTCCCCCTCCCCCTAACTAATACATTCTTTTTATCTAATAAATGCTCAGGTTTTTCAATGACTCATTCCCCTTTTGATCTTCACAGCTTCTCCTTTGAGAAAGTTTTCCCTCAAAACAACAAGCATAATTAAAAAAAGCTTTTTTTTTTTTTTTTTTTTTATAGGCTCCGACTGTACACTTTGAGAAGTTTCTCTCTAAAGATACCACAAAACTAGTTGTAACATGTGTCCATTACTGGAAAGGGAGAAAATTGCTGCCAGCTTCAGCCTCCTGGAGAACAGGCAGGTTACACAGCCATGCAAGGAATCTCCCTTTGCCATAAAACAAACAAAGCAACCCACACAGCTTCAGCAAGAACTTCTCCCATGGACAAAGAAGAGCTGGAGAAGTCCTGCACCCTAGAACACAGGTATGCCCAACCTGCTGTCCCTCTTTAATCTGTAGGGTAATGTGGGAATGACTTGAGAACAAAAAAACATACATACAGGAACAAATAAAAGAGGGGGGGAAAAGGGAAAAAGCAAAGTCATCTGGAGGGATAGCTTCTCATCCTTGTAGGACTACACTCTCAGGAGAGGGATTGCTGGACTCCTCAGCAAGCCAAACATTGGAGCCCAGGAAAGCAGCAATTAGCCCAGAAACCCATGTCCACACGCCAGGTCACCCTGGGAAGAGCCAAATCGACCACCACAGGAAATGCTGCATAAATCTGGGGCCCTTGGTGCTCCAGAGGAGAAGAGAAGCACAGCCCCAGCACCACACTGTGATGGCTGTGGCGTCAGGTTAATAAAATAAAACGCTGCAAGTCTGAACGGATCCGACGTGGCGGAGCGCCGCTCTCCTTTGATTAACGTGCAGCAGAGCCTTGTGCACACCTCAAGAAATCCAGGCATAATTAAAGCCACACACCTCCCTCTTTGTCTAAACAATGCCGTGCTTCCTACTGCGTGAGTGAAGAAAGGAAGATGAAATGCAGACAGCAGGGTGACACTCCTGTGTTTGGAGGCACCAGCTACGGTGTGCGAATCTAAGGCTGGGGGCTAAGGCAGAGCTGAGCAATCCAGACTGAAAAAGTCACCCTACAAACTAAGAAACAGCTGAGGTATTTGGTATACACCAAAGGCTAGCAAGGACTTCACCTTGTGGAACTGTTCCTACTTAGTATGAAGGACTGGGTGTTATGTCAATTAATTAAAAAATCACCTGTAGAGTAGCGCTTTGGTCATATCAAATTCTGCAGGAGAAAGCACTGGAAATTGAGGAATTGTTATCTTGCAGGCTGCAACAAAATAGTGAGATTCTGCAGACAGCTTTTTGTGGCTTTTATTAGTTGCTCTAGGGTGAATTTTCCACACTGCATGGCGTATTTAGTCATGCAGGTTCTTTAAACACCAGTGGGAACTGCACAGTGGGTGGAAGATACAGCCACTTAACTTGCCTGGTTTGCCTTTAAATTGCTTGCCAGGCGCCTCGTTCTGCAACACCCTTTGCTAGGGAAGGCAGGGGAAGTGGATCACCCTTCCCCACTCCTTCCCTGCAGCCCACCCCAGGCTCTGCCCTTCCCCAAAATTCCGGGGGAATCCACAACCAGCGATTCCAGGCGGGTCCCTTCAAACGCGCTGCGCGGTATCAGCAGGGGAGACAGGGAGGCGACAGTGCTGCATGCAAAACCCGCGGTGGGGAGAGGAACAGGCAGCCTTGGCCAAAGCCCACGCACGCAGTGGGATGGTTCATGTTCAGGCAGCTCTGCTCCTCCAAGGGCTGCATGAGAACCAACACGTGAGCGCCGAGCACGCACGCGTTCCCTGCCCGCTTCCAGCAACGCTCCCTTCACCTGAGTGCTGCAGTCTGGAAACTGAGACGCCTCTGAGTTCCTCAGAGAGATCAACAAGTTCTAGAGAAGGTTGAAAAAACACAGTCCTAAAAATTAGTGTTGAAAATAAGTTTCTGTGTACGCTCCAAGAATATAGTTTTAGACATAATAAGACTAGAGTAAGAATATTGCTTACATTTCTTAGATAGAACAAGATAGATCATAGGTGCAGTTTATATGTAACCTGGCATGCTAAGAAACTAGAATTTTAGTAGTTTAAGAAGAAAAGGTTCAAATTTGTGATTTTAGCTTGTTGGGTATTTTGTATATAAGAATTTATGTATTGGGGAGAGATTTTCTTTTGCTCTTGTTCTTGCTCTCTCACTTTTCTTTTCTGTTCACCACCATCATCATCACCTGATGAAGACACGAGCTGCAACACTGAGTCTCCTAGGACCTCAACAAGAGTAATTGGGACTAATCGGGACTTTACTTCTGTTTGGGACTCTATGCCAGAAACTTTTAGCATGGACTTTAAACTCTTGCAATTCTTTGCCTTTCAAGACTGATGTGCCTTTACAATAAACAGCTTTATAGCAACTAATAGCTGCTTGGCTCCTTTAAAGAAAACACCACAACTAAACCTTCCAAGATCTCTGAAAATTTCAAGTTATATATTTATTTTTATTTTCAGTTCAGTCTGTTTTTAATGCACACAAGCAAGGCTTTCTCTGCTTCTGCCATTCACGGACCTTTCCATTGTAGTTCGTAAAAAAACACTCACTCGCAAAGTTTTAAATGCTTTAAGAAATTATTTTTGTAATTTTTTTTGTATTTTGTAATATTTTTTTGAAAACTAGAAGATACGTTTGCATAACTACAACAGCTACGACAGTCAGCTATTCCCAAGCACTGCAGGGACCTAGTTCCCAGAAACAGCAAGAGTACTTGGAAAGTGTTTGATTTTTTTTCACTGATGACTCCTGACAGGCTGCCCTGAACTCTGCTCTCACCTCCTGATATCCTGGACTGTGCACTTAGCTCCTGATGCTTTATGTCACTTTTCTGCAAGCAAAACTCAAGAACCCACTGCAAGGGACTCAGGGACAGAGTTCACCAAAAGGTTTTCTGCACCAAGTACACTGGATTAATTTTTAATCTCTGCTGGAACATCCAGTATTTGTCTCTGTTCAAAGTCTCTGCACTTGGATATTGAGAATGCCCCCACGTTTGTCTGTGGGGTATTCAGGTATCTGGTGGTGGGGGACATTTCCTTTATTTGCTTTTTCTGGGGCTAGGGGGAAAAGGCTGTTCCATTTTTGTTCTTAAGGAATGCCTGAAATTTTTAAGAAATTTGCATGGGTCACAGATTTGAACTACTAAAAATTATGACTAAAAATTAATTCCAAATACCAACACAATTTGCACTTCAAACTTATCTCTTTATGAATAGGTTTTTTTTATGAATGCACTTCAGTTAGCTTCTAAAAGACACTTTTCTGAAACAGACTGTATTTCCATCCTTTTCCAACCTGCCCTGACACTTTTAACTCCCCCAAACCCTTTTCAGGTGGGACATTTGTAATGTTGCAGCACAAGCCAAAGCCAAACACCCATTTTAATCCATTGTGAACCTGCATTACTGTAACAGGGATGGTTTTGTTCCCTCCCCTGTGCCATCACAATTAGATCAATCAGAGAATTGATCAAGGTGCAAACCAGCTTTGTTGGTTGGGATTAAAGAGCCATGCAACAACAGCCCTGCATGGAAACCTTGATCAGAAAGGGTGGGAAACAAGCAGAAGGGACACACAGAACAAAGGCTCTCCTTATCTGCAATAACAGGAGAGAAATTGCTGATATAAAAGTGGATGTGCTACCTACATCAGGCAGTCTAATAAAAAGAGACAACTGCTCTTTACCAGCCTGGCCTCTGGGTATTGCCTGGACCTACAGCTAACAGCCTACATGAAGAAGCTTTCTGATCATGAAATTTGCCATCTGGCCAGGCTGCTTCTAACTCCATGCTCAGAAATTTTGCAGCTGAAGCAAATAAAAGTGAGGATCACAGAGGCAACCTTTCCATCAAGGCCATCAGCATGGTACAACACAGCAACAAACTTTACACTGGTTTACACTGGAGAACTGGGGAGGAGAGAAAAGCAACTATAGAGAGCTTAAAGCAGTGCACAGCTGAGAGCAGCTCGTTCTGCTTCAAGTTCTTTAAATCCAAAATCTGGGAGATGAAAAACAACTGGTCAGGTTTGTCTCTGTGTGTACATGAACCCACACATGTATATATGTATGTCTGTGTTGTGTGTGTGTGTACAAATATGACAAGATGAGGAGCTGCAAAAAACCCAAACAAGAACTTAAAATAATGCTTCTGCCCAAAAGTATTAAGTTGCAGTATTAATTTTAAACACCTGAACAAAAAGTAACACTCGTGACCATGAGATTTTGGAAGACAGGAAACCTGGGAAGCAGCCACAGAGATCACGAGGGCATGGCAGCTGGCAGCAGGCTGGGCACAAGATTTCTGCACGTGGTGAGGTGTTTATCCTCCTTCCAAGGGCCCTGCAGAGAGATCCCATCGCAGCAGGGAAGGAGCAAACTCACAGCCCACGAGGGCAGTGCTGGAATGTGGCTTTGCTTCCCCTGTGCCAGCCATTGCCACATCACAGTGGCTCAGGGGACACATCCAGAACGTGTGTGGAGGGCAGGAGAGCTGAAGAATGAGCTCAAAAGCTGTGGTGGAGTTGAGCAAAGGAATAGATGTCAGGACAGCATGTAAATATTGAAGGAGTGAATATAAGGAACACTGGAGAAAGGGGCAAGGGAGGATCTTGCTGGTACAAATAGAAGTAAAAGTTCATATAAAGGAAGAAACAAAAGCAGGCTGATCCCTGCTGCTGGGATATGGAATAATCCTGCCAAGGAAAGCAGAGTGTTTAAAGCAAACAAGATGGAGCAGAATGGCAGGGAAGGAGCTCCCACCACCAACTCACAAGGGAGGATGGATGCATCCACCTTCCCAAAACCAGCAAAGCTTTGTGCTGCACATATTACACACAAATATTTAAAATTACCAGGGAATCCCCCAACGTGCCTTTGGTATAGTTAATATCTGTCTATCTATATCCCTGCTCAGGATAATCCCATCCTCCTCATTATCCTCCCAGTTCAGCACACACTTATGTAATGCCCAGGCTTTATGATTTGGAGGCACCCACTTGATGATAAGTTCTGTACAGCAGCACTGCCTTAGTCACCAGCCTCACTCAGGGCTTTACAGTGAGCTCTGTGCTCGTAAAAGGAGCAGGGTGTGTTTGCATTTAACTGCAGGATGGCACAGCAGCATTTCTAATGCTCTCCACTGGAAGACTGACAGTTTCCTGGCTCAAGGGCAAACAGTTTGTAAAAGTCCTCCCTACCTCCAAACTATTCTTCTGCAGTCTGCAACATCTCTTCACTCACCTTAGGACTCTATTAGGGACAGGTCACATACTAAATTAATGCTGACATTTAAAGCACTTCAATCAGCAGCTCCATTAGCCTTCCAGCAAGAAAATGCACATTAAATCAAGCTGCAGGGTCTGAAATTTAATTATAAATTTCATGTCATACAAAAAGAAGGTTTGGGGCCACATTTTTAAAGTGAAGGCACCTCACAGAATATGTTCATCTCTTATTTTACATATAGGTTCCTGTGCCTGCTTTGCTTCTTGGAGGGCTTTCCAAGATGCCTGTGGAGGTAGAGGACTGCTGGCTGGAAAAGGTTTGGATTAGACCATTCCTTTCTGAAGCCCATTGAAAGGATCTGAAGACCTTGATGTGTTTCACACAGAAGCAACAGTTCAGGGATGTCAGCAATGACCTCACCAGTGACTTTTTAATTTTTGTCCATCTTGCACTTTGCCCCCTTGTGTTACATCACCACCCAGATACAGGCTGTGCAGCAGGCACTTCAACCTCCCCAAACAGTGAGAAAAACACAGCCTTGCTATCTGGGCTCATGGATGAGTCAAGAAGCAGGAATTTAAGAAGTTATGCAAGCAAGCATGAACTTTTAAGTAAATAAATACTTAGCAAAGACCTCTCAGCACCAGTGTGTGAGAACAGGCTTTCAACAGTTCAAATCCTGATGTTCTGGTCATAAGAGCGTGACCACCTGTAGATGCCTCTTACCACAGAAAGAAAATCCTTCCAAGAAATAAATCACTAAGAGGCCTAGTAAAAAAGATGAGACTATCACAGGTGTGATCTCATTAGTGGCACACACCTCTTATGACTCCAATCTTCTCATGACATCAGAAAACCTGTCTTTATTTCATGAAAACTTCGTTTTTAGAATGATACAGGCAAGACCAAAGTCAATTGATCAGTGAGGGGGCCAGGGAAAAAGGCAGCAGATGGATTATAGCACTGCTAAAAAAAATAATTGAGTACTTAAAAAAAAAAAAAAAAAAAAAAGGAAAAAAACTGTATTTCAATCTCTGGGCTCTGTAAGAAAAAAGTTGAGAAAGCAAGCACAACCTTCTTGGTGCAGCTGACCACAGAACCTCCAGTAGAGAAGTTTAACAAGTTTGCCAGTTTACTCTGGAAATGGATAACGAAAATAATTTCATGCTGTTACAGCCACAAAAAAAATGCCTTTCAGTGACCTCTGGTATGCATGAGCAGTCAGGACAGAGATGCTTCCTCACTGTACCTGCTCTGAGCAAATGGAAATGAGCTGCCTCTGGGAAGGCTTCTCCAGACTCCAGCTGGAAATGAGATCTGTGCATTTAGTGGTGCAAACACCTGGAACAAAGGAACCATGGCAACTGTGGGAGTGGCAAAGATGGTTTAGAGGTTCACACCACTTTTCTCCCCCTGTTCTCAGGGAAATTTGTAGCAGGACCCATTAGAGTTCACTGCATCCTTCTAAAATTTCAGGAGGGCTCTCACAAGCTCTAAGCATACCTCTGTTATGTACTGAAATGGTGCATAAACCAGGTGGATTTATTCAAGGGTGGATTTCGATTTGGCAATCAGCGGCCATTTCTCCAATTCTAAAGGAATGCTGCCGGTTTTCTCTCAGGAAAAACAGAGCACCCAGTGCATACCTTGACGTGGTAGTGGGCATCCAGCAGGATGTTGGCAGGCTTGAGGTCCAGGTGGAGCAGTGGGGGGGACATGCAGTGCAGGAAGTTCATGCCCACGGCCGTCTCGTGGATGATGCGGAAGCGCAGTTCCCAGGGCAGGGGCTCGGAGGCCAGCAGCTTCTCCAGGGACCCTGTTTCCATGTACTCCATCACCAAACCCACTGGCTCCTTGCAGATGCCATAAACAGGAAGGATGTAGCGAAACTTTGCCATTTCCATCTTCCTGGCTTCTTCCAGCAGCTCCATGCGCTCCCTGGGTGGGAGAGAATGGGAGGTGAGGGATGGAGCAGCTGTTTCTCCACGGGCCAAACATGCACAAAACACTTCTTAGAAAATCAAACAGTGAATTTTGTGATCATCCCTGATTGACCCATGCTGCCAAACATGCATAAAACATTTCTTAGAAAGCCAAACACTGAATTTTGTGATCATCCCTGACTGACCCATGCTACCAAACATGCACAAAATATTCCTTAGAAAACCAAACACTGAATTTTGTGATTATCTCTGACTGATCCACGCTACCAAAAATGCAAAAAACATTTCTTAGAAAGCCAAACACCACATTTTGTGATCATCCCTGACTGATACATGCTGCATCTCAGCAGCCTGCATTCCAGGTGTATTTCCATATTTATTGATTTGGGGTTTATGCTCTCAGTGGTAGGAGCACAGGTAAGCCCTACATTTCTGAATATCTTGAGTGCAGAGTCCATCTCCCTGCTCTGCTGGTTATGCTGTGCTGTTCAGGAGGAGGGTTTAGCACTGCTGTAACTCTTTGGGCTGAATTAATTAAATTTTTGTGAGTCATAAGGCTGTGTTAATCAGGACAGAGACCAGTCAGCATCACTTCAGCAGCCCTGCTGGTGCATCCTGAGTGTACACAGACCCAAACCTTGGGAGAGAAATCTCTCGACCCACTATTGAGGGAAGCAAACTGATTTCTGTAACCAGGGACACACAACAAAAGCCTCCCCAAAATACAGATCTGACAAGTCCAAAACTGCACTCATCTCCAGCAGGTGCCCAGAACTCCCAGCACAGCATTCCCAGTGATGTAACAGACCCAGTCCTGGCAGCTGTAATGAGCACCCCGGGTTGTTTACAGGTCACTTCAGCCTGACCCTGCACAGGGTTAAGTGTTACTCAGTCCCAGCTGCAGCCTCACAGGTCAGGACCCTTAATTGCTGTGCCTTTCTTCTGCACCTCCCTCACAGCCTTCTGCAACAGCCCACGAGGCTTCAAGTTTAAAAGAGGGAACAAGATCCTCTCCCCAGGCTGGCTGTGCCCACACTTGATGGTTTAAAGACCCTTTAATCTGTGAAAAATGCATTATTAGTGATTATGAACCCTGCCCAGAGCAGCTTTGGGCCATGGGCACTGGCACATTGCTATTGCTGCCATAGATTCACAAAAGAGGATGTAGGGAGGTCAGACAGGTAAGTATTTCCAGAGCAGACCCTCTCTGATTACATAACAGCTCCTGCAATTTATCTAAAGATGTGCACACTGTCTAATGGACAGCAGTACCTGATGTAATAGGACAAAGTTTGTGCTCTGTGCCAACAAGTGATGCCAGTCACCACGGTGGGAGAACCTCATGGCAGAACCTCAGATCAATCAAACTTTTAAAATTTCAACACCAAGGCAGCAGCACTGCCACTCCTAAAAAGAGAAAACACCAAATCCAGCCTGCACACAGCTAAGTGTTTTTTTCTCAGGTGTCCCCCAATGCCTGGATGACCTGGAGAAGCTGAAACACAGCCTATGAGGGACCCTCAGATTTTGGGAGCTGTCATTTGGCCCCCAGACTGGCTGGGAATGTGTTTTGCTGCTGCTGCTCACCTGCTGCAGGTAACATCTCCCACCAGGGCACAGCCAGCAGCAAACCCATCTCAGAGGTTGAAAACCTCACACCCATCAAGATCAGGCTGAAAAATGGTTTAAAGAGGGACTCACATGCTGAGAGAGGAATAAAAAAAAAGATAAGGGAAATTTTTTTCTCTTAACCATGTCGGCTCCTGCTGCTCCCTACAGCAACTTTCTTGTGAAATAATTGCCTTTGCAGACAAGTACCCAGTTTGCTCTTTGGCACGCTGGAAGGGAGCGCCTATGAATAACACAACCAACTCCTTGCCCCCAAGCCACACGCATAGCCAGCATAATTCACCGGGCTGAGCGCTGGAGTCAGGGATGTAAAACACCCGTCTGAGCCCTCCCAGGCAAAGCAAGAGCCCAGCAACAGCCAGAGTCTGACAAGAACCACTAGGATCCTCGGGATGGGGTTCTCAGGCTGGCAACAGCCCCAGAGAGCATCGCCAAAAGCACAGATTGGCTGCTGGAAATGGGGCGTCTTCTAAAAAAACCACCTGAATTTTCTGTTTCATTAAAGTAGTCTTTAAAACAAAACAAAAAAAAAAAAAAAAAAAAAAAAAAACCAAAAAACAAACAAAAAAAAAAAAAAAAAAAAAACACAACAAAAAAAATTCTTGCTTTCTGTTTGGACCAGATCCAGTTAATTGAGTGAATTAACAGAATAACAGGCGAGTGCCCTCTATCTAATTTGCCTGTTTAAATAAAGCCCCCATGCAACAATTACCACCCTTAGCACTTTCCCATACCCAAAGCATTCAAAAACTGAACCAGCCAGAGGCCTGGGACAGCCAGGGGAGGCTTTCAGACAGCTTTCAAAAGGGCCCCTGACACCTTTTGAAAACAGAGAAGGAAAACACAAAAGAAGTGAAGAGAGCCAAAGCAGTCATTAGCCGGGTGCTGGAGCGCGCTTGCATTAATGGCATTAACACAAGGAGCTCGTTAAACGCAGATCTGCCGCACCAGGCAGAGATCAAAGGTCTCTCCCTTCCCTTCCCTTCCCTCTTCCCTCGCAGGATGCCAGTGGCGCTCGGCACAGACCGAGCAGCTCCCGGAGCGCTGGAGCAGCGGGGACGGAGCCCCAAATTCGCATCCCGCGCATCGAGGGATGCGGCGGGGCTGCCCCGACACTCGGAGCTGTTCTGAGCCAGCCAAAGTGAAGGAAAAGCGAAGCTCCCAATGGAGTTTTTCAGCCCAGAGCCACAGGTCTGGCCTCTCTCATAATTTTTTATTTAATACCCGCGCGATTGAAGAGGCAGAATTGTCTTCTCGAGGCGCCTCTGCTCCCCTCTCCCTCCAGGAGTGTATTCTAACTTTATGGTAATAAAGGAAAAAGAGAAAAAAGAGGGGAGAAGGGGGAAAAGAGGGGGGAATGGGGGAAATGGAGAAGGGGGGCAAAAAGAAGAGTGGAAAAGAAAGAAGGGGAAAAGAAAAATGGAAAAAGAAAAACGGACAGATGCACAAAGGAGAAAGGAAAAAGGGAGAAAAGGAAAAATTAAAAACGAGGGGAAGGGAAAAGATGGAGAAAAGGGGGGAGAAGGGGGGAAATAGGGAGAAGGGGATATGGAGAAAAAGGGGGAAACGAGTGGAAAGGGGGAAAAGAAGTGGAGACAGAAAAAAAGTGGGAAAGAAAGAAAAGAGGAAAAGCAAAATGGACAAAGATGCACAAAGGAAAAAGGGAGAAAAGGGAGAAGAGGAGAAAGGGGAAGTGGAGAAAAAGGGGGGGAAAGAAGGGGGAAAGAAAGAAGGGGTAAAGGAAAAAAAGAGGGGAAAAGGAAAATGGAAAATGGGCAAAAAAATGGGCAAAGAAAAAAGGAAAAAAGGGAGAAAAGGAAAAAATTGGAGGGAAGAAAAAGGGAGAAAAGGAAATAAAGGGGGGAGAAGGGGGAAAAGGAAAAGAAAAATAAATAAGAAAAAGGAAAATAGAAAAGGGAATAGAGAACGAAAAAGAGAAGAAAAAAAGAAAAAAGAAAAATTAAAACTTGCACACAGGACAGCTGAGGTCATGTAAATGATGGGCTGCACACACTTTCTCCTGTGAATAGCCCACACATCAAGAGCTGCAGCACTGGGTCCAGTGCCAAAGAGCATCTCTGTCTGAGAAGTCAGTAGAGATCAGTCATTTTCAAAGCAGCTAGAGATATTAAACTGAGACCTCCAAAGAGCTGTCTGCTCCCACTCCACATCAGACAGACAGGGCTGCATTCCTTGGATTCTCCTGGAGAGACAAGGGCCTTGCTCTTGCCCACTGCCCCAGTCCCCAGGGCCCAGCCCTTGTCCCACAAACCCTGCCACAAGAACAGCAGGAATTACAGCCGTGCCTGCATTTGCATGGATCCAATCTTTGTGCCCTAGAGATAACACTGCTGTAAAACTACAGCCTTAGACTCACCAGGCAGTGCTCACAGTTTTATATTCCCCCACCACCACCACCACATTTCCCTAATGGAGTCTGAGACAGAGCAGTTAAAGTCACTCCAGAGAAACTCAAAAAGTTGCTCCAGAGAAGCTCAAAACTTGTAATTGGGGCCATTTGTGTGAGACACCTCCAGCCACAGAGCAGCCAGGCTTCTCCCAGCCCAGGGGAGATCCAGCCCTGCTCTGCAGGCAGGAATTTAAGTTAGCTCTTCACAAACTGCTGGTGGTGCAGGTGGGGGTCCACCAAATTACACCACCCCTGAATGTCCTCAGGAGCTCTTCTGCATCATGGCAGAGCTTTCAAGAGCATACAGTGGCCTCTGCTCTGCATATTTAACAACTTCCACACTGCTAACTCTCAGAGCAGAATGTGAATATGAGAAGACAAGAAGAACCACTGCATGGTCAAGGCAGAATATGTTGGGGAAGGGGGGAAAAAGGAAGAAAATCCCTTTATTCAGGTTAACAGATGTCAGCCCTGCTAACAGATCCCTGCAATTCTGGTACCAGAGGATTACAGGACAGCCAGGCTCTCCCCTGATTTTTAAGGAGCACAAGGTGACTCTTAGATTCTCCCTACACAGAAGAGATTCATTCACCTTCACCAGCTAAACAAATGCAGCATCCACTAACAGCGAGGCATTTCTAAAGCCTCCTCATTTTCAAGTCTTGCTCCATTCCCAAATTCAGGATGGGAAATATAAGTGGGGCTTTGCTTGTTTTTTTTTTTCCTTGATCAAGAATTTTTTTTCTGCTTCCACGCCCTGTAGTCACCTCCAGTACACCTCCAGTAAAGATCCCTCTCCAGGAAATGTTACACCTGACAGTCAGCACGTTTATGTTCAAAGCAAAGTTTTCTCTCTCTCCACTGTTTTTCTGCAGAGCACACTTCCATTCTGGCCCACAGGGGTGAGGAGAAGAGACTTCACCCTCTCCACTGCAAGTGCTGGGGGAGAGGCTCCTTCACCTTTCACTCTTTTGTTCAGATTTACATTGAACGTCCCCATACTGAGAGCATCCCATGTGAGAAACGAGATCTCAGGAAAGTGGGAGCAAATAAGGTGTTAGGAATGGAATTTGGCGCTGGATTGTCTGAGAGGGTTTGGGCTTAAATGTAAAAAACACTTCTGGCTCCACATTCAGTTTTTCTTCTGCTTGAGGCCACTTGGCTCTATGATGTGATAATTGCCGAGGGAATTACTCCAAATCTCTCAGTGTCTGCAGAAACACAGTAAGAGACTACACAGAGTGTTACCACCACCAAGCCATTACAAACAGGGTTTTAATGTGGTACCAAATAAATACATCAGAAAAAGCCTCTGTGCTTTTCAGTTAATGTTTCTGATACCACTGGCAATTTTTCTAACTCTTCACAGGGTTCCAAGAAACAGCTAGTCAAGTTAATCTCCCGGATTAACAATCTAATTACACAAACTTGTTGCAACCTGCCAACTAAAGAGGCTGTGTTTGAGTCTGTCTGTGCCCCCCACCCCACCATTTGAATAGCACGAGTTTATTAGAAAAGTTTTGGGTAAAAAGTCTCAGCATAACCATCTCCTGAAAGGGATTTGATAGGTCAGTCCAAGAACCAGAGGAGAAATTAAAAAAAAAAAAAAAAAAAATTTGCATTTTTCAGGGGTAGCTGTTTCAAGGGACAGGAACACTCCAATTTCTTATCAATGCTTTCCTCGAGAAAAGTACAGGTTCTGCAGTAAAATAAGTTATGTATTTCATGGATTGGTTCATTGAAATCAGTCAGAAGCTGCAGGATCCCTATGGCCTCAAAGTTCCCAAATACTCAAAGCATTTTTTGGCTTACTGAGCTGCATGTTTGTATGGTCTCCCAGTATTTGCACACCCCATAGCCACAGAGGAGGACAGGTGGCTCTCTACTGCACATGGTATATATTGAGATCTGATAGTAAATCTTAAAATTAATTGTTCATATTAAAATAGGTGACAGCACCCTTTGTAACAGAGGGAAAATTAACTTTTGGAGTAGATTTCTAGATGTACACTGCAAATGAAAAGTTCTAGCTTATTTTTAAGACATGTTTTAATCTTAACTTCAAAACTAATCAGCCACGGTACTATTTTGATCAATAAGCATCAAACCTGAAATCTCCTTTGAGGTTTTAATAGGGGGCTTGCAGATTAGCACAATAAAATACACTCTGCAACTTAAAAGTCTTTTCCATTTTATTTGCAGACAGCACAGTTACCCTATGCACATAGTAAACTCTCCCTCTCCAAAGGACATTTAATTTCACTTACTACACTCTACAAGCCATGCCTACTGCAAAGTCAGCAATTCAGATACTGGGAAAGATGCTCAACTACCCCAGAAATCCTGCAGAAGATGGGTTTATAAACGTTTCCAATCTTGGGCTAGCTTATCTCCCTCCTGCAGGAAAGGCACTAACAGGAAACCTTTTGTGACTGAGCCAATCCACGTCTGAAAAACTCAACTGCAGAATCGCTTTGTGAGCTGGTGGAGATCCCAAAGATCAAGTGGAGCCGGGAAAGCTCCAGGAACACGACTTGTGCACAGAGGCTGAGCTGCTGGAAAGCACCACTGTCCCTACAGCACAGGGATGTTTCTGAAGATGCATCTGACAGCCTTCCTCTCCTAGGAACAGAGACCTGCACTGCACAGCTCCCATCCCTGGTGTTCCAGGCCAGGCTGGATGGGTTTGGAGCAACCTGGGATAGTGGAAGGTGTCCCTGGTCATGGCCGGGAGCTGGAAGGAGATGAGCTTTAAGGTCTTTTCAAGCCCAAACCGATCTGTGATTTTCTGCGGTCGCGCACACACAGCGTGAGAGCAGCACAGCCCAGGACCACAACGGGGGACAGCGGGCAGGGAGTGCCACCGTGGGGCACCTTCACCTGCAGCACAAACCACCTGCAAGGACCCATCCCGAGCAGACAGACACACGGGCAAGCGCTGCCCCTGCTCTGGAGCCGCACACATTTCCCAGCACGGCTCCTTTCAGACACCAAACCCGCGGCTCCAGCGCCCACACCCCAACACCCCCAGCCCGAGCCTGCTGCCAGCACACGAGGCACAGTTTCTGCACTGCCTGGCTCTTCCCAAGCCCCCGGATCCCAGGCACATCCCCGCTGCTCACGGTCTCCTGCCCGTCCCATCCCGGTGCCGCCGGAGCCGCTCGCTGCCCGCGCAAGCCGGCACACGCTCAGCCTGGGCAGGGCAGGAATGCTTCCCGCACGGCTCCCAGGGAGCAGGCGAGACATCTGGGGAATTCTATGGGATACTCCATGGGATATCTCCTGGGATCTGCTGGCTGGGAGACGGGCAGGCTGCACACACGGAGCGCTCGGTCGCCCCGCGGCTCCCCGGCTGCGCATCCGCGGGGTGACCGAGGGCTCGGAGCGCCTCTGTGCCAACAGTCCCTTGTTCCCCCCCCATTGTCCCCCATTCCCTTCGTCCCCCCCTTACTTCTCATCCACATGAAGGCTGGGCGAACACTTGATGGCGAGCCAGGTCTTCCAGTGGAGGTGCCGCACTTTATACACCTGCCCGAACCCTCCCGAGCCGATCTTCTCCCAGCTGCTGAACTCGCTCTCCTCGAAGGTTTTCAGCAGCCCCATGGCCCAGGGGGAGCCGCCGTCCCTCGCCATGGCCCTGCCGTGCCCGGACACCGCCCGGCCCCGCGGAGCGCAGCGCAGCCGCCGCTGCCGCCGCTCCGCCCGCCCAGGTGAGTCAGGTGTGCCGGGGGGACCGGGCTGCCGTCACTTCCTGGGACGGGCGAGTGGCTGCGTTTTCCACAGGTGCCTTTTCTGTCCTGGGATAGACGAGCGGGGCAGTTCCCGGGTTCCAGCTGCCCCGGGGCGATGCTCCCGTCCGGAGCGATGGGGCGGGAGGGGAGCGCCGCGCTGGCTGCTGAGTGTGACAAATAAACTGTGACAAATGAGCTGTTCAATAAAGGAGAGGGAAGTGCCAGACACTTCATTCCTGCCTTTTTTTCTTCACCTCATTCCTGCCTTTTCTTCTTCACCTCATTCTTGCCTTTTCTCCTTCATCTCATTCCTGCCTTTTCTCCTTCACCTCATTCCTCCCTTTTCTTCTTCACCTCATTCTTGCCTTTTCTCCTTCATCTCATTCCTGCCTTTTCTCCTTCACCTCATTCTTGCCTTTTCTCCTTCACCTCATTCCTGCCTTTTCTTCTTCCCCTGCTCGCAGCGGGTCCCTGTCGCTCCATCCCTGCATCCCAGCCTGGTGTGCGGGACTGCGGCCAGCCTGCCCCGGGCTGCTGTCTGTCCAGCCACGCTCTGAAGCAACGATTTTTAGGCTCTGGGAAACTGTTGCCGAGAATTCAGACGTCTCTGGGTTTTAGTTGCCCGTGGGATTAGAAGGTTTGATGATCCCAGCGCTAGATTTCAGTGCCTGGATCATTTTGTGGATCTAATTGCAGGGACCACAGGACCCCCAGAATTGTATTGTTTGGAAAAAACCTCCAAGATCATCAAGTCCAACCACTGGTCAATCTCTACCTTGTCAAATAAACCATAGCACTAAGTATTATATCCAGTTTCTTGAACCCCTCCAGAGATGGGGACTCCAGCACCTTCCTGGATGCTCCTCCCAATGCCTGACCACCCTTTCAGTGAATAAATTCTTCCTGGTTCCAATCTAAAGTTCCCCAGGTGCAGCTTGAGGCGGTGGCCTCTCATCCTGGTCCTTGTTCCCTAGGAGCAGAGCCTGACCTTCCCTGGCTGCCCCCTCCTGTCAGGGGGTTGTGGACAGTGAGAAGGTCCCTGCTGAGCCTCCTTTTCTCTAGACTAAACACCCTCAGCTCTCCCTCAGCCACCCATCACTGGACTGACACTCTAGATCCTTCACCATCTCCTTTGCTGTTCCCTGGATACACCTCGATATTTTTCCCGAGTTTGGGGGCCCAAAACCAGACACAGGATTTGAGATGTGGCCTCAGCAGTGCCCAGCACAGAGGGACAATCTTTGCCCTGGTCCTGATGGCCACACTATTACTGATACAGGCCAGGTGCCATTGGCCTTCTTGGCCACCTGGGCACCCCTGGGCTCATGTCCAGCCACGACTCAGACCAGGATATGGGGTCCCACCCTGTTACTGAGATGCTGTTGGAAGGAGCCTGCACCCTTCAGTGTGTAACAGGGTTGGTGAAGAGGCTGTTCCAACCTGCATCACAGCCTTCACACCTATCACAGGGCTGAAGGTTAATAAAGATTGTCTTTGTTTGTTATACTGACTATCAGACTCCAGGTGATTGTTCCAGGCAGCCAGTGTGTGTCATTTAATCTGGCAGGTTGGGCAATAGATAGAGGACAATGTGTTTTAAAGCCAGCATAATAGCAGTTCTTTGCAAAGCTCCATTTAAAAAAAGAGGCTACAGAAACATTTAATTACTTTCAAAGGACACAGGACATGATGCCTGTTCTCAAGGCTTTATTCCACATGGGTTTCTTCCTGCTTAATTTACTCTGGATTAAACTAAACAATGGCTTACTCTGAATGAGAACATCTTTGTATAAATAATTCAGGAATAAGAAATAGCTGTGTGTAGAGACAAGCCCATAGGTCACCTCTATGACCCAACAACACACCTCTATGTGGTCTCCTTCTCCTGGATATCATCCTGACTTGTTTAATTTGGGATTCAGATCTGGGTGGATCAGCCTGGAGAGTGCAAGTGCTCTCAAGGAATTCTGCTTAAACTGAAGGGATTTGGAGAACCAGGGCCCTGGGCATTTCTGGAAGAGTGCACAACTTTGTTCACAGCAGATATTTTATTCCTCTAATGACACATTGCCATTCAAACCTCTGTTTCACTGGCAAGATGGTGAAAGTTAAGCAAGACAAAAAACCCAGCTTGCACTTACCTGGCAGTTAACTTTTACCAAATGTGAATTGTGCACCTTCTGCTTCATGACAGAACATGGAAAGAGCTCATCTGAGAGAATTTCAATTGCTTACATGATTTCCAAAGGGCTAGGCCTAAATAAAATTCACATTTAAGGTGCTTAGAGGACTGTCTTCCCAGGCTCTGAGCTTTTTCTTGATGAAGTGCAGGAAGAATGGAAAAAAACACCAGAAGAGCTTGTCTTCAAGAGGGAGAAAAAGAAGGAAGAAAAAGAAAAAGAAGCAAGGGAATTCCAGAGCAGTCAGGTCACTGAATAAAAATGAATTTTTAAATAAATAAATGGATAAATAAAGAAATAAATTGAAATATCCTAGCAGTTGGCCAGGCTGACAAACAACAGTCAGTACCAAGTTTATTGAGAACAAATCTCATGCAACCAACCTAATTTATCTTTTTGTGGCAGTTTTATGTAGTTCCTCCTCTGTGTGTGTGTGTCTATGTTAGCAGAGCACCACAGAGAAACTCTTACTCTGCTCCATTGTCTTGCAGCTTTTCCCAGTCCTTCCAGAGAACAGGATTCAATCCAGTGCTTCAGCCTAGTCTTTTTAGAATGAAATGCTTCTAAAGAGTTGCTTGGCATGAGTGAACTCAACCAACCTGTGCTTCAGCATGTCACAGGCCACCTTTGTCCTGTATGTTAGAGCTAAAATATTTTGCTTTCACATTCTGTGAACAGACAGCAGCTGGCAAATAGGTAATAGCTTTAAAGTTGATATAAAACAACACTACTTTGCAAAACTATTAAACAACAATCCATCTATTTGTCCACTCTGCAAATATTTGGCTATGTTGGGATTTTTTCTCCACAGATGGTGCAATAGTGCAGCTGGGTTAAGCCAAGCCAGAGCTCTGAAGGAGGCTGCCTTCCCCTTCTTGTGCTCCTATTCACACGGCTGCCTTTGCACCCACGTGGCTGAACAGGGACTGAATCAGCTCAGTGATCTCACTTTGAAAAAACTCCCTTGGTTAGTTTGCAGCCAGATCAGAAAGCTGGACTGACTTACCAGGTGCTCCTTAATGTCAACAGCGAGGCAGGAGAGTGGGCTGGAGGAAACTGCCTGGGAAGGAGGTGATGAAAGGGACAGGCTGGTTTGGAGGAGATGCTGCAGCTGATCTCACTTAAAGCACCCTCACCAACCATGGAGAAGTGTGGAGATGGAAATGAGCAGTGGGAAGGCAAGGGGAATCCTGAAAACAGCTTTGACTGAGGAAAATTTTTAAAAAGCAATGTGCAGATAATTCTGCTGGAGTCAAAGACACGCTGGAGCTGGGCTGCTCTGGGCACATGTAGGAATTTTTGGGAGTTCAGAGCTGAAGGTGATGGCAGCTCTGCCTGCTCAGTACCCCAAGAGTCAGCTCCATTATAAATTGATTTGAATGCACAAAAGTTAAGCCAGAAATTAAAAGGCAAGTTGAGGACCACACTTGGGCCCTCAGCAGAGTGTTTTTAGTGCTTGTAATAGCTGAACAAATGAGAGCACAGGTTAATAAAAACCTTGTGGCTTCCTTGTAAAGATGAGAACTTTAGAGGCAGAGGATTGAGGCACATCATCATTTGCTGGAGATCACATAGACTCCTTGCTGTAGACCAAATCAGAACAAACACTGTATTCGATGTGATCTAGTGAGAAAATTACTGGTTTGGTGCTGTAGAAAGACTTTGCAGATTGCTTTTAACAGGTCTTATTTCATGGAATTATATGCTAAAAACTATATCAGGGTAATCACTCCTCTCCCAGACACTAAACTTTAAAGCCCGTGCAAAATAATAGCACTACTTAGTGAACCAGCTTTGATATTCTTTTTTTTCCCAGAGACAAATACTGTGGTTTTGCTCTACTGCTTTCTTAGAAACTACTGAATTCTTTTTGCTAACATTCTTCCTCTGCAAGGATAATAAAAACCCCCTGCATTCAGCAACCTGATTGAGAAGTATTAAACAACCCAAATTTTACATGCACCTTGTTATCTGTTCTGTTAATGATGGAGAGCCTGTACAGTGTGAAAAAATAATAAAAAAAATATTAATCACATTTGCATTGGCAGCACAAATTACTAATGTGGGTTGTTTGTGTGGTATTTGGGAGAAGAATGCCTAGTTTTATATTTCAGTTCTTAAACCTCTGAGAACAGAAAACACTTCTGCATGGTTTCCTCCAGCTCAGTCTTGCTCTGCTTTTTGGGCAGCTGCTCTCATTGTTCGGGTACATTCATTTTCCTGCTGCCGGCTGTGCTCCAGGGCAGCAGCTCCACGGGCACGGTCAGAAAGGCTCTTGGGCAGCTCCTCCTGCCTCCAACAGCCCGGGGCTGAATCCACATCCTAAACCCCAGATCCCCAGGGATGCTGTGCCAGGGCTGAATCCTTGTCCCAAACCCCCGGGATGCTGTGCCAGGGCTGAATCCATGTCCCAAACCCCCCGGGATGTTGTGCCAGGGATGAATCCATGTCCCAAACCCCCCGGGATGCTGTGCCAGAGCTGAATCCTTGTCCCAACCCCCGGGATTCTGTGCCAGAGCTGAATCCATGTCCCAACCCCCGGGATGCTGTGCCAGGGCTGAATCCTTGTCCAAACCCCCGGGATGCTGTGCCAGGGCTGAATCCTTGTCCAAACCCCCGGGATGCTGTGCCAGGGCTGAATCCATGTCCCAAACCCCGGGATGCTGTGCCAGGGCTGAATCCATGTCCCAAACCCCCCGGGATGCTGTGCCAGGGCTGAATCCATGTCCCAACCCCCGGGATGCTGTGCCAGGGCTGAATCCATGTCCCAAACCCCGGGATGCTGTGCCAGGGCTGAATCCATGTCCCAAACCCCCCGGGATGCTGTGCCAGGGCTGAATCCATGTCCCAACCCCCGGGATGCTGTGCCAGGGCTGAATCCTTGCCCCAAACCCCCGGGATGCTGTGCCAGGGCTGAATCCATGTCCCAAACCCCCCGGGATGCTGTGCCAGGGCTGAATCCATGTCCCAACCCCCGGGATGCTGTGCCAGGGCTGAATCCATGTCCCAACCCCCCCGGGATGCTGTGCCAGGGCTGAATCCTTGTCCCAAACCCCCCGGGATGCTGTGCCAGGGCTGAATCCATGTCCCAAATTCCCCGGGATGCTGTGCCAGGGCTGAATCCTTGTCCCAACCCCTGGGATGCTGTGCCAGGGCTGAATCCATGCCCCAAACCCCCCGGGATGTTGTGCCAGAGCTGAATTCATGTCCCAACCCCTGGGATGCTGTGCCAGGGCTGAATCCTTGCCCCAAACCCCGGGATGCTGTGCCAGAGCTGAATCCATGTCCCAAATCTCCCGGGATGCTGTGCCAGGGCTGAATCCATGTCCCAAATCCCCCGGGATGCTGTGCCAGGGATGAATCCATGTCCCAAATCCCCCGGGATGCTGTGCCAGAGCCGCAGACACCGCGCTGCTTTTCCGTCCCTTATCTGATGCTCCGGCTCCGCCAGAACCGGTCCCGGTGACTCACGGCCACCTCATCTCAGCCAGGAGATGTTTTCCACAAATCCCGGCGAATGATGCCTTGTTTCTGGCGGAGTTTTCCTCCGGGGAGGAACTGGATGGAGAGGGACAAAGAAATTTGAGTTTCACACGCCCCGTGTGCGTTCAGAGCGTTCCAGGCGCCCACCTCTCCTCTATGCTGCTGAGAATTCAACTCCAGAATGATTTCTAAAATTGGGCACAACCGAAATTCTGCTTTTTAGACCCAAATCTATCCACACACAATCGTTTCGGTAGAAAGAAATTAAAATTTGCTATCAAGAAAGGCACGTCTTTTCACCAAAATGCTTTCAAATGGCTGATTTATTTTGTACGTTCACACCAGCATCTTGGGGTGTTAATAAATGTAACGAAAGATTATTAAAATCTTAACGAAAGATTATTAAAATTTTAGCATAGTATTATTGAAGATATTAACATAAAATTTGAAAAACGCTGAAAAAACCCCTGAAATTCGTTATTGCTAACTATTGTTGTCTACAGAAACACGGGTGTTAGCAAAACCTCTGTATACAAACTAATGCAAAACTGTAAATTCTGAAATAGATTACTGACAAAAAAAAAAAACCAAAAAAAAACCAAACACCCCCCCCCCCCAAAAAATAAACCTTTTATCTTTGGAAGCCCCTTGTGTTTGCAAGCTATGCAAACTATGTAAATAGTAATCAAATAAGCCAGGTACCTAAGCAATAATAGAACAAAACTCTGAAGTGTCGTTAAGCTGCACAACCAAGAGTAATTATTTTAAAATTTTTTTTTCAAAAATGGCTCTCCGTTAATAAATTATCCCACTCGGTCTGACCCCATAGTTGACTTTGCCTTACAAAATATACTTAATGGGCTCACACGAATAGGTGGGAGGGAATTTTAGACTTGCAGGTTGTATTCTTGTTCGTATTCAGCTCCACAGCTGAATCAAATCAAATAACGCCGTGTTTTAATCTGCCGTGTGAAACCCTGAATAGCCTTGCTGTAAATTAACCTTGGTACCTGCATTGAAGGCAGCACGGGGAGTAAAATGTGGGATATTGGATTAGAGACTTCTGTAAGCTGCTGTAAAAACCTGGAAAAGGCTCCTGTGCGCTCTGGCTGACTAATACTTTCCATTATAAAGGGCTCTTTACTTTCCATTATAAAAGGTTCTTTCTTCGGGAAGGGTTAACACCTCTGCTGTTTGTTGCAGGCCTTTGATATTTAGCAGGGGAAATCCCAGAGGCTACAGTGGTACCGATCCACTGCCCAGAGAAACGTGAGTCAGTCCTGCCTGGGACTGGAGGATTAAAAATGCTGAATCCCTGATTCACGCTGATTAAAATCAGGCTGACTCCCACATGTGTCTGGCCTTCCCCCTCTGCACAGATGGCTCAAGTGCTCTTGAAACATCATTTTACAGCCCAGCATATTTAATGAGGTTAAAAGCTGAGCGGGAGATCTCAGCTGCCTGCAAAGCAGGAGTTTTTGGGGCAGGAACAGCCATGGGAGGAGATTTTTACACCTGCTCCTTTTATTGTGACTATATTTGTGACAGGGCTCCTAAATTCCTTTGCAATATTTCAATTGTAACAAGAAAGTCTCTCTAATAACTCCTGAAGTATTTTTGAAGTCATTAAATAAAGCTAAAAACCTGCCAAAAATTTAATATTCTTTTATACATCTAACAAGCAGTTAACTAATTTCTAATAAATAACAAAGTGGGCTAATAAAAAATGGGATGTTTTGCCCACCAACTCAAACTCTTTGTCTCATTCATTGGCTCAACACTTTCCCCACTGTATATTTTTAATAAATAAATGAACACATATAGATGCTATTTGAATAAATAACTTTAAAGTTTCTTTTCAGAAATGGTATAAATGAACTTATTGTGTGTGCATAGCATTGTGTTGGTCTTGCATATATTCTCTAAGCACATCAGAATAATTTAACAAGAAAACTGAGAAAACACAGGGTTATATACAATATGTCACAAGGATAAAAGTGAAAACTTTAAAACTTTCTTTGTCTAAGAAAGCAAACTTCTTCCAAAGAGTGAAAAAACTCACCTTTTTTCATAGTTAAAAATCCAATAAAAGACTTTTTCTAGAAATCTATCTGAATTCCCAAGCCCAGTTCCATTCCATCTCTGCCAAAACTGTTTTGATTTGGTCAAGACTTATTTGTCACCATCTAGAAATCCTAACCCAAACCTTGGCTGCATCCAAACTCCTGTGACTTCCATTGTGGTCTTTATGTCTGAGGGAGAAAAAAATTGAAAATAATAAAAACACAAACTACAAACATAGAGTTTGCAGCAGAAAATAAGAATAACATCTAACTAGATTGCCAAAACTGATAATGTCAACAATTAAAAGATGAATTAGGTTGTTGTTTACTATGTGGTACTCAAACAAAAGAAATTCTCTGTGATGGAACACCTGCAAGAGGGCTCCAATAAGTAGTTTTTTATCAAATATGCAGTGTGTAAGAGAAAATAGGAGATACATATTCATAATAATAATTTATTTATTGGATTTTCTTGTCCCAAAATGGAGAGAACAGCTTGTTTATACTACAGAAGCTGTTCATATATTTCTGTACTCTCTTCCACGCATACAACTTTCAGAGCTAAAAAATTTCTTCAAACAACATCAGTGACAAGGTTTTCACAGTTGTAAAAGCTATAAAAGCAAAAAATCCTTTTTATTCCTTGGTTTAACCATCTTAAGTTTTACTACCATGACAGAAAACCTAATGCAAAATAGTAAATTGTTTCACACTCAGCATGTTTAAAATGGAACCAAACTTTAGAAAACTTTAAATTAATTATCTGGACCTCTAAATCAGAAAGTTTTAGAAAAAAAACTTTATGGTTTGAGCAAGAATCAGCTGGTAACATACCTGAAATGAGAATGGCTGCTGAGTTTATGAGCTTTGTGAAGATGTTGGGTCAGTGAATAACTCCAGGAGAAATGTTTTAACAGACATGGAATTTATATTTCAGAATTTCTCTTGGAAAGGAAGACTTAGAGTCATGGGAGGCTTGCATGTGTATATGACAAAAAATAATCCCCTGTTGAAAAGGGGAAAACCAATCTAAAAAGCTGAAGAAGTTTTGAAGTAGCTTCTTAAAATATTTCCAGTTTGTGATTGTTAGAACTTGTTTAATTAAGGAACCCCAACAAATATGGAAATTCTCTGCACTGGCCATTGCTACTGCAGAGTGCAAGGGAAGGGTGGCAAGAGATCCCATTAAAATATATTAATTTTACAGCACAGGAGTGATCACAGCTTAGGAAGCTGAAGAAACAAGCAGCAAGCATGCATAAATTACAGCAGCCCAAACTGAATTTTAATGTGTGACCACACTCACATGATTAAAACTTATTCTATTTTCAGGTAACGTATTAGTTCTAAGTATAGAGCACCAGTCCAGAAAGGTGATGTTGGATTTTAATCCCTGAAATTCTTTGCTGTTGAGATTAGAGTTGGTATGTGGGGTTTTTTTCCCTAAAAAAAAAAGGGAGGTGGGAGGAGGTTGGCCAGAGTTCAAGACTCTGAGAATGCAACTGCATGTACTTACAGCAGGCACCCAAAAGGAGGAATCAGATATTTGCACAACACTTGCAAGAGTCCCAGAAATCTGTGCAAATAATTCTGGATTTGATGCAAAAATAAAACATTTCCTTAATCCACATGAAACCAAATGCTCATAAATTTGAAACTTTTGCCTCATTTAGAGAAATGCATTTTCTCCTGCTGTTTATTACACTCCCCACATGCACTCTCTTGCAGAGCTGTCTCAAAGCTGGTGAAGCCCATGAAATGAAACCACATCCTCCAACATCACAGCTGTAGGCACCTGAATCACTGTGTTCCAACATGTTTATGCAGATCAGAGGAGCTCTTAAAGCTGAAAACAAGGTGAAACAAATAACAGATATAATAGTACAGAGGAACAACCTTGTGGTTAATGTTTAGGACTGGGAGGTAGAAATTTTTGGCTCTGACAATGACAAGTGAAAGCAGAATTTGTGTAAATTGCTTCTCTGCCTCAGTTTTTCCACCTGTGGAAAGGGGATAGTACAGACATCTCTTTGATGTGCTCTTAATTTCTTTTTCCATTCCTTCTTTCTTCCCACACATCCACCCCATGCCCAAATCCAGGTTATTTTTCCACAGCTATCACCCTTTCTTTATGTTCACATAGAGAAAATCCATGTCCATCACAAATCATCCTCTTTGGTTTAGAAATTCCAGTTATTTCCTTCTATCCACACACAATGGGAACTCAAAAGTAATTAAATATTGATGTATTTTACCAGCATTCAAACCCTAGGCCTCTTGTCTTCTCAGGAAAAGTTAAAATAATTTTGCCAGTGTTTATATGTGCAGTTTGGTTTGTCACATCACTGTGCCACGAGCCTCAAATTTTCTCACCTGGTGTCACAGAGGTGACAATGGAATTATGGTGTCAAATTTGGATGTGTGCTTTCAGTGAGGAGGCACCTGTGCTCCCCATCCCACAAAGGTTGTAGGTAACACAGTTAACTAGGAAAGGTAACAGAGAGAAAAACATAATTTCTGTTCTTTATCACAGCTTCACTAGGATTTTGACTCAAAAAAAAAAAAAAAAAAAAAAAAGAAAAAAAAAAAGTCAGTTTAAAATCAGCATATTAGAATACACTTGGGAATAAAATATACAGAGGAAAAATAGGATCAAAATGAAATGCAGATCTAATAAAGAGGCCAGTGAAATAATGGTCGATTTACAGCATTTCAGGTTACTTCCAAAAACTAGATGATGAGATCACATTCCACCCCCTAGGCCCTCACAGAAAGGATGATTATTGTTTTGCCCTTGGCACTTTTGGAGGGTTTTAAAAAGGGTTTAGGATGTTGTCTGGAGGCCTTCTGAGGCACAAAATCTGCTTTAAGGGTTTGAGGTGTTAGCACTCTCAGAAAGCTGGAGGAAGAGCATCCCTCCTCCACCTCCCCCTCCCACAGTGGGATTTATTTCCTCCAGGCACAGCCCTGCCCAGGGCTGGCTCAGCTGCAGGCTGAGATTTGGGGTTGCTCTGACTCTGGATTTGGGACAGCCTCTGGCAGATGGGCAGGCAGGGCTGGAGTGAGTTACCCTGAGCAAACTCTGCTCTGTGAGTCTGAATCAGCAGCAGGCTGGTTTGTAGGGAGAGTCTCTGTAAAGAATTTGGACAAAAGCTGGGTTTTACAGGAATTTGAAACCATGCATTGTTTTATAATTAACCCACTGCTTTACAGATGTCCAGAGAAAAACTGTCACTGTTGTCTCAAAAAAAAAAAAAAAAAAAAAAAAAAGTAAATATAATGCATTGCAATATTCTGGAATCACTCCCTGCACAGGAATTTTTCCTCATAGTTTGTCTCAGACCAGGAATTTTGTTTTGCTTTTCTCCCTAACATAAAGAGCTTCATGTGGAAAACCCCTCTGGAATAACTTAATCTGCAAAACTGTGTCAGTGAATTTAACAGGCTCTTGGAATGGGAGTATCCAAGTTTACTTAGTTGTCTGCCATGCAAATGTGTCCACAGGGAGCAAGTTCAGAATATCCTCAACGTTTGCATTCACATCACAGCTTATTTCAGAATAATTTCTTATAGGTAAGCAAGCTCTTCTAAAAGGAAATTTCAATATTTATCAGCAAGCTGTTATGCAATGCACTGGGGTAGGAATATGGGAATGTCATGTCTGCACTGGCACTCTGCACCAACACGCAGACCTGTGTGCTGCCAGAATTGCTAAAGAAAGCTGAATCATGACCCAAGGACGTAGCTGGCTTCAATATCTGAATGGATTTAGGCTAGCTGGGACCCTGGGATGGCTCCCAGCTCCCTCAGCCAAGTTCCCTCACTGGGATATGACACAGGTTCACATCAGCCTTGCTCCTACTCCAGCCACCTTGGGATTTTCCCTGCCTGTGCAAGCAGAGCACAAGGCAGAATGATCAGGGGACAAGGACAGCCAGGCACATTGTACAACTCACAGAGTTTTAATCACAGTCAAAGTACCCAGAAACAAATAGTTCAGTTAGCCACGTGCTTTATTTAATGTATCAGATCTATCCTAATATGTTATGCTTTAATTAAAAAAAAAAACAAACAACTAACAAGCAACACGCAAACCAAACAGCATATTTGAGCAGCGTCATTAGTTAATAAAACAAAAATAAAAACTCAATTTGGATTTATTTCCAATCTCTTTCCAAAAGCACCCTGAGTCTTATCTAATGAAATGCAGTGTCTAAGCATCAATGTGTGGGGTTGTAACCAGTGAAAAATCATGTTTCCTCAAGAATGCAGCTGGAAAGCAGAATGCACCCTCACTGAGCAGGTCTGCCCATGGCTGTTTGTGTGTTTGTCCAAGCTGGGCATTCCCAGGGCTGGAATATTCCCATTCCCAGGGCACAGACCCAGCCAGAGCCTCCCTGCGTTTCCTGTGTCCCACTGCAGGGCACAGCTCTCCTCCCCTCCTGCTCCCATCTCCGGGATTCTTTCCCAGCAAGTCACGGCTTGTGGGAATCCCTGGGAGCCGAGGCAGGCTGTGGTTGGGTCAGGGAAGGGCTGGGCAGTGTCAGTCAGGATGGATGTGTGCTGCCAGGTGAGCAGGCTGCAGCCCTAGAGCTCACCTGGGGCTTCCTCCCAGCCCTGGGTCCTGGGAGCAAATAAACAGAGGAGCAAAAGGAGAATAAACATCTGCAAAGGAGAAAAGCCCCTTGAACTTTTTGGTTTGAAGGCACAGAGGATGTAATTTCCATGCCTCAGAGGCACAGGCAGATCTTACTTTTCCAGCATTTGTAACACTGTTGATCCAGGTTCATATATCAGTTTTCTTACCTGATATAACAATGTTTGTAACTCTTTTGTTTACCTGACCTATAGTTTATCTAACCTTGAGAGAAGAATGTTTTATTTTAAGAGTCATGTTTCTGACTTATCATCCTCATGTGATCTCACAGCAGCCTTTCATTGGCAGAATGTTTCCAACCCTTCTCTCAAGCAAATTTTTTTTTTTGCTGAGTTTAAACCGGAACTATTTAGTGACAATACAAATACATTTTGAAAGATGTATTAATAACTTATTATAAATTAAACTGCCAGTTTAATTAATACAGACATATAACATCAGGATAGTTTCAATATTTTTTTTCAGCACAAATCCAGTTTAGGCTAAATGAAGAGGATTGTTTATAAGTAATAAATATCCTAAACAAAATAATAACCTGTTTCAAATTTGAGATCTTCTGTCAATGCATCCACTTTCCATCAACAAAACATCCACACATCCTAAATATATGCCAAGCACTTAAAACCAGGACAAAACCACCACCTGCCCCTCCCATTTTAGCTTGCAGGAAAGCACACCCTGTGTAATACACATTTGGTTGAGGTAGGGGCAGTTCTGGAGAAGAAAATGCTCACCAAACACACAAAGGCAAGAGAATTTCTGTGCTTCATGAGCATAACCTTCCTGGAGCAAGCTCTGCTCTCATGCAATTGACTTCTATGCAAGTAGAAATATTTATTAAATTAAATTGAATTAATTAAATTAAATGAAAATCTCACAAATATAAATAGAAATGGGAGCATAACCCCTTGCTGTTATGTGAAACTTGATTCTGTGCATGACAAAAATACTGGGTGGTGTTGACCATCCCTCCACAAATAGGACAGGCTAGAATCTTTGGTTTTGTGGAGGTTCTTAAGTGCTTCCACCTACAGCTACAGCTAACCCGACACCTTCCTTTAAATACACTTAAACAACCTAAACCAACCAACTAAGGAAAAAAAAAAAAAGCTGCACATGAGGACTGTGCTTTCTTATGCAGCAGCAGAAGAAGCAATCACATACTTATGTCTGACTTTCATATTTTTAGAAATACACAAACTACTTCTTAAAATAACAAAATTCATGCTAGCAGTGTTGCAAACACCACAGGATATTTAACCCTGCAGATGTCTGTGGCACAGGGTTGTGTCCAGACAGTTCTGGAATATCTCCAGTGTTCACAGTCTCTGGAGCACCAGGAGGATGGGACAGTGAATAAATCCAGCTGTTCATCTCCTGAACTCCACTTACTATTTATTTTTAAATCTTTCCACTTTCTGTCTTTATATTTAAATTCACATGGTGGTTAACCACAAGCAATCAGCAAGCCATCAGACAATCTTTGCATTTAAAAAGCTCTGTCCTCAGATCTGTTGAGCTCAGGAACTCTCTGATGCTCTGGACACAATACAAGTTTTAACAGCAGAAGTAGAAAGCTCTGACTGTTGACATGTGACAAGGGGAAAATCCCAAGTGGTTTTATGTTTAGATGTAAATAGAGCTAAAAAAACTGCTTTCAGGAGAAAACTTCAGACATATGTGAAGGAATATCTCATCATCTCATGCAAGGAGCAGCCACAAGTGTCTCATCTGCCTAACAAAGGTGACAATTGTGCAGAAATCTCCCTTTTTAGAAAGGTGAAATCATAGCCTGCACCAATCAAAGACTGAAGAATCAAGAGGACTAAATGCAAATTCAAGAATGGGAGGCAGGAAAAGAAAATACTCTTGATGATAAGAATAATCAGGTGACTCAAACTAAATGACACTTTGGATATCTTTAGGTCTCAGAAATGAATACATAAAATTCATTTACCAAAAAGGACTTGCCTAGCTCACCTGACCAAGGAGGTGCACACAGAGTCCATTTCTGCTCTTCACCAGGATGTTCTCTCAAGAAGAACAGGAATGCAAAACCTGGATCACAGCCCACATCCACTCCAGTGCATGGAATACAGGCAATTTCCTGGCACAGAGCTCTGAGCTACAGATCCATGTACTCAGTAAAGGGTCAGAACCTTAAAATCTTTATTAAAAGACAGGAAAGCCTGAAACCTCACCTTGCCTGCAATAGATCTTGCACCTCTCTTGTAACTGATGCTCTTTACTTCTCATCTTTTCTAGCACAGACATGGAGAACAAATGGTTTCACTGTTCCTAAACATCTTTGAACACACATCATATCCCTTCTCTTCCACATCTGACTTTTCCCCATTCCCTTATTTAGGTGTATATAGCCAGAGGAGTCCCTTCATCTGTCCTAATGGGCTTTATTTTCTAAAGTTATGATCACAATGATGTGTGATTTTTGTTCCTTTTAAGGACTACAAATTTTACACTCTCAGGTTGCTGGTGTGAGTTGAGTTCTCCAGACAAAAACAATAATGCATGTGTCAGCTAATCTCCAGGGGGAAGGTGAACACATTTATGTTTATGTGTATATTGTCTTGCATCCACTGATGGGATTTTGTCATTAATAGCTAACCCAAAAAAGCAACTTCAGCCCATAAATTGAAGAGACACAGATCTTGGGGCTTCACCAAGAGGATTCCAATCAAATTTGGACTGTGTTGATTTTACAAAACAAACCCAATCTGATTAGTTGAAAGCCAGCACAGAACTATGTGTTCCAGCAGCAGAGTCCCACAAATTATTGCCTTTATCATCCTTCAGCTTTTCATCTGGAGAGGCTCTGCTCCTCCCCAGGTCTGAGGCTGAATGGCATGCACAGCAAATACAGCCCATAGCTGAGCCCTTACTCAAACAATCTGCTATGAAAGGCTGTCAGTGGAATGTGGCTCCAGCACAGCCACGGGCAGGACATCACCTCCTTTGAAGCCACGACAATAATTTTAACACAAGAGGCAGCTTGCAATGGAGAGAATGCATTAAAAATGCTCTTTCTTACCACAGAGCTGAGAAAAACTGGGGCAGCAGTAGGTGTGCTTCCCTTGATTTGGAAGGATCAGGTGGACAGAAGGAAGAGGAAGCTCACCAGGAAATGTTATTATGAGGGACACAACCCTGATCCTGGCTGGTAGAAATAAGTAAAAAATCTGCTTGAGTGGTTTGTGCAGTGTCACCCACAAGCAGAATCATGAGGAAAACCATCCCTGTTCAACTCCCAGTTACTCTGAGAGCTGCCCATGGATGGTTGGAACTGTCCTACTTAAATCATGGTGCAGATAAAATAGAAATGTTTTTGTAATAGGTGAAGAAATAAATTAAATAGGTGAAAATAAATAGGTGAAGAAATATCCAAAGATCTTCCACAATATGCACACAGAGCACAAAGTGAATTTTATAAGAGACATTTATATGTGAAATACTTTTTGAGACAGTATGTTTTAATTTTTTTTTATTAACTACCTTTCCAGTGGCAATAAACAACCTTTTATTTTGTATTTGTAACAGTTTCTTCCTCATTATCAGAGGCATGAAGAGCAACATGTTCATAAAACCACATTGGGTAACATAAACCAAAATAGAAGCATGGAGAAGACAAGATGTTTTGGCAGAAAATCAACTGACAGGAACATAGAATTAAGTGTTTTTAAAAACCAAACAGACACCAGTAAATGTAGCAATAACATTTAATTAACTCACTCCAACACAGAGACAATTACATCTACTACAAAAATGCAGAAAATTTTGCAGTATCCACAACACAAACCAGGTCCTGAGTTCTCACCATCTCACAGCTGAAAAGTCTGTCCAGACTAATTGAGTGGATGCTCCTCATTCTTTTGAGCAGGGATGTGTCTGTTCATGCTTTTCTCTTGGTTTATTTCTCTGTGTATTTTTACTTTGTCCTCCCCTTCACTTCTCCCTGCTCCTACTCAAGGTTTGGGAGGGCAGTGCAGGTAATTCCAGCAGAAATGGGAAGGCTGGACAGTGATTAAACTGAATTTGGTGTCAGGATGCAGCACCCCACGAGTCAGGATTTACAAGGGGAGACTAAACCTTAATTATCCTCTGCCTCAGTCCACAAAAGCCCCACACCTGAGAGTGAAAGTGGCTGTACTTTGCATTTTCTGCAGTGTGAGACAGGTGCCATTAGCAGCACACTGCCAGCACTGCAAATTCAAAGTTCCCAGCAATCTGACCCTGAGCCTCTCTGCTGTGCTGGCACAACTTTATAAAACCACACATTGATTTTGGGACAAGGAACTGCTTCCAACCAAATCTAACACCAGGGACAGGAAATGGGTGAAATTCCTTAGGCTGATACCAGCTGATTAAAATTTAAATATCATTCAGGTTGTGCAGAGAAAAATACAGCAATAAAAAACCCCTATTTTATTTAAGATTGCCTGGTTTTAGTCATTGTAATCTTAGCAGAGTGGGTTAAAGCCAGCTGCTGAGCACTCTGTGTGCAGAACAGAGCATTCCCACAAGGGTTAATGCTGCATTTAAAATTCCCATC
Source organism: Erithacus rubecula (assembly GCF_903797595.1). Taxonomy (NCBI): domain Eukaryota; kingdom Metazoa; phylum Chordata; class Aves; order Passeriformes; family Muscicapidae; genus Erithacus; species Erithacus rubecula. Next base: position 108,243,936 of record NC_136658.1, on the reverse strand, counting down.
CAGTGGATTTCACAACAGCCCCCCGGGGCAGACAAGCCCTTATTTCCTCGGAAGGGCTTGAAACAGGATCTGAGGAATCCAAGGACCTGTGTATATGGAAACACAGAGGCACATAAAGGTGAGTCAACTAAAATATTGAGCCAGACAGATGGAAAACCACTTCACCTCTTAATCAGAGCAGCCACACGGGGCTTCGGCTCATTTCAATTCGTTGGCACCAAAACTTTGAGTGTTTCAATGGAACTTTTCTGACTGTTCTTTCTGTGCAAACAGGAGAGGAGTGAAGTTTTTGGGGCTGCTGCCTGAGTCAGAAGATTTTCCTGTGGGGAAGCTGAAGCTGACACAGTGAGAGGTACCACGAGTGCTGGGGGAAGCTGCACGGGTGACTTTCCAAAGGGAATTATGTTCATTACTGTGGGAACATCTTTGCAGGAGGGTGGGAAAGGTAAGCAGTTTTCCCTGCCCTCAAAGTTCTGTTCTGTGCCCTACCCCACCTCCTGGGGCTGGTGGAGCCTGCCTACTAAGTTGGGAAACATTCTTCTAATTAATGAAATTCACTGCATAGCTGGTACTTGAAAAAACATGTATCAAAAAGGTTTTGCAGAATGCTGTGGGCTCAAGGATTCCATCAGCCCAAACTGCCCACTTACAAATACCAAAAAGTGGAATATTGAATCAATTAGCTGGGGTTTAAGCATGTTTTTCCAGCAAAGAAAGCTTAGTGACAGAGGCAGCAAAGTAAAATTCTGAGGGCTTTGAACTTTTTCTGAACCTTCTTAATTTTTTAACATAAATAGACCAATCATAGCAGTATGTGAGTAAAGATTGGTGTGCATTAAAGGCATCAGTATAAAAAACAACTACTGCAAGAAATATGATTTCTGCAAGATATCAGCAATAAGGTTTTTCTGTAACAATAGTTTGTAATCAAACTATAAAAGTTATCATAAATAATGATCTGTATTATATGCTTAGGATTATAGCTTTAAAAAGAAGACAGTGGGGTACTACATGTGTAATCCACTTGCAAATAAAATTTTTTTATTTAGAGATTCTCACAGGTTGATTTAACAACAGAACTTCCTCTCTCCAAACAGAATTTGGGTGTCATTCTTTATTTCATTTAAGGAAGAATTAATGAAAAGAGAGATAACAGAGCATTATGTGAAAGTAAATAATCTAAATCTAGGGTCAAAAGGATATTTTTAGACATCCTACCTGAAATGTTAAGAGGAAAGTGGAAATTATTATAGACCCAGTGAGGCAAAGTGAAGCAAAGCATGGACTGTAGGCACCATCAGAAAATAGAAGTGACTCTGCTCCATCACTGCAGGATATTTACCCCAATAAATCCTGATAATAAATGCTCCAGTATCACACTGATTCTAATTATAATATGACACACATGAGAAATAAAATATCCTTGTAAAGCACAAACCTTTGGTCTGACATTGCCTTGCATGGAAATATTTTCGTCCTCATTAGTGTTTGTTCTTAACCTCAAAAAGACAGTGCATGTCATTAATATTATCACAAACTCTGAGTTGAAAAAAAACAGAGATAATAGAGAATGGGTTTAAGGATGATCTTTTTATTAACAATTTTTTATTAACAAACTTTTGTTAACATAGATTGCTTTTGTTAGCAAATTATTTTTTTTTATTAACACTGTAACTAAAATATAGTAACTGCTCTTGTCTTGGTTTACTTGGTACAGTAATAGCACAGAATTGATAAATTATTTTATTTAACACAGGACATAAAAAACTGGTCAAGCTACAAACCATTTTTAGTTGAAACTAATCTTGGCAATGTTGGAGTGTCACCTCAGTGCAAATGTCTGATTTCTCTTTGAAAAGAAAAGATCCCAAACATTTCCAACTAACCAAGGAAACATCAGATTTTTTTGTGTTTTTTTTTTCAGACTCTAGATCTGGCTACACACTACAAGGTTACCTTTGTCCAAAAGATCATTCCCAAGAAAAAGAAAGAAAATTCGAATTAAATGTCAGAAATGTTATGCAGATATCACAGAGTGGGTCAGGTTGGGAGGCACCACAGTGGCTCAGCTGTCCCATGTCCCTGCTCCAGGGGAACCATCCCAGAGCACAGGATTTTGTCCAGACAGGTCTGGAATATCCCCAGAAGGGAGCTCCACACCCTCTCTGGGTGATCTATTCCAGTGGTTTTCATTTTTCTCTTTGCTACCGTGACAATCTCATGTCACAGAGACACTGGGGCACGTTGTTCAGGGCTAAGACTGAGCAAAAAGTCCCTATTGTGAGCCAAATCCAGAAAGAAAATGGAAAAGAAAATGCCAATATCAAATATTTCACATCACAGTTCTGCCAACAAGCTCCTCCTAGGTGCAGTAAATTCACACTGTGGGTAGCCTTAGCAGAGAAGCTGTTAATTGCTATCTGCTGATAATGCACCAAATAAAACTTGCAAATCTCAGTGGCAAGCAGATTTCCCACTGTCCCACAAATGCAGCAACACCTGAGTGCTTTATACCTTAGAGCAAAACTTCCTACACATGGGTACTTCATAGATTCAATAGGAAAATTTTGCAAAAATCAGGATTTCCTTAGGTGTATACTGTGACACTCTTTGGCTTAGGTCACAGAGACATTGTTAATGTTGGTCCAATTCTCCTTTTTTCACCTTTAATTAAAACTCATTCACCTTTAATTAAAATGTCTACACCTGTAATTACACTTGATTACAGTGTTAAGAATAAAGAGCAGGATACACAAGAGCCAAACCAGCTATATTAAAAAGTCTGGTATATTATTGCTATTACATCCACTGAGTCTGCCTGTAATTTTCTGCAGAATTTGATTTTTTTTGTTTTCTTTTTGATTACATTTAATACTGTTTAAAAACTGTAAAATACAAAAGCCATCATGATAACACCAGTGTCTTAAGGAAAACACTACAGAAACAGTAAGTTTCCCTTTTTCTAAAGATTCATATAAATCCTAATTTAAAACTTAAAATTCTTATCCCTGAAAGGAAAGAAAACTCTGCCATTAAAAACACTTTGCTAAAATCTGCACCTGCTGAGGCCCTGATCTTAGAAAAGAAAACCTCTGCAGAAGTTCTCATGGCATCACCTCTTCACTCTCCTTCCACATTAATAATAGCTGCCAATACAAACAAAAATCCAGGATGCCCAGGAATGAAGGAAAAAATCAGGAATGAGGCCCTGCTGAAGGGCTTCAGGCAGGTGGGCTGATCAAAGCTCAGGTGAACTGGAGCCAGTGCTGTTTTCCAGGTAAACTGAAGTCAGAATTACCTTCTAGTCTTGGAGTATTGTCTCACAGAAATTGTGTGAGAGGTGAGGTGGGAATGACCTGCTCTTCCCAGCTCCTCCAAGTGCTCCCCAGTGTGATTGCAAAATTCCCCCGTGCATTTCCATGCAAAGCAGCATTCTTCCCATTCACACATTGTCTGGTAGCAGCAATGCTGAGCTCTTAAATTTGCTTCCCGGGGCCATTGCCTAAAAGTTTCTGTTATATTACATTTCTCTGAGTTTCTTTTGTAAAAATAGTAGTTGACATTACAGTCTCCTCAATGACACGAATGTTTTTTGGTTGTTTTTTTTGTTTTTTAAATTACTGGATACCTTATTTTTAGTATCTAAGGCCGTATCTTGCAAACCATACCTTGCCAGAAGCCACAAGTTGTAACATTTTCATTACAACACATGGTAAGAGTCCTGTGATCACCATCCCAAACATGTGCTGAGAGTGCCTTTCTCATAATTTAACTGCATGGCAGGGCTGTAAAACCTCTTTGCACACAGAAAAGCCAAACAACCATTACCAGGAGTGCAATTCCAGCCACTGACACCAGCGTGGGATCCCACTGAACAGGGCTGGCTCCATTTTCTTGTTCTCTGGATGCAGCTCTGGAATTTGGCACAGCTGCTAAATTGGTGAGAAAATTGATGGAAAGAAAAAAAAAAAAAAGGGATTTGCAGCTCAAAGTTGGTTCTTGGTGGGGAATGATACAGAGGAAAATCAGTTTTCTGCTCAATTGGATGCATGTTTGTATAAAGGGAGCCACAGGAATGTAAACCAATGAGAAATAGCTCCACTGGTTTTTTGTTACTCTGAGCAGATACAACAACAGCAAACTTCATTAAAAAAAATTCTTCTGGCCCATTCTCCGTGGTTTTCCACCTCCCTCCTCTTCCCTGTGTGACTAGCTCCAAAGATGTGCCAGATCAGCTGCTCTGAGAGCCACTCCCTGCCTTGCTTTATTCCCTGGGTTGGTTTTCAGGGCTCCAGGAGCTCTGAGCAGATCAGCTGGTGGATCTCAGCAGCAGCAGACTTTGGGAGCAGGATGGCAACAGGCAGCTGGGAGGAGGCTCTTCACTTTCTCATACAGATCTGGGAGACAAACTCTGCCCAGTAGCCTCAAGCATCAGTGCAAAAAGCCTGACTGTGCCTTGCCTGGTGCTCGTGCTGATCCCACTGATTAAAAAACGTGGGTGCTGACATCATTCTGGGCTGAAAAAAACAGAGTGGGAAAGAGGGAAAAGGTGCAGGAATGGCTGTGCCAACTCTGTGTGTGAAACAGGCACCATCCACACGACTGGCTTTGTGCTCTTTGTACTCCCAGCTACTAAAAATACCCCTCTGGAAGTGTTCCCCTAGCAGAAAGTGAAATACTGGAAGGCTTCCCAGGGAAATGATGGTCTGGTATTCCAAGTGGGACTCTCCTCAGGTTGTAACAGGTCAATCCAAACTTCTACAAGCAACCTTTTCCCTGAAACAGGAACTCCTGACATCCCTAAAACAGAGGGAAGGGCAGGAAGAGCAGTGTTTATGCTGGACATTAAATAATCCGTGGTCAAGTAACTTTATTAAAGCTATTCCAGCCACGGTATTAATACCACTGGAACAAAATATCTCAAGTTATAATTATTCTAATTGACCAATGCCAGTTTCCACAATATCCCAAAGACCAGAGGCAAAAACCACCAGAGGGAAAACTGTAGGAGAGGCTTTGAAATCCTCCTGCCCATGATGGCACAGCCTCCCCTTTTCTGTACTGAACCCCCACATCCTGCTTCCTTCTCCCTGCATCCCACCTGGACCTCTCACATCCCCTCCCTAGTTTTTATATTTTATTTGAACCTCCCCCATTGCCCTTTCCTTGTCTCCCCTCCCACCTGAACACCCACAACTCTCCCCCCTTCTCTCTACACCCCACCCACCCTCTAATCCTTCTGTTTGTACTTCTGTTAGCTCAGGCTCAACCCCACTATTTTCAATATCCTACATCCCAAACAAAGGCAATGGAGAGCTGGAAGGATTCTGGAAGGATTTGCAGCTAAGCACAGACCACACACATTGATTTTTTTTGCTTCCAGACAGATAAGTGTCCTGTACAACCAGAATTTGTGATTTCTTTCAGGCATTAATTGATAACAGCAAGTTCTTGCTCTACTTGAATTACTCCTTAAACCACTCTTCATTTTGATAAAATGCTTACAACTTAATTTCTAGACACCTTTCCAAGTAGGCAGACTCAGAAACAGTGGCTGTACTGTGAGAAGACAAAGTAAATTAAGAGGGAAATGTGTGTTTTGTATAATTGGAATGACAGCTATCCCCTTTACTACCTGCAAATGCTCTCGGGGTGAGTGCATGACTTGAGCACAGCAGCAGTAATCAGAGCACTCTTTACTCTTTTCCAAGCTCTTTCTGCTGGGAACACCTCATATCTCTGTTCAACCCACTTCTTACTTAAATAACCACACAAGTATATCATGCCTGGAGGAAAACTTAGTGCATGTTGGGATTTGCATGTATTTCATGGGAAAAAAAGTAGTGAAAAAGGGAGGAGAGTGAATGAGAAATAGATTCATTTGCCTTCAGGACAAAGTTTCCAATTTTTCTCGTTGGTTATGCAATATAAGATTTTTTTTTTGTCTTTAAAAATGGTGCTTTGTCCCTGATTTCAGTCTCTTCAGCAAATATCTGTTGGCATCAGCATGGACTTCATGGGACAGAAATAAAGCAACTATTCTTTACTTTTAAAAACACACACAGCCCTTAAAAGAACCCACTCCTGCCCAACCTATGCACCCATATTTACAGTTCAGCAGTCCTGAATTCCACACCCTAACAAGGGCACAAGAGCCACCTGTGTCAGTCAGACAAAGGCATTTATTCCTCTGAAAGCCCTGCTAAGGGTCAGGGCATTGGTGTGGAGAGAAGGCAAAAGGAGCTTGAGCATGCAGTTTATTTATTATTTTTTATCTACCAGCCAGGGTAACAGACTGAGAGCCATTCTTTTGTATCTCCCTTGGCAGAGCAAGGATCTGGGGTTAGTATTGCCCCATCCTTTCCTGTAATGAGCTGATTTGATTTTTTAGTGGGTTTTTTTTTTGCTTTTTTTTTTTTATTGTAAAGCCCCCCCCTTTGTTCCCCTCACAAATCTCCTGTGCCTGACTTGTGTGCAGACATCACAGGTTTATTTTATGTGTGAGAAAAGACAATCACCCTTGAGAAAATCCTGCTCACAACCTCACTTCCACAATTCCCAAAAGCCATGAAGTGTGGGCCTTCTTCATCCTCTTATCACTGAGCATCTCCCTGCTTGGTTCCTGCATGTTGCTGCACATAACAGCACATGGAGCCTGTGAATCCAAACCTTTGAGTTCAATGGGTTAAATTCACACACTGAGCACACATCAACCCTTCTCCCTGCACAGGGAACAGAGCACAGGCCCTGTGCAATAATCACTGATGAGTGCACAGCCCTGCAGCCAGCCACAGCCTCCATCAGCTCAGCACAGCAGGCTGAGCTTGCATTCTCTCAGGAATTTTTTAGCTGTGCTTTCAATGTTCTCATTGCCCCTCAGGCCCCTCATTCCCCCCAGTTCTGAATCCCTTTCTTGATGCTGAGAATGTTGGAACTGTTCAGCCTGGGGAGCAGAAGCCTGGAGATCTCAGAGCAGCCTCCAGTGCCTGAAGGGGCTACAGGGGAGCCAGAGAGGGACAATTCATGAGGAACTGGAGTGACAGGACAAGGGTAATGGGTACAGACTGGAAAAGGGGAAATTTGTTTTAGATATTAGGAATGAATTCTTCCCTGTGAGGGAGGGGAGGCCCTGGGACTGCCCAGAGCAGCTGTGGCTGCCCCTGGATCCCAAGGCCAGGTTGGACACAGGGGTTTGGAGCAGCCTGGAACAGTGGAAAGTATCCCTGCCATGGCAGGGGGTGGACTGGATGATTTTTAAGGTCCCTTTCAACCCAAACCATTCTGTGATAACCAGGAACAGGACAAGAGGCCTCAGGCTGTGCCAGGGGAGGCTCAGGCTGGACATCAGGAAGAATTCCTTCACAGACAGGGTGGTCAGGCATTGGAAGAGCTCTGGGCTGGAGACAAGGTGGGGATCAGTCACAGCCTGGACTCAATGATCTCTTTTCCAGCCTAAAAGGATTCTGTGGTTTTATTCACTAAACATGGAAGACACGAGTCCTGGTGACTCTGAGGATCCCCTGAGCTCTGTTCCCTTCACACTTCCAGGACACCTTAAAAAAACCTTGTAGAATCAAAACCAGAAAAACACAGTCACACAAGTGACAGCAAAGATACTAGGACTAAGAAACTTGGCTTTAAATGAAATAAACCTCCAAACTCAGTGGTTTTTCTCGGTTTTCATATCAGCTGTTCTACAGACATTTCACCCAATAATCAGCTTTTCAAAAGTGTCAGCAACTAAGCTGACATTGTAACTGGCTACACACAGCTCCTGGATAAAACAGGAATACAAGGGAATTACACCCCAAATGTTGATTAAATTCTTACTTTGGGGGTGACATTGAAATCACTAGGACACTTTCTGCTCAGATTTTGGGCATTTAGCAAGTGATCTTGGACTTTTTGGATGAATGATCCAACATTTCAGCCATCATCAGCTGTGCTAGAGAGCTGAAAAGGGACTTTTTATAAGGGCATGTAGTGACAGAACAAGGGGAATGGCTCTAAACTGAGAGAAAGTAGGGTTAGGTTTAGTATTAAGAAGAAATTCTTCCCTGTGAGGATGGTGAGGCACAGGCTGTCCATTGAACTTTTGGCTGCCCCTGAATCCCTGGAAGTGTCCAAGGCCAAGTTGGACAGAGCTTGGAGCAGCCTGGGATAGTGGAAGGTGTCCCTGCCCATGGCAGGGGTGGGACTGGATGGTTTTTAAGTTTTCCAAACAGAGCCATTCTGTGATTTGAGATTCTGCTGCAGAATCCTGTCTGAACTGAGATGGCAGCAGTACAGATGCAGAACAGCCCTACAGCACCCAGGAGGGAAAATAAATCCAGAAGAGCTTTCTCAGAGCATTTAGGGCGAGAAACATCCTTTCCAACCATGGCACTGATTTTTTAGCAGCTTCCTACCATGATCAGTGAAAAATCAATATTCAAGACAATCAAGATAAGCTGATGAGAAACATGACAGAAACATTTTTTTTCCTTTATCCTGCTGCCACTGTGAGACTTGAGGTTTGCTGTAGAGCAAAAGCCCTACATGGAAACAAACCTTGGTAACCAATCTCAGAGATTCAAGTCACTTGGCTGCATTTGTGTCTCTAAAACTGCTTTTCAAGCAGAGCTGTGCTGTTCATCGTGGTGTGAATGAGCAGATCCTCCTCCCATGTTCATCTCCTTTTACAGATAAGGCCAATAGTGAAAGGGCCAAAAAATATAAGGGCTAAAGAGTTTCCAACAGGTACACCCAAATCAATAATAAATATCAGGCCCAAAGCAATCAGGATTGACATTATTATTACTGTAAACAGCACCAAGGAAATCTCATCACTGGGCAAGAGTTCACAAAGGTATTTACCCCATGCATTTGGGGTACCTATAGTTTGGATGTCACTTGGATGTGTGGTGTTTATTCCATTCCTGGTTTTGCAGGTGAGAAATTGAGACATTTGTTCTGTATGCAGAACAAATCACTGACAAACTGGCAGGGAATTCAGTTCTTGAAATAAATCCAACTGTTACCTGGATATTAACTTCAGGCAATCTTTGGAACAGTAAGAGTACAGAAATGTGGCTGGTTAGAGTGGCAGGAGAATGGCTGGTGGCTTTCTGCAAAAAGACTCATTTTTCACAATGACACAGTTTAACAAAAAAAAAAAAAAAAAAAAAAAGTTTTTGAAAGTGTAATAACACTTGATACAGTCAATTCTCCTGAGAGAACTCAGCACAGAAACCATAAAAGATTCAATCTCTTCTGTTATTACCAGCAACAAGCTACAGAATAAATAATTTAAAATGCTACCCTGTGTTTCTATAATTTGGAATGTACAAAGTTCCATTGGATGAGGGTTAATCTTACTGATTTTGGGGCAAATCTGAGAGATTTGAAGGAAAAAAAAGTTTGATATCTTAAATTAAGGAACAGTAAAGAATAACACTGGCAGAGAAAGGGTTCTGTACCTTGATGCTCCTTTACTTCAGAGCCCAGTGTGCCACAGACAGCATTCAATTAAATAATAGTCTTAGCAATAAACAATGACAATACACAGAACACCACACAACATCACTCCTTTGGCTCCAAGTAATTCCAGTTTGTGACTGAACAGCTGTTATGCAAAAATCTCCAACACGTGGCTGAAAACAATGAAGCCTTCACATCCTACAGCTGACAAGGCAGGGAACAAATTGGCAGAGGAAATTTAGATTGCACATCCCTTTTGGAGTGGTTTTATTTCTTGTGCAGTTTGAAAACAGCATCAGTACAACTTTGGTATTCACCTGGAAAAGGCTTAGTTGGGAGAGCAGCTGCTGCTTGTCCAAGGGAAGCTCTGTCTGAAAAGGCAGCAATTTCCAACATCTCCAAACAAAACAATTTGAAACAAAAAACAGAATAATTTGTTCTGGAAGTTTGGTTTTTTTCATGGTGCAGCACACCCAAGATACAGTTGTTTACTCATAGGGATGTTAATAACAGGAGCAATAATAAAATCATGCTGGGAGATGATGAGGCACCACATGGAGAAAATCACCATCCTGTCTCAAAGGAAGGTTAGCTTTGAGAGAGCTCTCTATTGCCTGGCCTAACCAAAGCCTTTCCACTGGTTATATTTTCCTCTCCTGAACATTATTGAAGGTAATTTTTACAGTAAGAACAATCACCCAGTGGAATAACCTTCCCAGAGTTGTGTCACTGGAGGTTTAACAGATGCAATTAGTCAGGATGCTGGTTAGCAATGATTTTGTGATGATCACCTCACCTATGCTCCCTTTCCCCAGAAAAAAGGCTGGACCAGATCAACCATCTTTTGAGGTGCCTTCCAGCCTGGGCTGTTCTGTGATTTTGGGGATGCTGAGAGACAGAAGAGGGACATTTCTATGTGAAAACCAGCATGCAAGCAATTATCCTTCTAAAAATCACCTGGAATCAACCACTGCCAGAAAGGCAAGATCCTATTGCCTGGATGAGGTTATTGAGGCCAGGTAGCACAGGAGGGATGCCAAACCCCAGAAGAGTACAGAAAACCAAGGGATTACATTAGGATAGAGATTTTGTAAAGCCAGAGAGGTCTCTAAAGGTTGATTTCATCTGAGTGCAACTCTTACCAAACTGGAAATTATGTTAAAATGATGCAGGTTGATTCAATGCAGCACAAATGCCACTGTCAGTAGTAACAACATAGAGCAGATGGATTCTGCTAAGGCAAAAAACCTCTTCCTCCCCAATTAAAAGCCTAATCACCATTTACATGTGTCTCAATAAAACTCTGATTGTGTAAAAATTCTGTATTTACCATAACAACTCGACCTAGGAGTTGTTTTCCCCTCCTTTTTCCCCCTTTTTTTCATAGCACCCTGCCAGAAGATAATGTGCCTTTACCAATTAGGCATCAAACACAGGGAAAAAAAAGTTTCAAGTACATAAACAATATATTTCATAAATAAAACCTGGCTTCCTCTTGCCCAGTGGTTTGGTGTGAAACAGAAGCATTTGTGGACAGGGCAGCAGAGGAGAAACTGAACTAGCTCAAGCCAGTGGTGAAATAATCCAGGAACTGTACTCAGGATTATTGGGAGGCTAAAAAATTATGGGATCTCACTGTATTTATGTGAAAAGTACCTAAGAAAGATAAAAGTGATCAGGGAATGAAAAATGCTCTTTCCCATACCACTAAAAGGTACCTTTCTTTCTGATATGCATCCTTGTCCCAACAAATACTGATCCCTCCATGCAGGTATTTTACAGACCAGTTGACAGTTAAATAAAAGTAGTTCTGCTGCTCTGACACACAAAATCTGTCACCAGAAACCCCTTTCCTACCCCTGTCCTGCAGCTTTACACAAATCCTGGTACACCAAGCCTCTGGACACAGCCATGGCACCAAAAAAAAACCACTGGAGGTTAATTTTAATATCCAGACATTTAGACTTTGGGAGCATTTGTTGTAGAGATTGTAAGGCAACCTTTAGGGGTCAAGTAGTCCATGTTAGTAGAGACTTTCAAAGCTGAAGTCATTCCTACTCATAGTTCTGCTAAAACATACAACTTTTTTCATAAATATGATAAACACAGACAGGATTTTTTACAACCACCAATCCATCCTCACTGTCAGACACAGCAGCTGCTTTACCCTCAGGGAAAAAAAACCCTTCAGCACAGTTCTGTGGCTCAGTCTGCTGCCCCAAAGGACCTTGATCTTGTGCCACAATGGGGTTTGCCCTTCAGGATTTCAAGCAATATTATATATATATATATATGCATATTATATATATATATATTTAGTTTATTCCTTTTTGCTATCAGCTCATTTTCCCTGTGGGAATAATATTATCTTCTTGACATGCAAAAGTCCAGACTGCACATCCATGGCTGGAGAATGAAATGAAATGAAGGGTTACTGTCAGCAAAGGTGTTTGACCCAACCCACAATTTGCATCCCCAGCAGTCATGCAAACCTCACCCATTATACACTGGGGCACACTGACTCCATGTGGCAGGACACAGAATATGCTTCACACATTCCCTTTTTCTTGCACTTCACACAACCTTGTGTGTGGCTGTGAACTCTGGAAATCAATTTTGGAAATGGAACAGGATCTATATGTTTTTTCTGTGAGAAGGGGCAATGTGGGGATGAAAAAATTACTGAATTGTGTTTGTAACAGTGTTTTTCACACAAATACTCCCCAGGAACACACAGTAAAATACAAAGGCTATATATATATATGTATATGTATATATATATAAAAAGAATGCTTTCTCAAGTGTTTATTACACGATGAAATAAGTCTAATTGAAAAAAATTCACATCCTGAATTTCAAAGGGGACTGATTGCTCTTCAGGCCTATCAGCTAAAAGCAAGATTGAAAGAGCAGGTTTAAAAAAATTACATAAAACTGTATCACATTCTTCTTTCAGTTTGTAATTGGTTTGATTGAAACTTGACTAGAAAGTTTGCTCAGCATTAGATCAGCTCTCTGGCTCAAGTACCACTAACACTGTCTGATGAGTACAGGGTTTTTCCCATGACTAAAATGGAAATAATTGGTAATATTTTCTTTCACACCACACTCATGCCCACCCCAAAACCCCAAATTCCACCTACTTTACTGATGTTGTTAGATACAAGACCTAAAGAAGATAAGAAACAAAGACAATCCTTGTTTTGCCCCTTTGTGTCTTCACATTTCAGTCTCTACCAGCTGACCACACACAAGGACATTCCACCCACTGAACAAGGTCTTCAGATGTCATTTGCAGACATAGAAACAAGTGACATGGTATGAAAAGTGAAGTAAAAGGGTTTTTGTACATCACAAGTGCTGCAAAATCTGGGATTTCTCTGCTTTGGTTAAGGTGTGTGTTGATGCACCTGTCAAATCTCAAACTTACTGCACAACTGCAAGGGGCTGCTAAAATTTGTGGTGAGATATTTTTTTTCCTTTCTGTTGTTTTTTAAGACAGTGCAAGGTCTAGAGACAGCAGGAGAATCTCAGACTGGGGCGTTGCAGGGCGATCTGCCAATTTCAGCTTAAATTTCATTGTACAAACGTCTTCCCATCTCTGTTTGGTATCCAGCAAACAATCCTATTAGAAATTTTCCAAAGGTCTGTGTGTTTTTCTGTGTCTCTGAGCAGTGTCCAAGCCAGCACTTGCCCCCAGCATAAATTAGTAGCTGTACATCTGCTGCTGCTGCTGCTCTGTCTGGACCGGCTGCTGGCCCGGCTGCGGGGGCGCGGCCGGCGCCGGGGGCTGCAGGACATCAGTCTGAGGCACTGACCTCCAGCTCAGGGGGTGCTGATCTGGCATCTGGCTGCCCAGGGGAGCAATGGAGTTCACCAGGGTGGTCAGGTTTATGAAATGGGCCACGGACTGGGGGTTGGGCGCCTCGGGCTGCGGCGGCAGCTGCATGTCGCTCTGGCGGTTGTGCAGCATGGCCGAGCCGCTGACCGTGTCGAAGGTGACGGTCAGGATGGAGCTGTCCAGCTGCAGCTGCCGCTCCGGGGGGCTCAGGTGGCCCACGGCCACGGGCTGCAGGTTGGTGAACTGGGTGCCGGCTGCCGTGGTGATGGGGGTCACGGTGATGTTGGTGAGCCCCACGGAGCTGGAGGGGGCGGTGACGTTTGGGTCGCTGAGGGTCACCACCACCTGAGGAGAAACACAGAGGTGACCTCAGGTTTGTCTTAGTGATCAAAAGTCTGTATTCTATCACCATCTGTTGAGACCAGGTGGGGCAGTGATCCTTATCTCCATGGGAGATATGCTCTGCTAATGGGCTATCTGCTGAAATCAGGTGGAGCAGTCATTTTTATCTTTTCCACAACCCATCCTTCCTCCAGGAGATATCTCCTGTTCATGGCCAGTGAGTCCCAGTGCATGGCTGATAAAATTACATCATCCCACTGGGAGATGTTCCAGCCAGGGGAGGAGCCAAGCCTTTCCTACCTACATAAAAACTGAGATGTGGAACACCAAGGCAGCCTTTTCCACTGGATTCCAGAGGAAAGCCAGACCTTTCCACATCATCACTGGACCTTCAAAGTGAAACTGCACCTTCTCCAGGAGCACTGCTCCAGCTGAACCACATCTGTCGCTGCAGGAAGATGCAGCCACCATTGAATGGGACTGCTGCCACCACCCTGACTGACTGACAGGTGTCAGCTTGGATTCTGACTCTGTCAATGTTTTGAATTTGGGTTTTTTGGGGGAAGTTGTTTTTTTTTCTGTAATACTGTACTTGTATTTCAATTTTTTCCTAGTAAAGAACTGTTATTCCTATTCCCACATCTTTGCCTGAAAGCCCCTTAATTATCAAAATTATAATCATTTGGAAGGAGGGGGTTTACATTATCCATTTCAAGAAAGGCTCCTGCCTTTCTTAGCAGACACTTTTCTTTCAAACCATGGCAGAAGTCACACACAGATGGGAATGTAGGAAACTTGGAATGTACCGACTTCCACGTGTAGAAGTAAGATGGTGATGGGAAAGAGGGATATGCAAAGTTTAGAACAAACAGCCAAATTAACTTTTCACTCTTTTAATCACAGCTCCAGCCAGTGATATCTAGCAAACAAGTTGATGCTAAGACCAGGGAAAATGAAAACAAACATGAGGATATTACTGGTCTGACTTCTTGGGTTTTTAAACCCATCTTTGTATTACCACAATTTATCCAATCAGCTCCAAATGTTCCAACCACTCTTTGCATTTTGCATAAAAAGCATTTTTGTGATGCTTTTAACCAAAAGAAGAGTTATCCCTCTAAGCAATGCCACCATCACCCTCCTCCTCATCTCACCTGTTGGATGCTCTGTACAGCTGAATTAGTTTCATCTCCAACATTCCCTGTGAATTCACCTTCCTTCTCTGTGTATTCACTGAAGGCAGGGTCCTCAGGCACTTGAGCTTCCTCCTCCTCACCTGACTTCTGTTTTTGTTTCTGGCCACGTTTAGGAGCTTTTATGGGCTGCTTCCCTTCAGGCAGCTCACCCTGTTCCAAGGCTAATTCCGGCTGGAGCAACACATTTCCAAAGAAAACATCAAGTCCTTTTGCTTAGTGAGGTTCCAAGTAAGAGACAATCATCACCTGAAGCTGGTTTACTGTCAGTTCTCTCGAGCAAAGAAACAAACTTTAGCAAAATCCTGACTCCAGGGATTGAGACCTCACCCTGTAATTACATTCTGCCTGTTATACAACCAAGCAGATCAGCAGCTTGTGGCTGCTTGGACATGTTCCACTGGAGCCTGACTCTCTAAAAAAGCACATTCCCCACCCATCAGCCCACACCCAGCTATGTTATGCACCCAAAATGTGATGTCCCACCTCACCCTGCAGCAGGCCTGGAACTCACCTGAACAATCCCAATTGAAGAGGCATCAATGGTCGTGGTCTCTGGCAGTGGCTCCAAATCATCAATCCTCACTGAAAGAATCTGAACACAAAGAGGTGTCAGCTGCAGAACTGCAGCAGTGCAAACCAAAGTCAAACAGCACAGCATTTCTCTGATAAACCCTATCACCAAGCCAAAGTGATGTAATCTAACATTTTACACATAGTATTTAATACAGGGAGTTAACTGTGACCTTTTAAAAAACCTTTTGGCATATTGTATTTTCCCTCTTGCTGAAATCCAGCAAAATTTAAACACAGTAAAAGAACACGTCCATTTTCATATTCTAGACAGAACATAATCCTCTGGGAAGAAATTAATTCTACAGAAAACAACGTGTTTGGGGAAAAAAAAAGTATTATGTTAGCATTTCAATTTATAAACTATCAACTGTGTCCTACTTCATTATTTTCAGATGAATCTACACATCTCAGCTCATCAAAGAATAGAGACAAACTGCCCTCTGGATTTCAGATGTGTAGCTGCATTTTAAATCCCCAAATCAATAACCAAAGCATTTTGTTGACTTCCTCCACAGTCACCGAGATAAAACAGCAAAGCAATGCTAATGAAAAATTGATAGTTAATTTTTTTTTTAAAGCCTCAAAGGGAGAAGTCATACCTAAAAAAGAAATGTTGAGGAGAAACACAATATTTAGAATTCAGATAAAACCCCGTTGGGGTCAGACAAAACATCCCTTTAATCCAGATTCTCTCCAGTCAGCATTCATCTTTAATACTGTGAATAATTTTGTATCATCAGCAGATGCTGCCATCACCTCTCTATTCACTACTTCTTTCAGATCACTTCTGAATACAGAGAACACAATGGGGAAAAAGAAATCCATTATGCTCACTAATGGATGGAGACAAAACATGAAAAAACATGTATTTAAGCCCGGGCAGAAAAAGAGAAGATATTTAACTAATCAGAAGAATTTCATTTTTAGGGACTGAGAATCAGGTAGTGAAATGGCTGATTCAGTTAGGATATTCAGACACTACTTAGAATTGGGCCCAAAAGAACAAAGAAAAGAGAGACAAGGAAAGAAAGTAATTCAGTTCAAGTCACTGAAGGCCATAAACATTCTTTAAAAAAAAAAAAAAAATTAAAAAATCCACAATCCACAAACTCACTCACCTCTGGATGTTTACGCCTCATGTGTCGACTCATGGATGCCCTGGTGGAAACCTTTGTCCCACACAGCTGACAGCTCTGGGCTTCCACCTTGTCATGGGTGAGCTGGATGTGCTTCTGCAGCATGTAATCAGTGACATACTTCTTATCACACACTGAACACGTCCACTGTTTTCCTACTGGTGGCAGAGGGAAGGAAGGGAACCCAATGGATGAGTATCAGATCACCAACACCTCAACAAGAGCAACAATTTATGTTTGATAACAGGATGTGCAAAATTAGTCCTAAGACTGGCCAGTCTAAATCAAAATTAAGTAGCAAAATTAAGGTACTTTTGCTGATGCTGTTTTTCAGAGGGTTTACCTGTATGAATCAGCTTGTGAGTCTCCATTGTATTTCTCTCACTGAATGTCTTGCCACAGAGCTCACACATGAAGTCTTTGATTCCTGCATGAGAAGCAGATTTGGCACCTGTGAAAGCAGCCTAAAGGTATCTGGGACAATTCAGAGTTTTGTAGTAGTAATACTAAAAAAATAAAAATCACAGACAAAAAAAGGCAGATGCCCAGTTTCACCAGCTATTTTTAATCTAAACCACTCCACTATATCCAACAGAAAAGAAATCTCAGAGAAACAGATGTGGGAAGTAAAATTTTGGTTTGGGAAATCACAACCTAAACACTAACTTAAAACAAACCCAATACTGTAGAGCTACTCTAGACCAAGAACCTTAAAAAAGCCCCAAAACCTGAAACCAACTAAACTGCATTTATCTGCAGAACAAGCAGTCCTGGCTGAGGACAGGACAAAATCTCACATTTCAAAGAGCAGAGGATGCACATTTTATTAGTTCTTGTCATACTATTTGACTATTTAGTTAAGAGTTCTCTTGGGAAACATTTAACTGATTCAGTGCAACTTTTGTCCACCTCTGGAGTCCTCACCTGTGTGTCTCTTGTAGTGTTTCAGCATGTTGACTTTCTGTGCAAATTTTCGGTGACATTCCTTGCACTCGTACTCCTTAATCCCTTTGTGAAGCTTCATGTGGTGACGAAGGGCATGTTTTGTCTTCATTCCTGGGAGACAGAAGGCACAGCACACTTAGCTCATCACTCCCACCTTCAGGGAGAACTCAGGCTCATGTTGATAAGCAACAGATCTATTTTATATTTGCTGCGAGTCCATAGTACCATGTTTTTAATTGTTTATGTAGCAATGCACTTCATCATTATTATTTTATTTACAGGAAAAAGCTCTGGAAAACATCTGAGTAATCACTGATAGAGAAACAAAACAGTAAGGACAAGCAAAGATAAAACATCCTTAGAGATGTCAGACTTACTACTGCCTTTCACTAAAATACCAGCTCAGATTTGTTCAAGTTATGACACGAGAAATTAAAAAAGTCAAAGTGAGTTTGACTCTTAAGGCTCTTACAGAGAGAAATCACTTTATTTTCAAGTCTGTAAACAGCCCAGAATGAAAAAAATCAACTTGCATTCACTTTTGTGCTGCAAATCAAGCTGACAGAAACAAATGCTACTAAAATCAGTGTTGTCTTACAGGCCATGAAACCAAACTGTACAAAATTAGGGCAGCTCATGCTACCACCACAATGTTCCTGATAAATACATTCTCTACCTCTCAAAAATGCAGGATTTACAGCACTACCACTACTCTCAGCATGGCAGCTGTTTTAATTCAGCTCTTGACCTGCTACTCAGTGTCACAATGAATGGAAAACAAGGCATCAGACATACCTTTGCCACACTCTGCACACAAGTATTCTCGGATATTATCATGGACTCTCATATGTTCTTTTAACATGTCTTTTCTAGCAAATGATTTGCCACATTGCTCACAAGCATGACTTTTTACACCTTGAAAATAAATTTAAAAGACAACGTAAACAAAAAAAGATGTTAATGAGTAATGTGCATCTCCTAAAAATTGATTAAAGTGGTGAATTAGAGGGCAACAGCCCAGCTATGCTGACAACCACATATTTCATGGATATTGTAGCCCAAATTAAATTAGAAGACTTTTGAAGAGAGAGAAAAGCTGGCTTTTTGTGTGAGAAAAAGAAAATAAAGCCTGAGGTAAGAGAAGACTGAATAGCATGAAATAGTAATGAGCCGTTAAAAATGATTTTGCAATAGCAGGTTTCAGCCTGTGTAATGACAAGAAGGTGGCATGGATAAGAATTTGGGGAAGAACAGAACACAGATTTAGGTGAATCCTGCAAACATATCGACTAGGAATTTGGATTGTGTGTCCAGATCAAATCTCTTCATTAATATTACCTGCTTTAGAAAACTGGTTCACTCTAAAAGAATAAATATTTGTTTTAGTGTAATATAGAGTGAAAATCCTCTAGCAAAAAAAAAAAAAAAAAAAAGAAAAAAGAAAAGAAAAAAAAGGCAGGCACTGGCAACAGAAATGTCTCTGTAGTATTGACAATGATAAAGAAACACAACATTTTTACCTGTATGTATAAGCTTATGTCTTTCCAGATTTCCTATACTGTTAAAAATCCTCCCACAGATTTCACATGGATGGATGTATCTGCAACCAAAGAGACCAAAAACTGTGACTCTTCTGAGGTGATTCTCAGGCATCTCTATCACTAAGTGTATTTAATTTGCTAATACTAATTACTAAAAAAGTTCCTTGAAGCACAAGTTTTTCTAAATGAGACTTAAGAAACCCCCAAGTTGACTGCAAGCTTGGAGCAGTCTGGCACAGCTACACACTCAAATTTGTTTCAAAAACATTTACTAAAATCATAGATTTACACTTTGCAAAGCCCAGACTAGGGGAGGGCTGCTGACTCATTAACCACTAGCTACACACATTTCAAGCTCGTAATAAACATTTAAACCCCCATTACACAGTTATTTCAGCCCAGCCAAATTCTCTAAGAGCAGCCCAGGTGGCAGAAGCATTAGAACTGCTCTTCTCAGTGGAACCAGCCTTACTTCTGCACGTTGGGGTCGGGCAGGTTCTCCCTGTGGATGACCATGTGTGCGTGGTACGTGGCCTTCAGGGCGAAGCGCCGGTTGCAGATGCTGCAGCCGTAACCCTTCTCCTTGTGCACGTCCATGATGTGCTTCAGGTACTCCTTCCCTCTGCCAAAGGTCAGCTGGGGAATGAACCAATAGTGAATGCAAGGGGAAAAACCTCCTTGGGCATGGCAATGACTGGGTAACATCAAGCAGACAAAAATATTCCCTCTATCACTAAAATTCCTGTGTGCCACTGGATGGAAAACCTGTGACAGCTGGATTTAGGTCTGGAACTACTTGGACATTACAAACATGCTGCTACAGGACATCAATTCACTCTTTTCTCCAGCTGGAGATGCTGTCTCCACTTCTGCACAAGAAGAGGACCTCAAGTTGTTCGTGCACTGAGGAACTGCCATGAGTAACCTCTGCCAGCTCACCCTGAGTACTGTGAGCAGTTTTGGTCACCACAGTATAGGGATGATAATAAACTACAGCAGAATGTCCAAAGGAGGGCTCCTGGTGAGGAGCCATGAGGGCTCTTGGTCTGTTCAGCCTGGAGGAGACTGAGGGGACACCTCAGTGCAGTCACAGCTTCCTAGTGAGGGGTAGAGGAGGGGCAGGCACTGCTCTCTGCTCTGTGGGGACAGTGACAGAACTGAGGGAATGGCCTGAAGCTGTGTCAGGGCAGGTTTAGGTTGGTTATAAGCAAAAGGTTCTTCCCCCAGAAGGTGGCTGGGCACTGAACAGGCTCCCCAGGTTCTGGTCACTGCAGCAAGACACAGCTCAAGGGGTGCTTGGCAAATGCTCTCAGACACATGGGCAGGATTCTTGGGGCTGCACAGAGCCAGGAGTGGGATTCAGTGAGCCCTGGGGGTCCCTTCCAACTCAGCTTATTCTGTCATCCTGCAAGAGTGAGGACATCACAGATGGAGAGAATGCCTGCTGGGCTCTAGGGGCATGGTGATCTTTGGCAGCAGCTCCTGAAGGGCTGGAATCTCCAGGCACTGCAGGGCAGTGACTCTGGCTCAGCTCCTGGAAGTGCTGCAGCTACAACAGATGGGTACTGCACTACTGAGCTCCAGATGTGCACATCCAGATGTGCTCCAGTATATCCATTTATGCTCCAGCATGCCAGGGTGAAATGCCAGAATGACATGGTGTTTTGGTCCAATTCTGGAAGTAGCCAGGGCATTTCTAACAGCACTGCACAGCTTGGTAAAGATGTACTTTGAGATTTTTTTAAGAGCTCAGAAGAGAGATTTCTCCAAGAGTTGTCTGTATTTGTTCTCCCTTTGGCTGTTTAGTGTCCCCATCTTCTCACATCAAATCCCACACAGCTGTGTCCTTACACAACTGCTTACTTCACATCACCTCCAAAAGCACAAAAAACCCCTCAATTTCCAAAAAGATCTTTCTGATTTGAATGGCCCAACTGCCCTCACTTAGAAGCAGACAATTTTATACAGTTTATGTACCCATGAAGGGTCAGGCAGGAAAATCAGCACAGTGAAAGCAAGCACATGATGAAGTGCTCTGACACCATACCTCCACATGTCCACTCACACAAACTTAAAATCAGTTTGCACTAAAATCAGCCCCCAGATAAGAAAATTGAAATATATTATCTCCAGGTCTTAAAATGAAGATAAAATAAGAACTTTTACCACATTAAGTGTGGGCTGTGAAACAAGGTCTGATTTCCAGGGGTCAATTCAGTGGCTGAACAACCAAAAATCCCCTGTCCCTGTGCCAGTTTTACTGTTCTCACTGACTGGTTTAGCACCCCACCTGCCCCAGCAGTGTGCTCACCTAGGAGGGGCATAAAGTCCTTAAGAACCTGCTATATTTTTAGAAAATGGCAAAAGCTACACAAAGAGAGGTTTAAAAATCCTTCTCCTCTCAGCTGACAACTGAGTGAACCACCTCCAACACGATCCTGTTAGTCATGGAGTAGGGCAAGAATAAACAGTCACACTGAACATAAGCAGCAGTCTGACTCCTCCAAACTGGATATCCACTGAAGAACCTTCTGAGCTCATAAAAAAATCAATTTGTGGACTCTATAATCAGAAATGTTGTAACCATTTTAAGTTGCACATAATTAAAAGGTAGTTTGAGATGTGAGTGTCCCTTTATTGATCCTTCCTCCAGCTTTGCTTGTTTTCTTCCTTACAGGAAAAAGTGAATGTATCTGTCTCTCCTTTTTTAAGTGTTTATCATCCCCCTCACTGGACACCACCTCAATTCTTATGCAACAGTCTCAGTTCCCAGAGTAGAGGTAACAGCACTGCAGAAGACAGCAGACCTGAGAACTGGCCTTCTCTTTGAGAGCCCTTAATTTAATTTAAAATTCTGAATGATTTATAGACACCTCCACTCCCTCCCCCATCCAAAAACAAGTTAATTTGAAAGTATTTAAAGCTACCTGGCACCTTTTGCAGCTATACTTGTGAGGCTCTGAATCTGCACTTTCATCAGAGTTGTCATCGTTTTCCTCTGATGAGATTCCAATTTTACCAATGAACTCTTCCCTCTGGTGATCATCCATTAGGGCTATGTCCTGTGCAGAGTGGGAAAGAATATTTTGTTTTACTAGATTAAAACTTCTTCAAAAAGTAAGGCCTAGTCATCTTTTACTGCCATGCAGACTGCTTTGCATTAACTGCTGTAATATTATTTATTTAAAATTTCTCCTGCCTCATTCAATATAGAGTTTCTCTGTCCAGGACCACTTAAGGAATAACTTATTCAAACAACTAATACTAGTTTTTCTGCATATAAAAGGAATTTAAATGTAAAGAGACTCAGCTGGTACAATATTAAATCAATAAAAGCATCTTTAGGAGCACCACTGAGTGATACAATTCCCATTTCATTTAATTCCTTACAACTCAGTGTTGACAAAACAATCTGCCTTTTCTAATTCATTATTAATACATTAAAACTGTATTATTAATTGATCACAATACCTTAAAATGGACATGAATATGATCTCTCAACACATCCACCCTGAAAAATTTCCTTCCACAGATCTCACATGTGTATTTCTTGTCTCCATGTGTTAGAAGGTGTTTGTTCATATTGCTCCTACATGAAAACACCTACAAGGAAAAGAGAGGAAGGAAGGATTTTTGGATCACATCCAGCTGAGCTACAGTTCTTTGCAACATATCCAACAGAGAGCACAGAACACATTTACTGTCTTTTTTTTATTCATTCTGGCCAGAAACATGCAGGAGCTCCTGTTAGCCAGCCAGCAGTTTGCCTCAAAACTGCTGGCATGGCAAAATCCAGGGGCACAGTTCCAAGGAACTGACTGAAACTAGCTACTTGTCAGGGGTGGACTTCTAAAAAAAGCTGCAGCAGAATTACATGCAGCAGGTCTTGAAATATTTAGACAGTGTCTTTTGAATCAAAAATGTTCCATCCATCTCTAAGAGGATATAGCCACAAAATCTGCCTTGACTGATATGAAACATATCCAAACCATCAAAACCACAGGTCTACACAGCATCTTGAGAGCTCTTCAGAACCTTTTGCACCATGAATGATTAAATATTTATAAAATCACAAGTTAAACCCACACTCCTTGTGACAATGGTGACTTAAGATCACGAGTGTTGAACATTCAAATGCAACCATGTCATGACTATGCCATGAATTCACTTTTATTCCCCAGGGAAGAGGATTCCCAATGCACACAGTCAACTCCAGCTATTTATAACAACCAGAAAAACTCAATTTTTGAATAACATAAGCCATGAGATTCCACTGACACACACAGTGGCCATGTGACACTCTACATTGTGCTGCATGTCCTGAGGAAAGTTCAGGCCTGAAATGCACTTTTGCTCTTTTCTTTGTGCTCACAGCTCCCACCAATCCATGGCCACAATGGGCTTGGATAAATAACAGAGCTGCAGGTGTTTGAAGATGAATGTCCTGACTGGACTCCACACCCTCCCTGGGCAGCTGCTCCAGAGCTCTGTCACCTCCAGTGTGAGGAATTTCTTCCCCATGTTGAGGTGGAATTCTGGTGTTTTATTTTATGGCCACTGCTCCTCGTGCCGTTGCTGAACACACCGAAAAGAGTGGCACCATCCTCTGACACCCCTTGGAGATATTGAAATGTATGGATGGATCCCCTCAGCTTTCCCCTGTCTGGACTGAACTGCAGCACCCCTGGAGCCACAATGCAGAGCCTCTCATGGCACACCTGGCACAGGTTCCTACCTTCCCACACACGGGGCACCCCGAGGGCTCCTTCTTGTAGCGCACCATGTTCTCCGTGCTGTGCTCAAAGTCTTCTCTCTTCACACGCCTCACCCCTTAACACAGCAGTCCCCATCAAAAAAACAAAACAAGAAATAAACCATGGCTTTCCACTCCAGCCTGCAGGCCTTTTCAGGAGACTGGGAAGAAGAGTGAAACACTGGGAATGGCCTCAATGTGTGGTTTAATTGCTAACAAAAGAGGGATTATTAAATTAAAAGTATGTTTTAAGAATATAGAAGCAGTCTGCCTAAGTGATGCGTTATGGCTTATTGGTTATTAAATCAACTGTAAAATGTCAAAACACTTTTGTCACAAACATTTTTGTCAACACCAGGAAACAGGCAGTCCTGGAAGGCCTTGGCACCTCAATTTGGTATCTGGCCCAGAATTCACCCTCACTAGAGAGAGAGGAGAGGATTCTCTAAGGAGAGATGCAACCATCCAGCATCAGCTGTAATGCTCAGACAGGATTTCAGACCTCCTTCTCTGCTACTTTCAAGAGTGCAGAGGGCTCCTGCTCTTTTGTGACAGCTAAAAACATTGAGACATTGCCAGTGACATAGAGCCCCTTATCCTCTGGTTCATGACACAAAATAGACAATCTGGCTGTTTTTTTAAAAAAAAATCACTTTTGGTTTTATCATCTAAGTCACTAACCACATTTTAATACATGTTGAGCAATGCACCAACTTTTTCCAGTCTTTGAATACCTGTAATATCATTAGATGCTTAAGATTTTGAACAGTAAACTCTCACAATCTCATTTTCATATATCCTCAAGTGTTTCAAAGACAACATGCCACTGACACTGAATTTATATAGTAGTCACTCTCAGCTGTACATGGTAAGTTAATTCTCTGCCTTCAGATTTTCAAGTTACCACATGAATTTTCAAAATGGAAGAATGGGAAGCAAAGAAAGAAAAATGCATCATTAAAATCAGCCTGTCTCAACTGCTGCACAATAAGCCATGCAGGTTCCACATGACTATCAACAGCTCTGGACCCACTACTGTTAATTTTCATAAATGCCACATTTTGCTTTAACTTGAAACTCTGGATCAGGTAACTAATACTTTAAAAAAAATGACAGCCACCATCCAGAAGAATCTAATGCACACTATCATTTCCTTAACCTGCCCACCTCCACTGCTGTTTCAAGAAAAACACTTAGGTTGATCTGCAGTAAATTTACCTTCCAAGTGCCGCCTTTGATGGTCCAGCATGACATCCTTCCTGTAGAACATCTTATTGCAGATCTCACATGCAAACTTTTTATCCCCATGCTTTTTCTTATGTTTTGAAAGGTTGCTGTTTGTAGAGAAGAATCTGAAACACATCTCACACTGGAATGTCTTGTCATCTGTAAGCAAGAGGAACCATGAAGCTTTTTACAGCTGAAAACAGGTTTTGTGTGTTTGTGAGACAGGTGGTTCTTCTACTGGATCTGGGTTTCAAACATGTAAACCATCACTGTGCTCTGAGGGCAATTACCTGGGTGATTCTGGATTGAACATTATTGTGGGGCCATAAAAGTAACCAGGAGGTCATTTTTGGAACATAAGATCACAGCATAAATGAGTAACCAAAAAGGGATGGTTATGGGAGAAAAGGACAGTTTGGAGTGATACTAAGAAAAAAAACCATTTAGAGACTACTGCAAGTATAAAGCTGAAGAAAACTGTAATCCCAGAAAACTGCAAATTACCACTAATACTGGTCTTGTTTCCAACTCCTCTGTTTCAGAGGAGTGAGATGGAATTCAGTTTCAGGGGAAAACAGTTAAACAGAGATGATGACAGATTATCTGTGAACAAAGGAAACACCTGTGAGGATATTACACAGGTGAGCAGGAGATACTAAAAAAAAAATCCAATTAGTAAGTGGATGTGTTTGCTCTACAGATTATTGGTTACAGGTTTCTTATAAAAAAAACAGGCTGCTTCTTGTGATGATGACAAAAAACTAAATCCTTACTCCCCTTCTGTAGTTTCTCTGCTGAGATGGATTTGGGGACATCTTCCTAGAATGGAGCAGAGATGGAGCAGATCAATTATGCATTCTCACCTGTCCTGCAGTTGTGGAATTCCAGTGCACTCTCTATCCGAAAGGCCTTTTCACACGTGCTGCACTTGTATCTGTACTCACTGTCCACCTGAGGATCACAAACAGGAAAAGCCAAGTCACATCTGACAGAAAAATTCTAAACCTCAAAGACCTCTTCTGTTTTCTGTCCTTTCCTGGTTTTATTCCTTCAAGAGGGAATTTAATTACACAGTGGTGTAAAATTCTGATGCTGCATTATCCTGCCATCTGAGCTATAAAAATCCACAAAGTCTGTGCTCCTGAGTGGATGTAGCAGTCTCCCTGATATTCTCCTGGCCCAACACATACACAGAATGTTTGAGAAACAAGATGTGATCTGACTCATCTTCCAGAAGAGGTGGCAGCAATCTGAGAGTTCAGGACCCTGGTGCCAAGCAACAAAGGAAATTTTCACTAATAAGGTGCCACTACAGGTGTGTTTAATATTTCTATGGCAGCAGCATCAAAAGGCAGAGTTCACACATTAAAGGAGTGATAAGTTGGGAGAAATGGAACAGGACAAGCAAATAAGAATGGAACAATCCTATTAAGCAGCATAACTCAAGTCAGATCTCACTTCTGCCTCATGCAGGTCCAGCTAATTCCAGTTTGTCTTGCTGGAAGTGATGTCTGAAAGCAATTTTCTATAGGAAAAAGGCTTGCATGTGATCAAAAGCACTTTTCATATTCATCAATTATTCCAAGAGATGTTAGCACCCCCTCTCTGTCCTATCTCACTCCCATGGGATACCTGCTCACATGGAGCTGCCCTGGAATCTCACTGTGCCTTTCCACATAAACCCTGCAAGAGCCTGAGAGCCCCTTCCACTCACTTCATTCCTGCTGTGCTTGTATGACACGTGCTGCTTCAAGCTCTCCTTCCTGCTGAACAGCTTTGCACATTCCTCACATTTAAAGAGTTTGTCACCTGAGGGGATCAATCAAGATGAAAGGGAAGTAGTCAGTGATTGATAATAACTAACTCCAGGCAAGATAGAGGAAACTAAAGCACATGCAACTGCAAACAAACAGGCTAGTGAGGAAAAATTTAGTAATTCAGGAGATTCAACCAGTGGATTTTAACCATTTTCAACAATTTTGGCTTAGTTCCCCCACCCTTTTTCAGTGATGATTTTTTCATGGAACCCTTGGAATAGGACACAGACCTCTGTAACTGCAGATCACAGGTGGAAAAACACTCACCTGATATTTACACAGCTATGTTACCCATGTGCCTGTGAAGGTGAGGGTGATATTTATGTATACATTTAAAGGCCATAAGAGCTTTGGAAAAAAACCATCCCATCCTTGCCTTCATTTAAAAGATGTACCTAATTCAAATTTTAAATACTTTAAACTTCAATTTAGCACTATTATCTTCTCATGCTCTGGTCTGAAAAATCAAAACAGTTTCCTAGTTCAAAGAAAGAAAAAAAACCCAGCTCTCTTATAAATACATATCCCAATACCTCCAACAGGCCCTGCTGTTTAACTCAGAGGTGGAAGCAAGACACAGGGAAGAGCCAACCCACCATGAGAACGGATGTGCCTGCTGAGGTTGCTGCTGTTCTGGAAGATCTTACTGCAGATGCTGCACTGATAGACCCTCTTGTGCTCCCCCAGCTGCTTTATCAGCTTCCTCCGAATCCCGTGTCTACTGGAGAGAATTAAACTTCTTTTGAGGGACATGGTGTTTTGGTGATGAGCAAACCTACTGGATTAGAGAGAAAGGCAGGGACTGAAAGCTATCCCACAGGTTGCAACAGAGTTCTAGCAGCTGACAAAAGCTAGAGGAGGGTTCAACTCAGCTCCTGGCAGGAGGGAGGGGGATCTGAATGGAGCTTCTCCCTGGCCACCTCCTGGAAGCTGAAGATGTCACTCACTCTGAATTTTCTTCACCCAGAACCAACCAGGCAAAAAGCAGCAGCAGAGATTCTCCTTGCAGGCCCCTCAGAGGAACAGAAAGGATCTGTTCTGCTCTGAAAACATCAGCACTATCTCAGCTTAGGAAGCCTGGCAGCTTCCATGTAAAAAGTGTATTTGGGCAGAGGGCAGCATGGTGCCAAGTAGCACTGTGCTATTTCCCAGCACAGCCACCTGCTGAAATGCCTTTTTGATGGCCCTGTCTCTGCTAAGGACTTCAATATAGTCCATTACTAGCTAATTCATAAAAACTGAGTGCTCCATTATACAAAAAAAAAACCAACAAACAAACTTCAAAAGGCCAATTTTACCAAGACAAAAAGACATAAAAGAATCTGAATTAATCACATGATACTTAAGAGTGTCCCTGAGGTTCTGTTACACTGAAGTTTTCCCCTCCTACTGCTCCAAAGCTGGAGTATCACATGCAAAATCAACATGAAGTCATTCATGAGCTAAGATGACAAGAAAGACTGAATAATAATAATAATGATTAACATATTCTGAAAGAAAAAAATCTCTTTGCCTGTCTTATCACTACATTCAATGGGAATAAATTTCACCTTGCAGCTGCAGGAGGTTTTGGAAACATACTGAATAAAGGCAGTAACACAATGAAAAAATATTTTTTTATTTATGTTATGTTCCAAAATCCTACCAGTGTACAAGTGGCACTCGAAATCAACTCTTGGAGCAGCAGCAGCATCACACAATTTCATGCTAATAAAAAAGAGCATCTGTGGCCTCAGAAACTGAGCAGAAGTGTTGCATGCTACATCATCTTAGCTACAGCTAAGAAGAAATTCTGCATCCCAGAACACTTACTTTGTCACAGAGTTGATGCTGTTAGTGGTGCTGGGCACCTTTCCTAAAACCAGATCCATAATCCTCTCCTCTGGAGGTGAAGGCAGGGCCACCTCCTCTGGAGGGACCTCAGTGACAGTGTCAGCCACACGTTCCACTGCACACAGAACAAAGAAATAAATGCAGCAGTAATGAGGACAGCTGGAAGTAAAACCTCAAATGCAGAATTTGTAATAAGATGTGGCACTGGACAATCAATTGTCCACAAACTCACTAAAAACAACATAGAACAGTGTGGGTTGGAAGGGGCTCTAAAATACCTAATCCATACCCCTGTACCCCATGGGCAGGGACATCTCAACTTTTTCTAACTTCTTACCTTTCCAAGCTATTACTGAAGGGTCAGTTGACCAAGTACCATGAAATTTTCTATTAGAACTTAGAAATTAGAAATTCTCTATTAGATGTTCTCATCTAGTCTCTTTAAACTAAACTTGAGGTAGAGAGAGAAAGATTTGTCCTCTGGAGAGGAAGGATGCTTCCTCTCCTGCTTCTTCATGCAGTTCTCATAACCACTACCCTGAGTTTCTCTGGGGCTCTCTACAAACCATCACAGAAGAATGCAGGTGACTGAGTGTAGGTGCTGCCTTCAAGGCCCTCAGAAATAACTAACAAAACTTGCAAACTGGTAGCTTTAGTGATCTAACTAAAAACCTCCATCTTGTACCTCTGCTGCTTTCTAGGCCTTTCTGCAAAGGCATTTTCACAGATATATAAGCAGATATTCCTTAACATGTTCCAGATTTGTTTTACCTGCAGAATCTTTCTCTTCATCAATGACAAGAGGTGTTTCCACTTTTGCTGTTTTGGCTTTTCTTCCCCTCCTGGCCTTTCTCCTCGAGTCTGTGCTGGCACTGGCTGCATCACTTGCTACTGGCTGATCTGCTGGCACAGCCTCTGCTGCTTTCTCTCCTTTCTCAGCATCATTTTGGCTGCTTGGAGGGGCACCTTTGGTTTGTTCCAGGTGACTCAGCAAGTGCTCTGGGTGGACAGAGAA
Organism: Erithacus rubecula; assembly: GCF_903797595.1. Taxonomy (NCBI): domain Eukaryota; kingdom Metazoa; phylum Chordata; class Aves; order Passeriformes; family Muscicapidae; genus Erithacus; species Erithacus rubecula. The sequence goes on along the minus strand of NC_136658.1, from coordinate 108,214,258 downwards.
GAACAAGAGAGTGAGGAAGAAATTATCCTTATAATGCTCAAATGGAACTAGCTGAAGCCCATCAATCAGTTCCATTTCACTTTGCAGAGACTTAATTTAAATTATTCCAAAAGCAGTCACAATACCTTCATAAATCAAAACCTACAGTTTGTTCAACAGTCACAAGAACTGAGTTTTTAAGGAGACTTGTTGGTATCACAGTAACAAGTGATATTGTGCTTCTAATAATGGGTACGTTTTTCCAAATGCCCAAATTATTTACTGACCTAAGTCCTCCTTTCAAAAATGATCCATCAAATGGCCAAAGCTTCTAAATAATTTTTAGTTCTTCTGAAAAGTGCATAAAATAGTTGCAAATGAAATGCAGAAAAAAAAACCCCATACTTCATTGTCCTTTTTAAATCTGTGCCATAATACCAGATGGACAATATCACAAAGTATAACCTGGCATCACTGACCATTACACTGCTCTTGCAGCTCCCTGTCCTTGATTTTCCTGACAGTCACATCAACCTCTAGATCAGAGTTTTATTTCCTCTAGAGTTGTTTCTCCAGAGACTGGACACTGCCATGATCCAAACATCTAAAATATCCTTGTTCTACCCTCCCTACTACTGCTTTCCTTAAAGGAACACAGAATTTAAAAGTTTTATCTTACTGCACCATGGATGGTGCATGGCTTGAGGGCCCTGGAAGAGCAGAATTCTGCTGATGGTTCTCAGTGCTCTCCCATGAATTTCTAGCACTTCCTACCTGTCAGCAGCTGGGGCTCTTGGAAAGCAGATGAACACACTTTACACGTCCACTGGTTGGGCTTTGCTTCTGCTGTTCCACTGCCTTCTGGAGTGTTCACTAAATCACAACAAGAAATACTGAAAGGCTTTGAAATGGGAAGGTGGTAACTCCCTATAGCTTTGTTTATCTTGTAGTAACTTCCTGAGTATCACAAGGGACAATTAAATCAGCAAGAGGCCCCTGGGAGAAGCCAAGACCTTTTCAGGATTCTCTAAACACGAAGAGTTTAACTATCAGAAGATAAAAATGATGCCAGGAGAGAGAGTAACAGTGTCCTTGTAAAATCATGAGGGCTCCTTTATCACTTTCTAAAGAATTGTATTCATAAAAGGTGTGGCATAAAACAATTTTTAGCAATTTAAAACCAGAGTTACCAGTCTTCTTCCAGGTCAGCTGAGGACAGAGGCAGGAGAAACCTCCTTGCTCTCTGTGAAGAGCATGGCAGACTAAGAACATTTGGATTAATGGAAGTAAGGGTGAGGACAATGAAAACCTGGGTTTGAGCAGTTTCATTAATTAGATGTATGAAATCACCATACTAATACTTTAATTAACACATCAGCTGAAGAAAGGTAAAGAAAATGAAGAAATTAGGGCAAAAGTGAAACTGGAATAAAAAATAAAATAGGAAGAGTTACTCTGTTCATAGTCCTTTGTATTTCAGTCCTTAGATGACACATTGAATTTGTCAAGAGGATCTGATAAATCTGGACCAATGCAGAGATTTTCTTGGCACACAAAAAGCTGAATATCCCACAGTGTGCAAGACTGCTGCTGCAGAGGAGGAAGAGGACACTGAAGCCAGGGTAAGTGAATGTGAATGGCAGCACAGGCAATTTGAATTGTGCCTCAGTTTCTGCCACAGATTTCCTGGATGATCATTACATGTCAGCTAATCTCCCTCTGCCTGAAGACCCCATCTGTAAAGGGACAATAAAGTTCTTCCTTCTTTTCAGTGCTGGCTCTCAAACCAAAATAAAGATTCCTCTGAGGCAGAAGCAGTTCCCTGCTACAAGATACATTCAACACTCTGCACTACAGAGGTGTGATCTCATCCATGCTGCAGGAAAAAAATGAATAAGAAATTACTTGACAATACAGCAACAAAAATTCTTCTTCACAGGCTACATAAAGAACTTGCTGAGGGCTCTGTCCAGGAGGACAAAAGCAGCAAACCAAGATTCTGTGTAAGTTAATTGTGCCTGACTCTGCACTTCCCTTGCTCCTTAGTTGCTCTTTGCACTGGTTTGTCAGGAAGAGTCAGGTCCTCTTTAAGTTCCCACTTCCTCAGCCTTCCAGGGCAGCTGCAGGGCAACCTGGCTGACTTGGAACCACAGATTTCACAGCTGGCAACTGCTTGGTATGGCTTGAGACAAATAGAATCACAAGAAGAAAATTTTGTTTTGGAAGCAGCACCAAAACAATATGTCAGTGGGAATACTTCAGAGTTGCCAAAATCTAATAGGCAGCATTTTGTTTCTGCTGAAATTGGACTTTCAGGCAGTAGGGTAAAGATGTAGAGGGGGCTGTTCTAATTCTTTATTTTATCTCTGAAAAAATCAATAATGCCAAACTGAAAGACATCTCCTCAGTCAACTTCAGTTTAGCTGTGACAGAACCCAAGCTGACAAACAGATCCTCTGATCAACTGCTCTCAACAACTCCCCTCCTTTCCCCCTGACCATTTTTACTATTAATAAGCAAAGTTTAGGAAAATAACCTCTCAAAGAACAGACTTAGAATGGTTTTCTTTTGATCTTGTGTACTCTCAGTATACTTTCTGAAATTTCTGTTAAGTGGGTTCTTAATTTCCCTGCTCCACTTAGCAGAGACTGGGTGGGGGGAGTTCTGCTTCATAATGAATCCCTGGACAGAGTTCCTGTGACACTACCAGATATTTCCTCAGTCATATGTTCTTTGTCAAGAGGATTTGTACTGCTTGTAAGTTTATTTAAATCTGAATTTCTGTAATTGAGAACAGTCTGAACTCTAATAGTGGCATATCCTGTGCTACTATTGTAATTTGGGGACAGCAGGTGTTCTTGTCATTTCCAAATATTTAAATGTTTTCTTCTAGAACTTGGCCTGATCATTTGAATTACTACACTTTGCACAGGCAGAATGAAGATTTTCTTGGGGATTGCCCCCACCCCAACACCAACCACCTCCAAAGTCAGGAGCACTTGTGGTTTTCATTACAATTATCTGCCTGAAAGTTTATTGGCCCCTCTGTCACTTTTTAATCTGTGTATGTACTTCAAGCACCATGCCCATGAAAATGAAAAGAAAAAACAAGCTTTCAAATTCTCTCTAAATTAGTATTTGCCAGAAGTTATATATCCATATGTATTCCTGTGTAGTAGTGTTACACCTAACAGCTCTGCAGACCTGTATCTGTCCTCTCTCTCCCTTAGGAGCACTGTAATTTTGCATACCTGCTGGATCAGCTGCTAGTAAGCTGGATTTCTTGGTTTTTTTATGGGGTAAGACAGCAGATGATGGTTTTGAAGAGACCTTATTATTCCCCTCTTTATCAGATTCCATTGCTGCCAAGGATGTATCTGTGAAGAGGAAAAAGAGTTCAACTTCTTTACTGTCCAGACCCTTTGACTCTTGCTCTGTGATGAGGGCAGCAACCACAGTCAGAAAATTTTATTCTGTAACAGGCCTGCAAATAACCTTCTCATGTAAAATTTTAACCAGGGCATTCATCTCACCCACTGTGCCTTAAATATTCCAGAGTGTACTGTGAAGTGCTGAACAGACAGAGCAGGGCATCATTCAACAGTAATTTTAAGTACCCCTAACCCCACAAAAATACATGAACAGGTTAAAATAAAGAGGGAAAAGATGAAACTTTTCAATTAATACCAACTGGAAACATCTGAGAGTTCAGAAACATGTCAACTGCATTGATTCAGCTGTAGCACTTGAGACTCTGCTAAGTATCAAGGGCAGCCATAAAGTTGACAATGGTGGCAATGGCCTCTCCCCAAATCTGTCACCCCAAATTATACCCAGTAGAGCAGTAATAACATCCAGGGAGTAGTCCCAGCTCAAGAGCAGGAAGAAAATGACCATGCAATGCTAAAGGATCTTGCCTTTCAGCTGTAGAAATGGAAAAGTAGGAGAAAACAAATGGGAAAACACTGGAAGTTGAGGCAATTCTAATTCAGATTCTAAACTATCTGCTGCCTTTCCTTCCAAAGCACAGCCTCGTGGATCTTACACTAGTGGGTCCCATGTGAGGCTGCACAAGACAAATCTAGTTTATAAGAACTGTGTAAGAGTTCTGTGCAAAACCAAACCATTTTCACTGCAAGTGAAGAACAGCTTCTTTTGCAAATCTGCATACAGATTTCTTTGATAATTGACCTCCTCTGCTGTTCTACCCAGAAATGCTTTTGATACAACCACCAAATCTATTCATCCAGTTTGTCCACTCTGAAGTGGCTGTACCATTAACTAAACCACCTGTTTTAAAAAACCTGGTTGTATCACAGTGAAGAATCTACAGTTTCCTCTTGCAAGGCACCCACGTGTGCAGGCTGGCCTGACTCTGCAGGATAAGAACTTAGTGGATAAACAGCACTGTCAACTCCAACAGCCAGGGACTATCAGTCCCTGCCAGCACTGGGCCCTTAGGAAGGAAGAAAGGCCCCCACACATACCATTGGCAACACTAGTGACCTGCTTCAGCACTGGCTTTTCCATTTTTTTGGCGTAAAAAGCTGCATACCACACTCTCAGCTCAGTTCCTGGGGGGATGTCCTGGCAGGTGGTGAAGTAAATGTCATTGTCATGCTGGAAGGCAGTTAGGTTTTGATGCTCATACTCGGTGGCTGGCCGCACCATCATCATCCAGTTGCAATCATCTTCGTTTGTGGTGTCAAAATACACCAGGGGCCCTTCCTTCTGGAACACCTGCCAAGCAAAATGGGCAGAGAGGAAAAACTCTGAGAAGTGATACAAAGTTAAAGGGGAAAAATAAATGATTTTCTGGTTTTGCAGTGGTTTTTTTTTTCAATGGACATCAGGGATGAAGCAAACCTCAAGTCTTGCATCAGGCATCTTTCACTTGTCATACTTCCAGATGAGACAGACAATCAGGAGCAAGATGGGAAGAGACTGAACAAAATCATCCCAAGAATTTTTGCTATAGCCACCAGGTTCCCAATGAATTACTGCATACATGAGTAGGAGGGTATCCAAACAGCCATCAGCCCAAGGCACATTTCTAAGTCTTTATTTCTGAGTTAGGTATTAATGGAAACTAAGACTGAATGCCATTTTTACTGTAGCATTTTTCCTACCAAAACTTGTCAAGAGAAGAATAAAACAAATGCAAGACAGAAAAACACCCCCAGCATGTTCCATAAACCTAATGCATATGTGGCTCATTAGGCAAATTCAATCAAATTGAAGGGACTCGTTAAAAGAACTAAGCTCCTAGTTTGGTTCTTCTATTCCTTGCCCAGAGAATTTGTTTAGCCTATCTCTTACAGGGCACACTTAAAAGATGTTCCAAATAATCCCCCTTCACATATCTTTGCTTCCACAGTATCAGACAACATTAATTCATCACAGGTAAAACTGACTCTTTGCTATTTACTGCTTTACAAATTCTGTGTCTTACCTTCAGGGGAAAAACTGATTCTTCCTCCAGCTTGAGAACTCTCTTGGATTCAAAAGGGCCAAACTGGGTACGTTTCACCAGCTGAGTCAGAGCAAACACTCCCTCAGTCCCATCCTCCAGCTGTCTTATCTCCAAATTAGAAGGCAGAGATGATCTAAAAATTTAAGAGATAATTAAGAAAAAAAACCAAACACTGAACTGATTAAGTTGGAAAAGACTTCTGAGATCATCAAGTTGAACCTTTGGCTGAACACCACTTCATCCAGTAACAGTTATGCACTGCAGGAACCCATGGAAGGAAGAAGTCAGCATTAAACACAAGTGTTTCTGTGTTCCCAGCATCTCTCCTTTCCCAAACAAGCTTCTGAGATGAACTACACGTAGTAAATACTGTTACTGTATATAATACATAAAATAATATAAAGAATATCTTCCCAAAAATTCACATGACTGGCCCCACTGTATTGGTTTTACAGACCAAATGCAATTCTGTTTCTTCAGGTCTGTGCTCACAGATGAAAACCTAAAAATAATCAGGCAGGCTACTGACTGCCCTGCAGAGGTTAACACTGGCAGAACTGCTTTACTGCCTAGATAAAGAGAAATACAAAAAGATTGCAATCACAGTGATAAGCAAATGAATTGAAAAAAACCCCAAACTTTTAGTTTGAAATATACAATAAGCAGTGTTAGAGAAGTTCAGGAGATGTTTCTCAACATTTCTTTTCTAACCATAAAGCATCCATTTTATCTTTTCAGTAAGACAGAGGGAACAACAAACATGGTTAAGCAAGCAGACTGTTTTTAAAAGAGTCATATCCAGTTTGTGGTTAAACTTGCCCTCAACCTCAGATAACTCACTTTCAGCTACTGTTCCCCAGACATAGAGGCTGCAATTAAATTTCTTCTTCCCTTTTCTTATCTAAACTGATTTCAGCTGAAAACTCTTCAGGAAAATAAATACATTTATTTGTAAAAAAGTCAATTTTCAATTCTACTTTCAAGTCTACGGTCCAGCAGCCCACACTTCCACTAGGGAAAACTCAGCATTTGCACATCAAAAGGAGATTGAAAACCAGTGCATGCACCATATCTGCAAACATTCCCAGTTGGAACACCTGGACATTAAAGTGCAAGTTAAAAAAAGATAAAAAAGGTAGGAAATAGTTTGCCATTGAATGTGTGTAGCACAATCTAGAGACTTAACTGCACTATTTTTTGTAGATAATAAAAGCACCTCCCTCAGCAGCTTCTGTTATTCCAAAGGGTATTTCTACATTATCCTCAAGCACCTGTAGTGTCAGGGCTGTTAACCATTAACAGCTGCTGGAGGGAATCATCCAGGGCAGGTTTCCAGGCACAGGAAGGCAGTGCCTGGCAGGACGTGCAGGGAAATTCCTCTTCTGGGAAGACCCAGAAAAGCAGGGACAGCTCCTGCACAGGTGAAGCCACTGTACTCAGTGGGACACCAAGAGCATCCTGCCCTGGCCAAGGGGTGGTGGCAGATCCAGCACACCAGTATTTGTTACAAAATGATGCTGGGAATACACAGCACGGCCTACACAGGCAGGATGTGCCAGACTTGCTGCCCACGGGGCTGTTTTCTGCCTGTGACTTCCCAAGGAGAATATGGAAGCCCTGCACACATTATATAAACACATGAAGCCATCTGAACACTTCCCTTTTTGGATCTGTACTGCACTTTCCCAATGGTTGGTTCTTTTCCTTAGCTTTACATTCTACACCCTAATATGAATTTTGCTGACAGTGCCTGATGGTCTTTCCCTGTAAAAATCACTACTCAGTATTGTTTTCTCCCAACTAGATGGAGTCTATTTGTTTCTTTTGGCAAACATGAGTGTTTCTGCTGTGCTGTCACAGATTTGCTGACAGAACTATTATCCCTAATCGTTTGCAAAGACCCACAATAATGAGAACAACTTGTTTTGCTTCTAAGTGGAGGAACGACAGAGTTCATACACATGAATGAGAAATGCTCACACACTTCCCTGAAATAAACCCAGTGTATCTAAGGGGGATAAAAGTGGCAGGTACTCAACCAGGACAGAAGTCATCACCCCATCTGGCATCACCTGACTTTTTGCCAGAAATCTCAGCAAAGAAACCGAGTCCTGATGAGCAGCAAGTTATTTTTTTTGGCTTCAATTCAGTGCAGCACTTAAGTGTGTGCATTAATTTTTCTATTTAATCAAGGCCATGTGCTTTCCATAGATTTCTATCATCCTCTGGGACTTCAGTTTCCAGCTGTCAGCATGACATCCAGTGAACAGCAAATATGCTTTAAAGGACTAACATGGGCGTTGGGTTAGTCAGGAGCAACACAAACATTTCTTACCTTGCCCTGCTCAATACAAAGGAGTCTTTGACTGTCACCACTGGGCCCAGCTCAGGACACTCTGAATCATGGTACTGCCCACAGTCCTCACACCCTGCAAGGAACCAGACAGAAAAGATTGGTGGAAAACACTTTTGTAAGACAGTTTCCTCCCTCTTTCAAGAGAAGCACAGCACCAAGCAAGATACTTATGTAGAGAGGCAGATGTTTATTTATGTTGCTTGAAAGAAGATAAATAATTGAACACCAAGTTGATAGCTGGCAGCTGTGTAGGTGAGATAGTACACACTGTGTTACTGTGATCTGTACTATCAGAAGAAAATTGTTTAAATTGTCTCTCAAAGGAAAATAAATGCCTTATACCCACAGTAAATATTCTGCTTGGTATTCTTCAGATAAAGTGCTGCAACACGTAGCAGCTCAAGAAAACCACATTACTGCCTTACCCAGGAGCTGGGCTGTTGTGAACAGCTTGGGCAGCACAGTGCTTCCAGTGACAGGAGGCACAAACCCAGAAGCAGCAGAGAACTGGCACAGGGCTCAGCAGGGCACCAGCAGGTCCTGGGAGCCCAGCTCTGCCTGGCCACACACAATTCTCACCCACAGGGCAGGACAGACACCTCCAAGGTACCTCCTGGTGCCTTTCCAGACAAGTCAGCTGGCTGCACAACACTCTCTGGCCACCTAATTCACTGTCAGCTTAGCTAAATTAACTTTCAGTTTGAATGGCTGTAAATTACCCAGAACTGAGTGGTTCCTAAGAAACAATTTCCAGACCAGGATAATTTGAGGCTTTCTAAAATAAGCTAACTTAACAGGATTCCAAATGCTTATACACTGCTTCACTGTGAAAAAAATAGCTGTCAAACTGCCCTGCCTGGTCAACTGCTGACACAGCTTCAGGAGAGATCATCACACAGGAGTTATATTGCTGTGGTGCCTTTTGCATCTGAGCTCCAAGCTTACAAGGACAAGTCAGGAAACTCCAGAAAAGGTGTGAAGTAGAGAGTCATTACATCGTTTTTTTGGGAAGACATGACAAAAGCCAACTCATTCCAAGGTATATCCCCTCTGGCAAAGCTACTCTGTGCTCCTCAATGGAAGCTTCTGCTCCCCCCAGGTATTCCTCCCAGTGAACAAAAGGATTTCTAAAACAAGGGATTCCAAACTGCTTCACATTTCTTCTGGCAACAATACCAGCACAATACTAGCAGTGAAAAAATGTATGACAAACAGCATTTCTGGTGGTGCAATCCCCCAAGCCTGGTCACTGCCTCCTGTTGGGCTGTTTGTGCTGCCTTCTGGTGAGCCAAGGAAGGAAACTACCAGCTCTTCACACTATTTTTCAGCAGAAGGAATTTCCCAGCCTGGCTTGCTGTACAGCACCACAGAGTTACTGTACCAGAGGAAAGGATCCATGGGCAAGTGCTACTCACAGAGCACCAGCACCAAAGCTCAGCCTACAGCTACTAAAACTGTCCTGTTTAGTGTTCCACTATCCTCCTGCTCTAGGCAGCCCCTACTGAAATAATCTGAGCTAAAAGCAGATTTCCCAAACCAGAGAGGGTGGAGGAGCCAAAGAGGAATGTGCAAACCAGACTGCTGAAAAGAAATGGACTGTCATCCACAGAGGGTTGTCATAACCAAGGGGACAGGAAGGAATAGCCTGAGTAACAGCTTCTCCAGCAGGCTTTGCTGTCCAAAGAAAAAAGCACTTTGTCATTTTCCTTATCTCCTGACAGCATCAGGGCATTCCTCACTTCTGCAAAGACAAGCCTCTGAAAGGTGCAGACAGCACTGCCCACAACTACAGGCAGGAATAAGCAACAAATTCCTGTCACTCCTTTGCAGAGGAATGACCAAAGCCAGGGGAATATGACAATGACATTGTGTGGCACAGCTCAGTATCCAAGGCATGCCCTACAGCAGCCATTCCCCAAAGCTGTTACACTTGCCACATGTGACACTTTCAAGAGACTACAGCCCCAGGAAAAACACAAAAACAAGCATGGGAATGGTCATTAAATACTCCAGGGAGACTATATTCACACAATTAAAAAAAAATCCAAAATTCTCTTGTCTATGAAATACATATTCAAGGATGTTTATTAATGGGAGTGCAGAGTGTCATTTATAGCAGCTCACTTTTTCAGAACATAAGCAGTCCCCATGTCCCATGGGAAAAAACTAATTGCAGAGAGCACAAGAAAAAACTCAAGATATTCAGTGACCACAGCCCCACTGGAAGGGAGAAAATCATGCTGTGTGACACATTTTATCCAATTAGGAGGGGCATCACATCTCCCCCACTCTTTCTGCTGTCCACCAGAATCTTTTCATGGAGGGGAAGATAAGGTAACTATTGGTATCTGCATCTCAGTAAAAATGCAAATAGTCAGCACTACTTTTGAAGGAATCTGGTGGAGGGAGAAAATTGAACTTACTGACAGTTGCCATAAATGCAGCTGTGGAACCATCAGAGGTAAAATGCTGTGGATCCAGAAACCAAGGATGTGCTCCATTCTGCTCTGCCCTGACTGGATCCACAATATCTGGGCCCTCTCTGCTCACACAAGGACTCTACACCCCTTAACTCTTTTCCACCTGACACCAGGTCCTGCATGCCCAGGCTGGTGATGAAGGAGAGGATTAATGTGGGACCCAGGGCTGCCAGCCAAGCTCCAGCAAGCGTGGGACACTGCCCAGGCTGGGCACAGCACTGCTGCAGCCTTTCCTCACCCACCACCACCCCAGGAGCCCAGATCCCAGTGACAGAGCCCAGCCTGGCACTCAGGGCTACACAGAGGGCACAGCAAGAAGCACAGGCACTGAATGCCACGAGTGACAGCAGCCAGGGCAGCTGGTGCATCTCAAACTGGGCTTGTTCTGAAAGAATTACAAGTCTGCTGCCCCTGCTGGGGAGGTGCAGATCCCCAAGTCAGGCCAGAGGTCAGAGCTATCCCCAGACACCCCTGGCTGCTAGAGCTGGTTGTATAAACAAAGGGCTTAAATGAGTGTTAGACCTTCAATCTCACTCACTTCAGCCATGAAAAAGCTGTGCTGCTAACTCACATTCAGAGGTTTCATTGTGTGTTTGCCAACAGAGTCAGAATGTGTATGCTTAAATTACACAATCTCCTCTCTATTCATCCATTAGCTGTTTGAGCCTCCTTTACATAAAGCAATTTTTCTAAATAAAATCTTAAGTCTGGTTGAGTCTTTAGTTTCAAGCATTCTTAGTATACAAGTCACACACTGTGAGAGTTAGATCCTTTTTATAATACTTACAAATAAATATAATCTCCTCACTGCCATCTTCAGCCATTTTTTTAAACCTGCCAAAATACAAAAGATTAAGTTAGTCCTGAACTGACTTTCACTTTCCATAGCATATAAACATCCCATTGTGAAGTAATGATACTGACTGACCCAGAGCCCACTCAAACACACTCCTATCCCTGCAGAAGTATCAATGGAAATTTAAAAAAGTTAAAGCTGTTAAAAAGCTCCACAGACTGCTATATCATGACATTTGCTGCAGACATCACTACCAAGGAAGCCTTAATGTCTGTGGGTTCTCAGGCATTTCTTTGGGAGGAAATGTTGTCTCCTGCTGTTCCCCATCTCTGACAAACTTCCAGCCACTCCTGTGTCCCCTGCTAAAAAGCTCCTGTGGAGCCTCAGAACATGCAGGGCCAGAGGATAATCCAGGTCAGCAGCAACACTGCAGGAACAAGGCCCAGTGCAACATTTTATTGAACTGTAGCTTAAAAAAAAAATATATCTGAAAGGCATATTATTTAATTATTTAATAATCACAATAATCTTAAAAACCTAAAAGCTGCAAATATAAACACAGATCTCTTCCAGAGGCAAAGGTATATTGTGGTACTGAGCACCAGAAAACCTGGAGAATTAAAATCCTGCCTCTGTCACTGGCTTTCCACGAAATGGTAACTGACCAATTTGATTTCACAGTTAAAAAAGGTTAATCTATATTCACCTCATTAGTGTTAGTCTGTATTAAAAACTTGCATGAACACTATTGCCCCTCAACAATTAAATTATGGTGGGCAAAAACTCTGATTACGTATGGCTAAGACTACAATACAAGCAGAACCTAAAGGAGTGTTTTTCCCTTTTCTACCCAAAATAAGCTCTCCTCCTCAAAAAAGCAATTTTCCCAAAGCCCCAGGAGAGAGGCAAAGCAACACAAAGATCATGACCCAAGTGTGAGAGAGGTGAGGCTGCAAAACACCAAGTGTATTGGCCAAGAAGAGGACAGGAAGAAGAGCCTGAATCTGTGAGAGGGAGAGGAAACACGACACACCAAACTCACAGAGCCCTGTTTGAAAACAGATAAAGCATTTGCTACTACAGCAACAAAAGGCAAGGCAGAAATGTGGGAGCACAGCCACTACTCAGGATCAGGACTGTCCAAGCACTGCCCTCCCCAGCTCCACCTGTCAGCAGCAGGATCCCTCCCCAGCACTCGCCATCAGTGGCACAAGCTGAGCCTTTCCTGGCTGAGCTTTTGGGGATTAAGCTCAAATAACAGAACAAGCATTTATATAAAAGCCCAATGCTGAGTACAAACAGCAATTCAGGAAATTTCCCCAAAAGCTCTTATCCTGAAAGCATGCAACAAGTACTGAGGGGAGTCCAAGCCCAACGCTGCACAACAAGTGGTGTAAGTTGATGTCAAAAATTGTGTGGTTTGCTTTTTAACCAACACTTTTTGGACTATTTCAAGAGGGTTATGCCCAGCTGTTTTTATAGTTTTGTGCCCTGATAAGACTTTAATCCTAAATATGGCTGAATTAACACTAATGGCCTTGGACAATGGTTCAGAGGCGCAGTGCAGCCACGCCACCAACGGTGTCACATCCCTGGCAAGGAGCAGACTGGGGACAAAGTGACATTACAGGAGCAGCAGCTCCGTCTTGTTCCAGGGGCCGTCAGATGAGAAGAGCAAGGAAGGGGCGGAGAAACCATCCAGGCAGTTGAAGGTGATGGGGAGGAAGCGTGAAGGACTCTGACAGAAGCCCCGGCTGATCTCCAGCAGCGCATTCCCCTCCTGCAGCAAGGACTTTGCACATCATCGCTCCCGCTCCATCGCCAGCCCTCGCTCCCAAACAAACACCGCTACCGGCTTGACAATTCTCCCATTCCCTCCAGAACCCCTCCTCCTCCCTCATCTCCGCATGTCCCAGGAGTTTTTGAAACAAACCACACCAGCCACCCGCTCCAGCTGGTAAACAGAGTCACGATGTGCCACTCACATGATGGCACTGAATTCAGAATTGTTTTTGCCCTCGTCTGCTGTTGCTATGAGCCACGTCTGATTCTTTTTTTTTTTTTTTTTTTCTTTTCGAACATTTGTAACAGAAAAATACTCCATGGAGTCATTCATCCCACTGCTCCTAATTCTGTTCTTGTCTTGCACGGATAATCAAAGCTTCTGGGAGTTTCAGGTAATTTTTACATAGCAATCATTACAAGTCAATAATCAGGAGAAAAAAAAGTCACACAGAAGAAATCAGACCAGGCACAAAGCCTAATTCTGATGGCAGTGAAAGAGCAGAAAACCACATTTTTTGGTTTGTACGATTAGATGTGTGATTTTATGCCCGAAAGAGCATATGCACAAAAATTCCAGCTGCAACACAGACCTCTGAGCACATCTGGAACTCGAGGGAATCCAAATGAAGCCACTGAGGGGCTGCAGTACCACAAGTACCTGCTTGCAGCCCAAGATACTGTCAGGGAACCACTTAAGCTGTAAAAATTTAAGAACAGATGTAAAATCACACTTTCCCCTTAAGCTGAAGAAAGAAATCAGTGCTAAATTGAGCCATTTTGATCTTGTCAATGTATTTTTTTTTTAAAGTAGGTCAGAAAAATGTAATAAAATCTGTTTTAACTTAACGATCAACAAGGTAGAATTAAAGTTCCTCTTCAATCTGAGAATGGGCTTCTAAGAGTGTGAATGACTTGAGAACACAAGCAGATGGGTGCAGCACTTAGGGATGTGGAAGGATGCACTTAAAAACGCAGTTTTTCTTATGATGTAGTAAACTTGTTCATGCTACCGCTCAAAGGAATTGCAGAACATCTGGTAAACTACAGTGAGGCCTTGTATTTCTTTAAAAAAAACCAAAAAAACAACTAGGCCATTCTATTAATTATTGTTGAGGAAGGAGACGATTTCTAGGCCAGTCAGGGGGATACGGAGTAACACAGCAGCAGCTGGCGGGGTCTGTGCCACCTGCCCTTCCCGCGATCGCCTGAATAAACTACATGCAAAGTTTAATGGCCCCGAGCAGAAAACCAGCGTACTGCAGAAAATTTCACGTGTGCGAAGCCCCGCAGACCGCGGCTCTCCTCCTTTTGTCTCCTCAGTCCCACCGCACCCTCTCCCAGGGCACAGGCCGGGCCAGGGCAGCATCTCCCCTCGCCTCCCTCCTCCTCCTCCTCACGGATCACGCCCTCGCACCTGGGAGCTGCCACCCCTCCATCCCCAGCCCCCCGCGGCCCAGCCCCGCCGCTCGCCGCTCCCGCATCCCCGCGGGGATCATCGCCCCGCGCCCGCCCTCAGGGACCGCGCCGGGGCCCGCGATCCGGGAGCGGCTCCGCCGGGTTTTGCCTCGGACCCGCCTCGCCCCCTTCGCTACCGCCCTCCCGGCCGCTGTAACAAAGAACAGGCGGCCTGGAGGAGGCGGCGGCGGCGGAGGAGGAGGAGGCGGCGGGGCCGCAGCAGCCGCCGCCGCCGCCCCGGGAGCGCTCGGAGCGGCCGCAGCGCCCGCCCCGGCCCCGGCGCGCGTGGCGGGGAGCGGCGGGAGGAGGCGCGGCGGGGCGGGCGCGGAGGGTCCCGGGCGGGGGAGCGGGGAGGGCGCGGGGTGCGGCGGGAGGAGCGCGGGGAGCCGGCGTTACCTGCCCCGGGAATGGCCAGACCCGGATCGGATCCGCGCTCCGGGTTCCGATCCGCTCCGGAAACCACGCGCCAGCGGAAGCCGGCGGGGCGGGCGCGGAGCAGGGCGGGAAGTGTAGTGCGGCGGGGCGGCCGCGGGCCTGACCCCCGGCACGGCCCGGCCGCGTCCCCTCACCGGCCGCGCCGCCGCCACACGCCGCCCCTCCCGGCCGCTCCCACGGCTCAGCCTCCGCCGCCCTTGGCCGCGGCTCCCCGGAGCTCGAACAGAGCCGCCTCTCCCGTCTCCTGCCGGGCAGCGCAGGTGAGGCGGCCCAGAGCGGGCTGGTGCAAGGCCTGTTAGAATCACACGATCGGTAAGGCTGGAAAAGACTTCCAGGATCATCCAGTCCAAGCTGTGACCCAACAGCACCTTGTCCATCACACCACGGCACCGAGTGTTTCCATCCACACACCCATGGGGACTCCACCGCGTCCCTGAACACTTCCAATGTTTAATCACATCAGTGAAGAATTCATCCTGATGTCCGACCTGACCCTCCCCTTAGGTCATTTCTCCTCACCCTGCTGCCCGGGAACAAGCCCGATTCCCACCTGGCTGCACCCTCCTGCAATAAATCGCCCGAGCTCCTGCTCTGCAGGCTCAGCACCCGCAGCTCCCTCAGCTGTTGGAGCCCTGGTCACTGAATTTCAGAATTTCTGAAATTGCTGACAGGCACTGACCCCCAGAGAACACTGCTTTTGACCTGAGGCCGTGGAGAAGCTTCCAAAATTGAATGATAGAACTGGGGTGATGGGTGTGTAGCTTGAATAAAAGTGTGTAATATCACCTGGTGGACAACTTAAGAGTTTAAGGTTTTAGAATGTAGTAATATATAGAAATCAAGATGGGGGTTTTAGGGCAGAGGTTTGTCCTTCTTCACCTTCTTCATGGGTTTGGGTTATGTTGTATGATTGGACAGAAAAGTCCGCAAAGTAAAAATAAATTTAGGTGTAATTTCTTAATTGAACAGTTTACCCTTAAAAAGCCTTGTAGAGAAAGAGATAGAACTCCATTTTTAGTTTGTTAGCTTGAGGTGCTGTAGAACTCACAGTTTGTGAAGCTGTAATATAAATAAGAACTAATAAACATCTGGGTCTGAAAAAGAAATACCATACCATTTAATCCCAACACTGGCAAAAAGAAAATAAGCTGTGACACTCGGCCACTCTTCAGCTTTGTTGCCTTTCTCTGGACAAAAGCCACATCAGGCACTCACTGGGCTGTTGGCCAAGCCCTGCCATGGATATGAGTCCCTGTGCCTCCTTATTCAAACCTCACTGGGATTCAGCAGCCCAGGATGAGAGGAAATCATCTCAAGTTGCACCAGGGGAGGTTCAGGTTGGACATTAGGAGGAATTTCTTCCCATAAAGCACGATTAGACATTGGTAGGGGCAGCTCAGGGAGGTTTGGAGTGTCCATCCCTGGAGGTGTCCAAGCAATGCCTGGACGTGGCACTCAGTGCTCTGGGCTGGGGATGAGGTGGGAATGGGTCACAGGTTGGACTCAATCACCTTGGAGGTCTTTTCCAACCTAAATGATTCTGTGATTCCTAAATCTCACGTTGTGGCATTACCAGGATCTATCAGCACCCAGCCCTGCTGTGCCTGCCAGCACAAATCATTTAGGGGGGTCACAGTGGGTCACATCCATCCCAGAGCACATGGCACAGGGTTGTGTCCAGATGGTTCTGGAATGACTCCAGTGAGGGAGACTCCACAGTCTCTGTGGACAATCTGTCCAGGGCTTGGTCACTGCACAGGGAAGTTCTGCCTCATGTTCAGGTGGAACTCCTGTGCATCAGTTCCTCTCATCCTGTGGCAGAGCCTGGATCCATCCTCTGGGCATCCCCCCTTTACCTATTTATACATTAATGAGGTTCCCTCTTTTCTTTAGACTGAACAGCCCCAGCTCCCTCAGCCTTTCCTCATAGCAGAGATGTTCCCAACCCTTATTTTGTCACCCTCTGCCAGCCCTGCTCCAGGAGCTCCTGTCCCTGCTGTGCTGAGGATCCACAGCTGGACACAGCAGCCCAGGGCTGACCTGGCCTGCTGGGAATTCTCTTCCTGCTGCACCCCAGGGCACCATGGCCATACTGTGACTGTCTTGTCAGGTGCTTGGGGAACCTGAAACAATGAAGCTTTTGAATTTTCAAAATATTGCACTTGGCAAAACAGCATTCATTTCAGGATGGGGGACCATTTCTTCTTTCAAAATGACTCCCCAGCAGTTTTAAATGACTACAAGAGTAGTAAGGGGAGTTTTTTAAAGGATCTAACTGCATGTACAAATAATTTGCTTTTTCAAGGACTGAAGCTGGCTGATAGTTTTTGTATAGTCTGCTTTTACTTATTTTCCCTGTATATCTCAGTGCATACTCACATGAACTTCTGCCTGGTTTTCTCCAGCATCCAGCACACCAGAGTGGTTTATCCTACTTGCAGTGCATTCACTTTGCCAAAATAAGTATAAATTAATTCAGTATAGTTATCTGTGCATTTACAATGCATGTGAGTCTGGATCCTGCAGCTCCAAAATTAGTTTTTTCAGCATTAACCTCAGGCTGTGCAATTGCACCTTATGCCAGGCTCACCTGGGGAGAGAGTTGAAAAATTGAAGATTCTTTATATTCATTGTTTAAGAAGGGAAGAGTGTGGTGCCACACTTGGAGCTATATCCATTCTTGCTTGGTCTTGTCACTTTTGTTAATGTACAGGAATGGCATGACATTGGTAAAAAAACTCACCACAGATTAGAGCAGGGAGGAAAAGGAAGAAGGTTTGTTAATAGGAGACTATCAGGAAATTTGAGCTAAGCACTTAAATAGTATGAAATAAACAGGCATGCAAATGTGAGCAGTAACTCCCAGTAAGGAATGTAATTTACAATTTCCTTGTAAAAGATGGTACAGCCCTCAGCTTTGGAAAGGAAATAAACATTATTGTGGCTATTTTCACATTAATACCTTTTATTTGTTTCACTGGGTTTTTTGTTGTGGTGGTTTTAATGTTGGGGTTGTTTTTCCCCCTCAGTCTGGTAGGTAAGGCTTTGTGGCAGCAGTGATTTATAACATAACCTTTTCAATAAAATCATCACAAGAGAACCTAATTCCCAGGCTGTGCTTTTTCTGGTATTGATGTCTTCCCCATAGGATCCAACCTTTAACACTCTTCCCCCTTCACCCCCTAATTCAAGATATTACAACATAACCAAGAGAAAAAAAAAAATACTGAGTAACCACAAAGAGCTCCACAATTCCTTCTGCCATTAGATTCCCTACCCAATCTGTGTTCCAGGTGATTTCTCAAGCAACAAGGGGCTGCCTGATAGGCTGGGGTTATCAGGAAAGAACTCTGCTCCTGAACAAACAGGTAAATGGTCTGTGTTAAGCAACAGGTCAAATTAGTGAAGGAGAGTAGAAAACCATCTGTTACACCTGGGTAAGTAGGACAGCACACCACACAGAGACAATTGGCTTTTATTGTATGTACAGCAGGAGTTACTTCTTTAAAAAAAATCCTCTTAGGTTTTTGTAGTGATATAATAAATCTGTACATCATAGATTTCATAATTGCACCAACTTGAGTTTATGTATGCACAGAAAGAAAAACACACCACAGAAGTGACTATGACAGGTGATGCTAGAAAAAAAAATTTTTTACCTCCTGTGGAATAATACAGAG
Source organism: Erithacus rubecula (assembly GCF_903797595.1). NCBI lineage: Eukaryota > Metazoa > Chordata > Aves > Passeriformes > Muscicapidae > Erithacus > Erithacus rubecula. The sequence goes on along the minus strand of NC_136658.1, from coordinate 108,195,819 downwards.
CATAATACATCATTGGGAAATAGAGTTATAGTACTGGAAAGACCTCAGTTCATCCTCCCCAACTATTTTCACACCATGCCAGCACCTTGCATAGTGGCAGTTTGGATATCCTGAGTGAAGTGCTATTATTCACCCTTAACATAAAGTAATCACCCTTGTTATATAATTAATCTGGAGTTGTTTGTCACCAAGGCTGAGGCTTAGCAATGTGCAGAAGCATATGCTGACTTTAAACACATGAATAAATCCACTTAGGTCCTGTGGAGGTCAGAGCATGAGGTCAGCTGTTCCCACTCACAACAGGAATGTCTTAGCCTGGAGATATGGCACAGTTAATTCTATAAGCACTTGTCTCAAACCTCAGCTCTCCAAATCAAAGCCTGCAATAAACTCAACTGAAAAATCCAGGCAGTTCTCACTCGGTGTAACACCCAGAGCTCCCAGACCTAAAAAACATGTTAAAACAAGAGCAAGATTTTTATTTTTCTCCCCCATCCACATTGGTAGCATTTTATGCTTTCAGCTTTGTTTTTTTCCTATGATGTTTTGCACATCAGGAACACCAGAGCTCTGCAAGAAATACACAGCAGAAAGTTTCCACTTGAAAAATACCTAGAACCAGCAAGGACATGCAGGAAATGCTGTAAAATTCCAACTGATCCCCCAAACTGGGGTAAATTGCCAGCCAATTTCATCAAAAAAAGCAGCACTATAAATCCAGTCCTCTCAAGAACAAGACAGTACAATGTCTGCATGGCCTGGAGCCCCAACCTGTCTCCCAAAGAGCAGGGACAAAGAAAATCTGTCAGAAAGCATAAGAATAAACACCAGTATTTATGCCTGCACAGTGTATGACCTGTCCATTAAGCTGAAGAAGTTTGGCAAAGGTATTTTGCTTTCAAGATTACTTTTTTTTTCCACCCTGGCACTCCTTCTGCCTCAGATTCCCAAGTTTCATATATTGTTAGGAGTGAAATGACTCTAATTTCTTCCTGGGGCAAGTAGGATATGAAATACCAATGACTTAGGGATAAAGGGACTTTAAAGGGATCTCAATCACTTTAAGAAACTTAGCTTGTATTCCCATTGGAGATAGTAGATAGTTTTATTGTTTTCATCTGAAAAGAGCAATTTAATTCTTGTACTATTTACTCAGTCAAAATTCACACTAAAGCTAAGACAAATCTTGGTGAGGATAGGGCTTAATTCCATTGAGGCAAATATAAAGTTTAAACATCATAAAGCAAAACAAAACACAAACACAAATTAAGAAGTTGCAGGTATGGGCAGAAAAAAATCTTTAGAAAAGAAAAGCAAGCCTCCATCTCTTAGTTCTCATGAAATAAATACCATGATTTCTTTGCTGTGCAGAACACCCAGACACACAAAAGTGTGAGAAAAGGAACAAAAGGAATTAATATTTCAAAGGTTGTTTCCCATCTACTGTTCTGAGGTCACTAAATTGCAAGGCAGTAAACAAGAAGATTTCAGTGTAATAATAAAATGTAAAGATTTTATTTACAGTTCAAGTGGATAGTTATTAAAATTCTTTGTCATTTTAATTACCAGACATTTGAACAATGGATCAAATGACAAAACACAGAAGGTGGTTTCCTCTGGCATCCTTCACAAAAACTGCACAGGACACATTGCTGAGTTATTTGTGCCAGTTGACAAATCCAGTCTTTCTGACCCAAAACTGCAGAGTGGATCCTGCATGTTTTGAGGATCCAGCTCACACTGACCCAGATGCACAAAAAATGTACATGCTCAGATCTCCTGATCTTAAATGACAACCTAAGGAGGGGATGGAATTAATTTTGGTGGGTCTTTGGGGTTGTCACAACTCAATTGTCCCCTTGAGTTTAGTGCCTTAGCTTGTTTTTACAGCAGGACATAAATGATTTGCAGAGGAGTAAGAAGACGTGAGGAACACGCTCACCAAATACAGAGATCCAATATAAATCCAAATTATCTTTCTTTACCTGAGGAGTGAAGGCAAATAAAAAAATCAGATTCCCTTTTTACACCAAATGCCTTGCTCTCCTCACTTGAAGAATTCATTCTCTCTTAACATGTGAGCCCAAACCTTCACACAATTTGCAGTAAAGGATGTTCTTCATTCCCACCATCAAGACAAGCATTCAACTGATCACCAAGACCTTAAGAAACCATTTTTTCATTCTCTGAGGTAAGGTACAAGCAAATCCCAGTCCTGTACCCTGCAAGTTACTCAGTGTTATTTCACCCTGTTCTACAGCATGTGCTAAAGCTTCTGTAAATTAAAATCCCAGCTCAGTAATTTAAGACTTCAAGTAATGTTATGTGCTGCCTCTACATTCCCAATTCCACAGCTCTTTAAGTGCATGGATGTGCAACCATGGAGCTCAGATTCATTTGGATTTCTTGAATTTAGGGACCAGTTGTGGTTTTATCCTTCAGCAACAAAGAACATTTAAAAATGGCATGGACTTGACTCCCACCCTGCCCCATAACACAGAGAATTCCTGGTAAAATCAAGAGAAAAAGTGTCTGTTGAGGGAACATGACATCAGAGTTTTAATGCTCACATCATGAACCACTCTAGATCAAATGAAGAAACAAAACATCTACTTTGTATTAAATTAGAAATAAACAAAACTGTTCAGGCACATTCAGGCTAGACAAGCCTGTATTACTGAACTGGGATTTCTAAGCACAATACAGCTCCAGAAGATTAATTTGTACCCAATTTTCAAAACATAGAACATTAAAATGCCTTCAAATGTTCTCATAACAAGCAACATATTTAAACATACAATTATTTGATAGTTTGGTCTGTAGTGCTACCACAGTGATCTTAGGAGGTTACACATAAACAGTATTTTTAAACAATTAAAATATTTTGACAGTTCAGTTCTAATATTTTCTTGGTAAAAAAGAAATCAAACTCCCTCCACTTTGGTATTGATTTACCAGGGAACCTTGAATCTGTCAGAAATTTGAAATGTGTTTTTATTCTTCACTAACTATATTTTTGATGAATGCTTTAAGTTGAAAGCCCAAATATCTGCTGAAGTGTTGGATAGCTTAAAGGGGAGAAAGGGGCCAGGGGAAAAAAATCTCAGTTGGCAAAGTAGGCACAAGTTCTGTCATCCATTCACATCAGTAATTTAGCTGGAATGAATGGATGTTTTTCTTGGCTGAAGAGAACAGGCTTGGTCCTTTGTCCTCAGCAGGAATGTAGGTGATGGAAAAGTACAGGTAAAGCATCAAAGATGGTACCTGTGAAATACTGACATTTTACTCTTCTTCATAACCAAAATGAGAGCTATGCCTTTACTCTCAGCAGTTTTTCATTTTAGACTAAAGGAACCAGCTGCAAAATTTAGCAAGGAAATATGGTTAAAAAACTCATCTGACCAACCACTCAGCACATGACGACTTTGGCATATCTAGAAACTGAACTAAAGGAATTAGTACTTTCTTCTCAATTGTGTATTTTAAGATTTCAGTAAGAGTTTGACAAGCAGGACAAGTTTTCCAATGAAAAGCACTGTAGAGTTAACTATGCTCTATTCACCATTTACTGCTCCTAGCTTTGCATTTGATATGATGGTTTATGTACTTGTCTAACAAGCACTTGGGAGAAGGAATTAAAGTCCCTAAGATGAGTTTTTGCAATAAAATGAGTTCAGCAATACAGCTTCTCACACAGGGAAGAAAAGCTACATTTAAGATTTTGCAAATACTTTGCCAGTAGCTTCAAGTAGATTTTAAAAAAAAACAACAACCAAGTTCTGTCTTTTTAAGCATAACTTTTTTTAAAGCAGAACATTAAACAATATGCTAGTATTGGTATTTGCATAATTTATTGATTTATGGCTAATGTTAAAGGCATCTCTCCACCTACATGGGCTGAGCAGTGATTATAGCAGGCTACAGTTATTACAGTGGGATATCTGAGTCAGCGTTTTCCTCATGCTTCTGAACACTGAACCCACTTCCAAATTACAATACAAACTGGATCTGGGCCTCTTTTTTCCCCCCCTTTTCAGTCTGACTAGAAAAATCAGTTGCTCCTGTTGCAGGCTGCAGTGAGGGAACACAGTGGTGTCTTCTCTCTCTGTAGAGGTTCTGTCATAGACTGGGTGTGATGTTTCAGTTCTGAGCTCCCCGTTGATGTAAATCCAGGTGATCACGTTTGGTTCCTCCCTACAGGATCAGGGAGGCTGGAAGTCACTGTGGGGTCACTTGGTGCCACCTCCCTGCTCCAGCAGGGCCATCCCAGAGCACAGGGTTGTGTCCAAACAGTTCTGGAGTATCTCCAGGGAAGGAGAATCCACAGCCTCTCTGGGCAGTCTGTCTCAGTGCATGGTCTGTGCACAATAAAGAAGTTGTGCCTCCTGTGCAGGGGAATTGCTGGGCTCAGCCCCTGCCCGTGGCTCTGGGGCCATTGCTGGGCCCTGGAGCAGAGCCTGGGGCTGCTCTGCCCTCCCTGCACACAGGGACAGACAGACAGACAGACAGACAGGCACAGGCAGGCCCAGGCAGGGCTGAGCCCTCTCTCTGTCTCTCTCCAGGCTGAGCAGCCCCAGCTCCCTCAGCCTTTCCTGGGCAGGGAGATGCTCCAGGCCCTTGCTCAGCCCCAGCAGCTCCTGTCCCTGCTGTGCTGAGCAGCCAGAGCTGGGCTCAGCAGCCAGAGGAGCCTCCAGGGCTGGGCACAGGGGCATTACCTGCTGGAAATACTCTTCCCAGTGCACCCCAGGACATCAGGTGCCTTCTTGGCCCCCACCTGCACCAGTCCCCATCCTCCCTCCTGTTCCACAGAAACCACACGCTCCTCCAAAGGCCGTCAGGACACATTCAGCACTGCTCGTATTTGGAGGAGCGACTTCATCATCAGAGAGAAAAAGCATTTTGGAAAAATAAACCAAAAAGACCACTGTTAATAGTGAACATCCTTTTATGCAAGTCATCAGCCACATTTGCATTCTCTAGTAGTGCTCTGTAAACAAGTGCTCAGCTGGTGAGCAGGTTCCCCACCGCAGGGGGTTTGGGTTTATAGGTGCGGCTCTCCCGAAGCACCGTTCAGTTTGCTCTTGCTCTTGTTCCTGGAAAGGAGCTTCTTGCTCAGAATCCGTGACAGTGTCCCCCCCTTCTTGCGGCTCTCCTCTGCCAGGGGCTGCTGCAGGAACACCAGGTCGTTGTGGGACTGGCTCATTCCCGGGTCCTTCTGGTGATGCTGCCGGCGGAAAAACAGCTTGGCGCTTTTCTTCAAAATCCCACCTGAGGAAGGGAAGAGGTGCAGGAGGCTTTAGACACAACAGGCTGCTGTCCCCTTGAAACTCAGCTTGAACTGCAGCATGAGTGAGAAAAGCTGAGCCCCTGATTGAAGTCTCCTTCCCTACACTTAGTTCCAAATGCTCTTCTGTGGTCATACACACATGCACAGCGGTTGGTGTGGGTTGTACCCTGGGCTCTCACATCCAATCTTTCCAACCAGTAAAGTAGAAAGGAAATAATGTTACTCTTTGTTGTTTCAGAGATCAAAGGAGTTGAAGATCAGCCTGTGAGGCACCACCTGAAGCGAATTTTAATTGGAGGTGCAGGACAACAGTACCTGGCAGCAAACGTGTGTGCAGTGGTTCAGTACAAGCCAGGCAGCAGGTGTTCTATACAAATTCAGCAGCACCACCCAGAGTAACACTCACAAAGCATTTGCTATTCTAAAACCCTGTTAGGAATAGCAATGCACTTCAAGCAGATTAAAAATAATATTACATCTGCTTCCAACAGGTTCAGAAGTCTGCCCAAATCCATCCCACGGTAAATTAAGTTGCTTTATTTTGCCGTGTTCCTTCCCCTGACCCCATGTCAAACCCAGCATGCAGCCAAGGCAATTGCAGCTGTCATCTCACCAGGGACTCATGCTGCCAACAGCAGCTATCACTACTCCTCTCTTTGCAAGCTTGAGTTGTTTTTGCAGCCATTCTGCCAAATTCCACCCTCCCTCTCCATGTGTGCCTGGTGTGCAGCTGGCAGGGACACTGCTCCAGGCTACCAGCAACACTCAGCCTGGCTGGGACATCAGCTCTGTGTGAAAATAGCATCAGTTTTGTATGGAATTGGTAGGGCTGTTGTCCCAGGTGGCAGGAGCCAGTTTGAACACAGGAGGACCCAGGTGACAAGCCAGCACAGGAGCTTCTGGCAGTCAGACTTGGATGTGGGGACAGTCACCTCCCTGGCAAAGCTTCCACACCTCTTCCCTGCACCACTATCAGGTTTCCTGATCCTTTCTCAGTTCAGCTATTAATTGTCATGATATGGTCTTGAGTCTGCTTCTCCTCCCACTGCAAATGGACACAAAAGCAACACACAGTGCAGCTCTTTCATGGGACACAGCCACAGCTAGAATTAAATGTTTGTCCCCTGAGGGCCTGACAAGGCCTCTGTGTCACTCTGCACACAGTGACAGCTGCAGAACAGGTATTTCATGGCAGCCAGATGCTGCTTTGTACACACCAAAGCAGTCACAAACATGCACTTGGGTTTATTACTGTGCACTTTAAGGGCTAAGCACTCAGCACCTGGGAGGATATTCAAGCATGTTTTTGCTGGCAGCTGTTGAGACTGTCCTCATAGGGCACAATGGGATGGGAAGCAGAAATCAGCTGCAAGCAACCAGCACTTGTGGATTTGAATCTTGACTGCTCTCCCACCAGCCTCTGATTGATCTTTTTGGCAAGGCAGTACCACTTCAAGCTGCTGTCAGCAGCACAAAAGCAGCAGTGTTCCCCCCAGGACGCTGGCAGTGTTGATGTGCAGAGGCTGGGGGGCTGCAGAGGCTCCTCTGCTGTGCAGCTCCTGTTTGAGCAGGCAGCTGTTCTGCCCAGCAGCCCTGGCAGCTGCAGCTGAAGCTGTGCCAGCAGCACTGGGACACCAGGGTTTATCCCTAAGCAGATTTTTACTCCCATCCATTCTGTCGCTCAGACTGATTTTCTACACCAGGAAACAGCACCCGGCTAAGAATGCTCCAAAAATGGTGCCACTGGCCTGGGACAACTCCCTGCAGCTGAAAAACCAGGAGCTGCACTCCCCTGAGAGCAGCACAAGCAGCAGCCCCCAGCACAAGAGCTGCTGGTGCTCAGTCTCTGCAAGCTTGCACAGCCAGTTTGGAGTGCTCTGCCTGCTGCAGAGACATGCAGCCCTGGGAGGAGGCAGGGCAGGGCAGGGCAGGGCTCATGATGGTTTATGTGCTGGTTCATGTGCTGTTTGCATGCTTGTGCCTTCAGTTCATCAGGATCCACATACCAGCCCTGCCCCCAGCAGCAGAGATGAGCAGAGAGCACTGTACAAATACAATCTCACTGCACTAATGCAGGGTGGTCTGAAAATGCTTGAGGGGGTGGGATCATTTCTGAATCTGATTTGTGCTAAAGGAGGAAGATTTCCTTCCACATCTACAAGGATATGAACAGAGATTGCTTTCCATTCCTTCCCAACTTCCAAAACATTTTTCATACAGGCGGTTTTGTAAAAAGCTGCTGATTTTGTACATGCCTGCTGAGGTTGTGGTAGCTCTGTAGGCTAGGCTAGAAAAGCTTTATCTAAAAATATATAAGCAGCAGGTTTTAAAGTAAGCTTTGTTTGTATGTATATCCAGTTATGGGGTCACACATGGTTTGCATGAGCAGGTTTTGGTTGATTACCAGGTACTACAGCAATGGGCATGATGGAGAGAGATTAGGAATGTAGAGCATCCCTCTTTCCTTGTTGCCCTCTCTTTGGGACCCTCCTGGACAGCACAACCACCAGAAGGATAATTTGTCACAGCAGACTGCTCTGCTAAGACACCTGAGCACAGGAAGGTAATTTTGGAAGGAGAAAAGGAATGGATGGGGGAAGAAGAAAATGGGTGTCAAACTAATTTTTGCTTCATTTTTTACAATGAGTGTCTCATTGTAAAGCTACATTTTCTTAGGGATAAAAAAGAGACAAGAATAACTTACTGTGTAGGTAATTAATTCTGGCTGGCATAGTAGTCATCTTAAATTTATAAAAGGGAATGGGTAAGAAAGAGGAAGTCAGAAAGGTAAAAAACAAAAAAAAATATGCAAGAATAAAAAAAAAAGTGCTAACTTTAAGACATTAACATACACAAAAGGCTTTTCTCAGCAGAAGGGGTTTTGTTTGGGTTTTCTTGTTGCATTTGCAGTTTTATTTGTGGTGGGTTTTTTTTGTTGTTTGTTATTTTTTTAGGGGAAAGCATTTGACAAACAGAAGCCTTCAACTATTCACAGCTCACTGAAGGCAGAGGGGTTGAAATGTTTTCCTATCTTACTCCATAAAAGCTGCTCAGCTGTGACAAAGCAGAGATTCAAGACTTCCACAAAGACATCTGTGTATAATGAAAGGGATTTGAGCCAGTTTTTTTTCAAGTATTTTTTCAAGATGATACAACTCTCTCAGAGATATTTTGCAGTCTCAGAGAAAAGTTTTTAGCAGTCTTATACTGAATTGTGTGAAGAGGATCTCTAGAAGCCTCATCTCTTTGCACAGGGAAACCCAGGACAACTCACACACAAACTTCCACTTGCTTGTTTTAGAATAACATGCTCAGGAAGAGTCCAGAGGCTTTGCAGTTTCTCACACAGCTTCCTAAACTTTTCCAGGCTCCAAAATGAGCCAAATCCTTTGACAACTACTCACTCCCCTCACCCCAAATCACACCTAGGACTTTCCAGTGCCTGAGCATGTGTGTGACAGGGATTGTGCTGCAGCCTCCTGATCTCTGATGTGGAGCAGTCCAGCTGTGGGAAGCTCAGGGAACTCCAGGCTCTAAGGGAGGGTCCTGACAAAGAGCTCCAGTGTCTGCCCTGGGGGTGAGGGGGGTGATAATCCAGTAAATTGGGGAGGTTTTGTAGGGAGCCATTTCCCAGGATCTCAGGGTGAGGAAATAATAAAGCAGAGAGGGATGGATATGAGTGACAAGCACAGTATTTTTTGCAATTTTAAGGTGCAACCTGTGTGCCTATTTGGGGCACTGCACTGGCCCTTTTGTAAGACTTCCTAATAGTCCCTGTGTTTACCACAAACCAGAGCTCAGGGGTTACTGGATTTACCAAGGAAACACAAAGAACCTTCAGATTTTCAAACTGCAGCTATTCAGGTGTGTAACTACCTAAGCAAAATGATCTGATGCCTTATTTTTACTTATTAAATTAACTTTTATTCCATTTTCTTTAGCAAATTATGCATGAATGAAATGAGAGAAAAGGGGGAATCTGTTCACCAGGCAGCTCCTGCTACAGCTGTGGTGCTTCCCTGAACACAGACTTTAGTGAGGGCAGGGGAGCCTGGTGCTCAGAGATGTGAAGGAGGAAGAGGAATCTACTGGGAAGCAACTATGGATCCCTACCATCTTCACCCTGGTAATGGGGCTGCAATATAGGGCAAGTCCTGGGTTACAAGGACACAGTTTTCCTTGAGGAATTGATAATGTGATTAGTGGCTTCTTTCCCAAATAACTGAGTTGGGCTTAATAAGCTGCCAGCTTCTAAGGCTGAGCTGTTTCCTCATGGAGGGGAGGGTAAAAAAGCCTGAGCTGGCTCAGAGAGCTGCAAGTAAAACAGTTTCAACCAACACCACAGTCACGAAGAGTTTGAAGGACAAAAAAATCAATAAGGTGAACTACTGCAGCCAATTACATAGAGAAAGGAGTTGCTGAAGTGGAAGTGAGAATCACATACCTTTAGATTTTTTAATGCTCCCAGTTTCTGAAACACTTAATGAGCTCCCAGATATTTCTTCAGAGTTCTGGTCTAAGAGTGTGCTGGTGTCCCACTGCTGGCTGCCATTCTCCAAACCCCAGTCCTTGTGGGTGCTTTGCTGTGGGTCAGTACCAGGGGCTGTTTCTGAAGCACTCAATGGCTGCTTTTCATCAGAGGTGATTTTTGCAGCAGCTTCCTCCCCAGTGGGTGGATCTGCTTCCCTGCAGGAGCTGTCCATGGCTGCAGCATAGTCCATCATCAGTGAAGCTTCACTGTCCTGAGATAAAGAGGTCTGCCCAGTGGAAATAAGAGACAACACTGACACAAGTCATCCTGCTGGAGAAAAACAAACCTCCCTGCAAGAGTTAAAATAACTCTTTACACTTGCATTGCTCAGGACCACCAGCAAGCCACCTGAAGCTTCCTTAGCTCTACTAAAGGAGAGGAGCATTTAGCAAAGTTTAATCCTGTTGCAAAGGCCAAATGAGTGAAAAAAGTAATTAAGTAAATGCCTTGCACCCATCTCTGGCCCCACTACAAATAACAGGACACCCCTACATGCGCTGCTGTAATGTGTCAGCATGCACAGAGAATCTTTTAGTCCTTTTAAGAAAATTAACATCAAAGCATTTCACCTTGTCTCATTGTTTGCCCTCCCTCTGAAAAGAGACCAGAGAACCAGAGGTTTTTCAGAGGGTTTTAAAAGATTTGAAAAAGAGTGGAACAATCTTTCATACTTTTTCAGACCATCTTCCCTACATGGGTGAAACACAGAAGGATTATCCTCTCTTCTCAGCTCACCTGATTTTCCAAAATCCCTAACAACAAGGACACTGCATTGTTAGTCAGGCTGTCAAATCTAACAATCAGAACCCAACACCCTGATTTGGCTTAACTTGAAACAGTCACAGAAAAAACCTGGCACACAAAACTGGATTCTGCAGGGAGAGTAGGAACAGAGGAGTCAGAGCAGCAAAGGCTTTACAGAACTAAGCATTAACTCCAAGTGCTGATTTCTGCTCTACCTTGGACACTCCTGATATGATAATGGTGCTTTTCTTCCGAGGAGACTTCAGCTTCTGCTTTGCAGACTCACTCAGCTGCCTGATGGCTGCTTCTGCCACAGGGTCAGTGCCATTCAGTACCAGCAGCTCTGGAAAGAAAGGATCACTTCAGAGGGCAGAAGGAAAAACAGAGCAGAGACAGGCAGAGTTTGTCCTTGACTAAAAATTCACAGAAATGGCATCAACACCATAAACTTGTCAATTCACCACCCAGCCATCAGGTCCTGTCTTTTTCTCCTGTCACCCATTTGTGGTGAAAAGGTACCAAAATTCCACTGACAAACCCTTTCCATGAGAACAAAGGAGGTTCTGGAAGCCTGGACAAAACATCCCATTATTTCAATTCATTGCTACCCTGCAGTGACAGTGAGGACATCATGAGTTATCACAGTCATGAAGAACCACAGTTTTAACATGGTACAAGGCTGGCTACACATGATGCTACTTCCTCAGGCAGCTTTTTTCTTATTTTGCTCCTTTTCCAGACATCCCAGCTCAGCATTTCCAGTTTTGCTATGGCACTCTGATAGGGTGGGAAAGGCAAAGTAGCTGCCTCCAAATCCTGTAAAGGCCACCCACTTTTCTCCTCCAACCACTGCACAGGAATATAAAATCTTCTGCATAAAATGCTCTTTAGTGACAAATACAAGTTTATTTTTAAGCATGGCCCTTTCTGGCATGTAGGACACAAACAGACATTAATCAAGTTCATCAAGCTCAGGAACAAACAAGGCTAAGGAAGTCAACAAAAAAAATAAAATCCCCATGTTTAATTGCCTGAGGTGAACTTTTCTGGCAAGAATTTGAACAACAAAAAGGAGAGGCAGGAGTAGCACCAGAGTTGACTAAATTGAGCAGTGCCTTTTGTTACTGGGACAGTAATGTAATAAAAGATGAGGCCTAGAATTAAGAATATGTGTGCACGTCTGCAGAGTCATCTCAAACCTTGACTTTTCCCATCTCCCCAGCCCCTGCATTAATTTTTATTGCTGTCATCACTCAGAACTATGGCACAGACACAGCATCTTTTCCAGACTGCTTCCTGCTATTTTGCCACGGTGTTTGTAATAACTTTTACCTAAATTACTGCCATATCAAAAGATCCTTTGTATTTCTTTCCTTTGGCTTTTGTTCTAATGAGTAATTCTTCCTGCAGTACTGGATAAACACTCCACAGAAATCCCCCTGCACTACCAATAAAATATTGTCCATAACAATATGGAATAAGCAGTCTCCAGGTGAGTTTTCCAGTAAGTGTTTTGTGTCTTTAATACCACAAACACTTCAGAGAGTCAGCTCAGAAGTCTTGCACCATCTTAACATTTCTCATATTGATGTAGTGATACCACACTGCTTCATGGTATCATAGTATTTCTTATCCTGGAGACAGGAAAAGATCCAAGTGCTGTTACAGCTATTCATGGTCACTGCCTCTTGCCCTTCCCCATATTTGTTGGCCAATACATTTCTCTCTCAGAAACCTCCAGGAGCAGCCCAGATCATCTCCAGGTTGTCCATTCCCCACTCAGACCTGTACAAAGCCAACTGAACTCCACACCAGGTGCCACACTGGGTGACATCTGTCACCACTCTTGCCCACAGAGCCACTGAAAGGTTCAGTGGTGACCACACACAGGACTGAAAATTGTGCTGAAGATTTAGAGTTTCAACTTGAAAAGATAAATTCCACTGAGACAAAATCAGGTTTACATACAATTCAAAGTGAATTTATAATTGTCAATGTCACCTGACACTCTGAAGGAACTTCAGCTGTATCCAGGTGACTTAGGAAGGTGGACAAATGGGCAGAGCAAGCCCAAAAAACCCAGTGGCAGGGCTAGGAAGAGAATTGAATCTTCCTTACATCAATCCAGCCTCTGCCTTCTTTTCAGACACAGGGGACTTAGAGGTACATGTCACAGGGTTTAAATTTAGTGCCTTTAAGAAAGGAGGCATCTTTCATTCCAAAGTAAGAAAAAACTTACTTTTGGCTTTTTTTTCTTTTCTGCAGTCTCCTCTCCTTTTCCAAACCACAGCTGATTGTTATTTATTCAAAACCAGTAATTTAAACTGCCAATTAAAACCAGACTTTTACTGCAAGGCTGCCATAACCCAAACCACAGTGCTTTGTAACACAAGCACCCCAGCACTGCTGACAGGCAGCAGCCACAGGGGCTGGCTGTCATTTTAACAGGATCACATGAATTCCACGTGCAGAACACAGAAATGTTCTCCTTAGCAGCTTCAAACCTTTTTATTACCTGTATCTGAAGATGACAACGTTTTGCTGACTGGAGCACCATGAGAATGGAGGGCTTCAACAGTGAAATCCTTTTCAGCCACCTTTACTTTAACTGGAGTTTTCACAGGAGAATCTGAGGACCAAGTTTTTTGGTTATTTGAACTGGTCAAGACATTTTTATTATGTTAATAAGAGTTTATTATACCAGTCATGCCTGCCCAAATCATACATGTTTGAGTAAATTGTTTAACAGAAATTCTCAACACGTTTGAGTAAACCTGACCCCAAAAGGCCAGTGAAGTGTGAGAATTTTTTAAAACATTTTAAAATGTTTAAAACATTAAAGAATTAAAACATTCTACTGAAAACATTAGACAACACCACTTAAATAAAAGATCTGCTTCAACAATTTAAAATATCTTTGTGATGCTTCACACCAAGACTATTTACAGGTACATTCTTTTAAAATTTCCCAATAAAAATTGGAAAATCTGCTCCTGGAGAGCAATGAAAAGTATTTTGTCACCAAGTAGCACCAGCCTTCATTAGAGATGATAATACAGATCAGGATTAGAGGGCAGCAAACCTCTGAGAGTCTGATGTATTTTTCACGTGAAAAACCATCCACCAAAATCCAGCTCTTCTACATTATCACATCATGGTGAAGATTTACAGCACATATTAAAAGAAACATTAAGAAACAAGTTTTCATGAAAATTAAAAACCCGATTCTGGAGAATACAAACAACAACCTTCCTCCAGCACATCAGAGAAGTCTGGAAAATGCTTCCCTGACAGCCCAGTCCCCAGTGCCTGCCCTGGTGGCCCTGGAGGAAGGTCTGACCTGTGCTCAGGGGGGATGCTCTCCCTTCCAGGCGAGGTTTGGCTCTCACAGCAGTGACAGTGGTGACCACGGTGCCACAGGGCATCACAGTGCGATCCTTCTCCACCTTGGTGGCCAGCACTGCAGAGGGGACCTGCCTTGCCTTCAGCTCACTGGGTTCTATGAAACAGAACTGAGGAGACACAAAAACACCACCTCAGAAGCACAGTCAGGCAACAAGGAAACTACTTTTAGCTGCTACTCCTTTAAGGTTTTTGCTGAGGCAAACTCAAGTGTTAATTCTTTCGGTAAGTCACAAATCCCCTGCCATCAGAACAGGCTGCTCTGACTCAGCCACAAGTCCAAGCATGAGATGAACATTCCCAAGCAGTTCCTGAAGCTGAAAGATGCACCCCAGAGCCCCCAGGGCCAGCAGTACCTCTGCAGTGATGGATCCCAGCCCTGGCTCTGAGCTGCTCTCCCTGGCCCCGCTCAGTGCAAAGCTGTGCTGGCCAGAGGGTTGTTTCCTGAACAGGTCCAGAGGCACAGTCACCTTCCCAGATAAAGGACCTGCAAGAATCAAATCAGCAAGGTCAGTCCAGATCTAAGCTGCCAGAATGTGTAAGGGAGAGAATACAGGAAAGGAGGAGAAAAATTCAGGAAAAAAATTGCAATAACTGGGTCTATACCACAGGGCAGAGAGTGGCATTTTACAGCTTTTTTTCCTATTTTATTACTATTCCTCAGCCTGGTCTAATACTGTGCAACAGGAAAGAATGGGACCATGAAATATTACTTATTTACTGTTGCTTCTGGCCATTATTTTTCTCTTTATATGAAGAATGTCTAGGGGAAAAAAGGAAACAACTATTAGGCTCTTGGACAAGCTCCATAACCAGTTCCTGCATCTTTCCTTTCAGAGGACAGTCTGGATTCCTGGTTAACTGGTGCATCACAGCAATGATGTTCCTTAATTTGAACTTCAGTAAAAGTTCAGCAATTCTCTTGCTCCTCTCCTGACTTTATCAGCTCCACTAGACCAGAACAAATTTTTAGCAAAGGTACTGCATGATTTAAGAAATGAAATCCTAGATTTCTGTGCAAAGCAGAATGTTTAAAAACAATAAATTCCTGCACTTCAGTGGCTTTCTGGGGTCAGGTTACAACAACATGTGCTAAGAATTTGAGTTAAATGATTTTCTCAAATACTTCCAATTTGAACTGACATAACAGATATAATAAATTCTTGTTTATGCCTGTATTATACAAGTAGAGATCTGCATTACAGTCACATAATTCAGCTCTCTGCTCATTAATGTGATTCTATTTTTGAATCTTCTATTAAAGTCTTTTGGAGAAGAACAACTCAGCAGGGATGGAGGGGCAGAGGGGGAGGAAGAGAGTTGTCAGTACAATCCACTGGGAGCTTTTTCTTCAGGAAACCAGGATGAAAATTAGGATGTAGAATACTCCTGGTGTTGTTTGAAAGACTAAAGATGCTTAGGTACAGTCAAGACACATTTTGTCCAAGAAAAATGCAACTTTGCAGACTCCATATAGATATTTTTTTAAAAAATAAAAATAGCATCCATATCAGAGAAATTTTTTTAAAGCTTTTGACTTTCCAATCCCTCCAATAATCATGGATCATAAGCAAGGTATTGCACAACTTTTTATATACAGATTATTAAAAGTAATTCTAAAATAACAGAATGGAGTTGTAAAAACATTTGAGCCCCCAATGTTTTATATTTAACCCAACATAATCAGAATTAGAGTGTTTTACACCTGATTGTGATTTTCATATCTGAATTGTCTGGGACTTGAAAAGGAAGGATTTACAATTAACACCCATGATTCCCTTTCAGCCACAGAAACAACTCAAAAGCTTAACTTGAAACCAAAAAAGTTCACAGTGGATCTGTTAGATGTTTAAGAGATGGAGAAATACAGGATACAGCACCTGGAAGATTCAGGATCTTGACAATCTAGAAAGAAACCCAAAGATTTTCTATAACCTTAACCCAGGCCATGAGGGAGCACCTGGTCAGTGAATTCTCCTTCCACCCATATTTACTGATGGACCTCAGAGTTTCTGAGGCCATCCAAAAACAAAAGGGAACTTCTGTCAACACCCAGCAAAGCTCACACACTGCAAAATAACTCAGTCTTAATACTTACTATCCAACTTCCCATCTTCTACTATTTGCAGTTGCAATGCTTTTGATTTGGCACTTAGTTCACTGTGAAGAAAACAAAACCATGTTAGATCTTTGCAGGCCAAGCAGATTTTCCTTCCCACACAGGTTTTCCCCTTTCCTCAGCTTTTCTCAGCCCTCTCCAAGCCAAACACTGCACCTTGCAGGTGGGTAAGAGTGACTGAAGGGATCACAGTCACAAAACCACAGCCTGGGTCCCTCCCCCACTTTTGTACAGGTTCAATTTGTTGAATTTCAGAGGATTTTCTTTTCCCCAGGAGCTGAGAAAAGCTGCCCTCCAAGCTGAAGATGGTTTCTAACCTGACTGCTATACCACAGCACCAAAAATCTTTGTTTCTCCTGGCAGGATCAAATTTGTAACTCAAGATGCTGTAACAGGCTCAATCTACATCCCTGTCACAGCAGGAAAGTGTCCTGCAAAAACAGGACAGATGCAAGAAAATGAAAGTAGTTACAGCTTTAAATGAGAAGAGTCAGTATCACTGCTCCAAAACAAGACTCAAGGATGCTGCAAGCCAACAAGAACAAGTTTCTGAGTGACAAAACCCAGGTGAACTACTCTCAGAATTACATGTGGTACTTCCTAAGATGGACTAGACAACAAATACAAAACCTTTCCTCTGAGACAGTGAAGCAAGCAGGGTACCTACTGAGAAACTCTCCAGTAAAACTTCATTTTACCCTTCTCAAGCAAGCATTCTGCCAAAACCCCAATGCAAACATACATTTCATTTTTCTATGTCTCAGTTTGAGGCTGGTGTGATCCTGGCTGCAGACAACCCACCTGCACTAGATGCTGTGGTACATCATCTATGCAGCAAATTTTTAAGTTCTTCCCTGCCACTCCCACCCTTCCTGCACCCCAAAACATGGAAGGGAGCACCTTGATGGCACTACTGCTGCTTTGCCATGAAGCTAAAGCAGAGCCTGACATGGTGGTCAGTACAGTGGTGCTCAGAGTGAAGGTTATTTTTGGCCCTGAAGAAAGAAAAGGGCAGAGGTTTGTGCATGGAAACTTGACAGAAGTTCAAAACCCCTGCCAAAATCCTCATTTATCTGTGAAAGCCCCCAAGCTTACCTCATGCACTTCTGAAAAGCAGAGTGGAAACCCCTGCATTATTCCTAGTGTCAAGGCCAAATTCCAGCCAAGTTAATCACATCCTGCCTGCCCTCTCTCAGCCCTTTCAGTTGGAAAAGGGTATTATTCTTACAAACTTCCTGTCCCAAACTGCTGGGAACTTGTCTGCTCTGCAACACTGAGCACAGTGCTGCTCCACCAACAGATGGCTGAAGGGGATCACAGACCCACAGGCTGAAGCACTTTGTGAAACTTCAGAAAACAAAGTTCATCAGTGACTCCTCCCTTTCCTAAACTCATGCACCTCAGAAACCACTTTTGCTCTGCTGTTAGAAAGTGAAAATAAAAATAGTTTTACAACTGCTCACTTTTGACCTTATTTACTGCAGCTGTGTGAATCACAGAATACTCTGCAGGCTGCATGAAAGTCCCTTTTATTGTTCTACAGGAGAAAGAAAATCTAGTTAAGTTTTACACTCTCTTTGTAGTCATGGTCACCATTCTTTAAGATGGTCAATTGTTTTTGCACATTTTCCACTCAGGGGAGGGAATGGGGAAAGATTAGATTCCCTCAAATACAGTTTTGACAGTAAAGTGACTTCAAAACCTTGCTAGCACTTCTTTTCTGGTACTGCAGGAAAGCCTGACTGTGACTGCTGTCATCTACCATGGAACCTAGAGACTTGTACCTCATACCCATGCAGAGGGTAATTAGATATCCTGAAGTCCCTACCAGCTCCAGATTTCTCTGAGAAATTTCTCACAGAGAAAGGCCAAGAATGGACCTATTTCAAAATGCCATTCTTCTTTCACACAGCTAAATTAAAAAGTAAAAAAGTGTTTCAGTGTAAAAGTATTCTCAGTAGGTAAGTTACTTACAAGATAAACTCTTCCTTCCAAAAGGGATGTGCAGCATTTTTGGCTACAGAGCTGGAAAACTTCTGCATAGGGTCATTCAACTGAACTATACACACAAGGTCTGTGCTGCCTGTAAGGGCAAGAAAAATCAATAGAAGTTATTAATGCTCTGTCACCAAGAGGCCACTTGCTGAAAAGAAACCCCCTTCCTTACACACTGCACTTTTGAGCAGATTTCTGCAGGCACTTTCTCACCCTCCCAGGGAATAAATACCTTCCCTTGGTTTGCACACCAGAGCATTCATGGCAAAGGTCACTATTGCATCACTGCTGTCTCATGAGCTACCCTACACCCTGTGAAACATGACAGCCCAATTTAAATCCTCCCATGGAGCAATAAAGTGCAGGCATAAAACGATCCAAAAAGATGGGGAGACAAAGAGTGAGCAGGTGATGTTCTGGGTGTGAGGCAGGGAGGGAGTAAAGCTGCTTTCAGCTGCTTTAAAAAAAACCAGAAATTTTCTAAGTTCCTCCTGGCCACAGTCACAGTGATTTATTTGGATGTGAAAATAAGCTTTTTCTGCTGGCAAGTGATTGATGACAGCAGTGCTAATTCACAATGGTTTCTGCATTGTGGTTTTTAACAAGTTTTAAAGCACTGCTGCAGACTTATCTCTGCCTTGATCTTGGAATTTGATAAGTGTTGCAAATTGGCATATTAAGAGTAGTTATACTGCTGCTCCAAGTGGAAATAGTTTGCCAGATGTGATCCTCTTAAAGCAGTTTTTTTAACATGCCTTTCACAGCACCAGAAATAATTTAAACCCAGACTTCCAACACATCAAGGAGAGCAACAAAAAGCTCAGTAC
Organism: Erithacus rubecula; assembly: GCF_903797595.1. NCBI lineage: Eukaryota > Metazoa > Chordata > Aves > Passeriformes > Muscicapidae > Erithacus > Erithacus rubecula. Next base: position 108,176,914 of record NC_136658.1, on the reverse strand, counting down.
TGACTGTGTGCAGAGCAAACAGAAGATGCTGCCCCCAGGTCTCCCGAAGAATCTGGGTTTGTATTTGCTCTGAGCAGCTCTCAGTTGTTCTCTGGGGATGCTCTGGGGCTGAGGATCAGCCCTGTCTCAGGCACAGAGGTAGGTGATTAGAGGAGCCAAAGCACTGAGTACACACAGCTTATTTGGGATCCAAGCTGACCCCAGAGTCAGCAGCTGAGCTGCTTTCAAGGGGCTGAGCCTGAGCTCATGGACCTGGGCTGGTTTCTGCTCTCCCAGCCATGTGTGTGTATCTGAGCCTGTTCCTGCTGCCACATCCCCAGCCCAGGGCAGGGACCCTGCACAGAACCACACCTGAGCCACAAACCAACTGTACCACAGGCCATTGCAGCTTGTCTGCCCTGGACACCCTGCTGCCAACAGGTAACTACTTTGTCCTTACCAGCAAAAATCACTTTTGCCCTCAATGATTCCCTGTAGCACAAAATCTAGGGTTTACATATATACTTTGTGTTTACATACACAAAGGAAGGGAATAAAAACAGGCACAGCCCATAAACAGAGACCAGTTCTGCAACTGGGAATTCACCAGCTGAACTAAGATATCTGCAGGAGAGCCAGAGCTCCTATGAACCCTGTCAGCATCCATCAGTCATGGTTTCATCAGCACACACCAGCCCCCTGTGTCCCTGGGCAGGTTAGCCTGAAATCCTGCACAGTCCCTTGGAGCCTGAGTTCCAACAGGATAATTCATTATTGCAAGGGAAGGCCAGGAAAAGGGAAGGGAATATTAATTAAAAGTCAGCAAGTTATGTCCAGAAGCAGCAGCTTTCCAGCTGTGCAGGATTCCTGCTGGATTTCAAGTGCACCAGTTAAACCCTATTAAAAAGCTTTATTTCTCATACTCAGTTCCAAATATTTACACTCCAGGAGCTCTAGGGAACCAGCAACCCTCCATCTCCTGCTAAAACAGCAAATAGGGATTTTGCCTCCCAACATCTGTACTCCCAGAGCAGAGCATGTGAATTGTCTTTTTCCTCTCATTTTTAGGGAAGGTGCAGCAATTCTCACAAGGGAAATCTTTTGTGCAGCATATACACACAAAGCTATCTCATCTCATGACTTTTAAAGTGAGACAAAATGACCCAATCTTTTGGAAAGTTTAGCTTGCACTACAAAGTTCTGGAGTAATAAATCATAGAATGGTTTGGGTTGGAAGGGACCTTAGAGATCATTTCATTCCAAACCCCTTGCTGGGTTGGGACACTTTCCCCTAGACTGGGTTGCAGTTGCCAGCACAGTTTTACTGATATAGGATATTTCACAGCCAAGAATTCCAGAATTGCTTTAAAAATAATTAGGCTTTTTTTTTCCCCAAAAAAAAAAAAAAACAAACAAAAACCCAAAAAAACCTCTGCAGAGATTTCTAGGGGGATCACTTCCAACCAGGATGAGCAAAGCAGCATTATGCAAGACTCTAGGGCAGAAACCCTATTACCTCTAGCTGAAAAAAAGGAGAGCAGCAAGTAGGATACATTTATCTAAAACTACTGCCTTGCCCAATTTAGCAGCTTCCATTAAAAATACTGTTAGGGAATTGTTTAGTGGCCATAAATAACAGAGCCTCCAAATCTGTATTTCTGCTGAAAATCAGGATCTGAGCTGTGCCTGCTCATGCCTCAGTCAGGGATGTGCCTGCCCTTGGAAAAGTTTGAGTATTTGCATGACAGGCCTGGTGCTGCTTTCCAAAGCCAACACTAACTCCACTAGGCAGTGACCTCTTTCTTGGCTTCATTCCCCACCTGCAAGAGGCACCTTCTTCCTTTACCTGCAAAGGTATCAGGGGAAAATATACCTGACAACAAAAAAAACCACCTTTCTAATATAAGAGGAGAATTTGAGCTACATCTGCAAATCACTCTAAAGTCAAGAAAAATAAGATAACATTGAATCAAGCCAATGTCATTGCCAGCAGCTAATGGAGAGCTGGATTTGAGCCCCTCATCTTGGGTACAGCCAAAATAAGAACTTTTAGAAATTAAAACTGAAAGCCAGAAAATAATCAGCCAGCTTTATACATGTGGTCATTTCAATCTGTTTTCAGCAATGATGGATTTCTGTACAAAAAGAGCAAGATGTTAAAATACTCAGATAAACTAAAATACACAATAAATCAGCACTGGTACAGGTTGCCCAGAGAAGCTGTGGCTGGTCCATCCCTGGGAATGCTCAAGGCCAGGTTGGATGGGGCTGGGAGCAACCTGGGATAGGGGAAGGGAAGGGAAGGGAAGGGAAGGGAAGGGAAGGGAAGGGAAGGGAAGGGAAGGGAAGGGAAGGGAAGGGAAGGGAAGGGAAGGGAAGGGAAGGGAAGGGAAGGGAAGGGAAGGGAAGGGAAGGGAAGGGAAGGGAAGGGAAGGGAAATTTCAGGGAAGTTTCAGGGAATGAGCTTTAAGGTCCCCTCCAACCCAAACCACTCTGTCATTCTATGAAGTCTATTTCTCAGAATGCAGCAATTTCTTACATCTTCTTTTGAGAGCAGGCTGTAACCCAGAACTCCCACACTATCTCACCTGAAAGGAATGGTAAAAACCCCAAGCCAGCATGGAGCAGCAGCAGCTGGGCTGCCTTACCTGCAGCACGGAGATCACTCAGCTTCACCTGGATGTTCCTCACCAGCAGCTTGAGCTCGTGAGCCCTCGGAGGTTTGGGGGGACTGGTGCCCTGAGGGAGAAGGCTTGTGTTCTGTACATTCTGCAAGAGGCAACCAGGACAGGGGCCAACACCAAAGCCTTGTGTCACTCAAGGGAAGCAGAGCAAGGAGCCACCAGGGAGGTGTGACCACAAAGCCCCCACTACCATGGGCTGTGCTGTTCTAAATGTGTGTCCCAGTTGGTTCCTGCCACTGGACACTGCTAAACTCACTCATCTGTGAGCCATAAGCACAAAGAGGGAGGACACTTCTCAAAAGATTTTGGAAGGAATGAGCCTTACCTGAATCTCCTTTGTATCTGCAGGCCTCACACTCAACACTACAGATGGAGAAGCTGAGCTGAAGAGGTTCTTCAAGACATCTCTGAGTGTTTCAGATATTGCACATGTCCCTGCTGTCTGTTCCTATGAGGAAACAGTCAGGCTTCTTAAAACTCAGAAGAAGTTGAGGAAAAAATTAATTTTGTGTATGTCTAAACAACCAAAGCCATCAAACATTAGCTTTGTCAGAGAGACACATGGGTTTTGTTGCCAAAAACAGAATTTAACAACAGATCATGCAAACAATTACTTAAATTTCTCCATTATGCATTAAAGGAAAGCTAGAATAAAACACTGAAAAACTCCTGCTGTTCTGAGAGGTAGGAAGGCACAGGTGCTATCCACAAAACCATAAGTTTCTGTGACAGTTTTTATCTCATGATGGAGTTTTAAAGATTCTGCACTGCTCTGAACTCCCCTGAGAGAGCAGATCAGGTCAGCAGATAAGCAGATCTGCTCCGTTCCACTGATTTAATGGGAGCTCTGCCAGCCTGCAACAGCTGAGAAGAAACTAATCCTGAGCTGCACTGAAAAAAAAATATTATAGCATCTCCTGGAGGTCTTGAACCTTGCTGGAAAGTGCAGTGTGTGGACACAGTCGTGCTGCTCTGGGGCACTGAGATGTGGTTTGCCCATAAAAAAATCTCACAGCCATCTGTGCTTAGCACCACAACATCAGAGGGCACCACAGATTTTGTGTGCACACATTGTAGCTTCACATATTTAATTCTAAGGTGTATGAAGAGAGTGAACTGCCCTCCCTGTGCTCCTGGAGAATGCCTGCTACTCAAAGCATGCTCCTCAGGAATTTTCTTCTGCTCAGTTACCTACAGGGCACAGATTTTTAAATCAAGCTGTCCCACAAAGGACAGGCTGAAAGACAACAGCTCTGAAATCTGAGTGAGGTTTCTATTGTAAAGGAAAGACTCAAGTAGGAGACAAAGATCTGACCTAAAAACAGAGGACCCATCCATCTTTTCTCATCTGATACCAAACCACTGACATGCACCTTGCACAACAGGTCGGACAGATTGGGAGTTACAGCCCTTACCCAGGTGTTACAGAACATTTAGGATGTTTCACAAAAATTCCTGGGAATGCTGTGAACAGAAAGCCTGTTGTACTGCTTTCTTACCTAACTGGCCTTTGATGACATGCTCAAAACATGCAACAGCATTGGCCAGTCCCACAAAAATCTGCTGCACTTACACCCTGTGCCCTCAAACCACCACCAAAGAAACAGATAACACTCATTCACTTCAATAAAGATCACAGTAAATTAGGCTTTTTAAAGCCTCAGTAACAGCAATTTCATTGCTTAAGTTGCTTAAATAAGCAGATGAATTGTGGTTAGTCTTCATTGTTTTGGAGGCAATTTCCCTTCCCTGCTCTTACCCAAACTGTAAATCCCAGTTGCCTCTCGTGCTTTGCCACCAGCCTGATGTGACATCTGTTATTTAACAGGAACAGCAGCAACCTCAGCCACTGGACTTCTGTTTGTAGGTATTTGCTGCTGTTTCCATAGTTATTTGGAAAGGACATTGATTAAAGAGCTTCACTGTCAGCTCTGCCTCATTTTTAGACATGCTTTTTTGGGAAAGTAACTCTCCACCACAACTCCCTTGACAAGACAAGCCACAGTGGTTTAACTGCCACCTCAAAATGATAAAGAAAACAGGTTTCACCTTGGGTTTGACTTGGGCTAGGGGTGTAGACCACAGCCAGCCTGGGCCACATCAGCACATGAAGTCACCCTGTGTAAATCCAAGCCCTACCAGTCAGCCTAAGTTTCCCAACACAGCTCAGGTTCACCCAGCCATTACCAAGAGAAAATGGGTTATTATACCCAGCTGGTGTGATGTCAAAACCACTGTGGAGATAATCACAAGTAATTAAAGGTATTTATTTGTACACACAGTATTGCTTCCCAAAGAGGAAAAAACAAGACACAAAAGCTGACATTGAAGTTTAGGAGCTGAAGCAATTTCTAAGGTGTAGCTTGCTCACAGGTTTTACCCCTTTGTTTATTGCCTCTCCTCTTCCAGAAGTGCTAATACAAACTTCAAAGTGAAAATAAAGCTCTCTAACAAATAAAGAACTTAACAGGCTCATTTTAAAAATGCAGGCAAAGCAGAACAGGTGCAACTCTGCAAAGCTGGACTTGGGCACCTCTCAAAAAGCTGATTGGGAAGCCCAGTGACTGCACCAGAGTCATCTGTGTTTGTCAGGAAGGATTTAATACTTAGTGACTGTTCAAATGTGGATAATCAACATGCCACCCCAGCATGTGAAGGTCATTTACATCCTATGTATGCATGGTAAAACCTACATTAAAACACACTTCAAAAGGTTGGTCTGTCTTTACTTCTGAGTTTCACATTTTTATGGACAAAAGCTGTGCTAATAAATTTTTATGATTGTAGCTCTCTCAGTATAGGTCTTTAGAAGCAGCTCTACAATTAACTTAATTTTTAACAAGGCCTTCAGTCAAGAAAACAACTTCACAAAACATAAATAAGTCTTCCCCCACAGTTGTAAGAAACAGTTAAATCACCACATTTGTGCCAAAAATAAAAAATTGTGAAGGGTCAAAGGCAGAAGAGAATCCCAATCAAGATGAAACTCTCAAGATGAATCAGTGCTCATATACAAAGATCAGATGCAAGTCCAAAAGCATCAAAATATTTTTAGATCATCCATCATTTCCTTAAATAATTGTATTTTTTACAGCTGTTTCTGATCTATTGTTGCCAGATTTCAAAATTAGGGAAGGAGCAACGTTTTAATTGCTTTGATGGAAATATCATTACATCAGGGGCTTTTATTTTTATTATTTTAGAAGTGTTCTGAGAGAAGGTATTTAGGAACAGACATTTTTCACAGCTTGAATTTGGGTAAAAGATGTTTGCAAAGTCATGTGTCTGTCAATACAGACTTGTTTCAGTAATCTTGGGATGTGCTGCTGGATTTCAGAGGTGCAGGGGTTTGACAGATTATCCTTTGGACCAAGGGGATGGAGACCCACCTGTTCTACCATTACAACAAATAAAACTTACTGACTGACCTCCTGCACTGCTGGCTGGATTTCAAAGTTGATTTCATTGGTGTTAATGAGGAACCACTCAACTTTGACATCTTCTCCTTTGTCTTTCACATAGAGCTGAAGCTGTGGACAGGAAAAGAATTATTGTAGAGTGTTGTGGTGTCCTGTAAAGAAATTGTAGGTCAACCTCCACACTAAGGTTCAGCACAGGAAGAAGAACACCATTTTCTGAGTGGGTAACTTCAAAGTGACACTCTAAGGAGGCAGAAGTTGCTTAAGCCTTGAGAGTGCACACCAGTTAAAAAGTTAGCCAAGCAGTCTACCCAACATGTTATTTAACCCCAGCCTCCTGAAGAGGCAGCTTAATTTCTATATTTACCACTTGCCCCAGAGGGGAAAAAAAATGAGGGGAAGAGAGAACAACACTTAAGACTTTACCTGCAGGTGGACTGGGGACAGCTTCACAAAATATGACTGAGGTTCAGCAGCTGAGGGCAGAGGGGCTGAGACAGCAACGAGGAATTTCACAGAATCTCCCACAACATTGCAAGAAACCACCTGCAGAAAGGAAAAGGGTGAGGGGAAATGAAGGGGAAAAACAAATTAGTCTTCAGAAGGTCTGGCAAAGGCAAGAAAGAAAATAAGAAAGGAATTTAGGCTAGCAGAATTGTGCATAGTTGCACAGGTGGGAAATTTCTAAGCAATTTCATTCATGTTCCCACCTCCTTCTGCACATTCTTCTAAAAGCACATAGTTCAAGTGTTCAAATCTGGACATGAAATTTAACACCTGCAAATTATGGCATTTCCCAAAATTTCTTTTGTATTGTTACCTAAGGACAGGGAATCCTTTCCATTTCACAGATCTATGTACTAAAAGCTCCAAGAGGGCAAAGATGTTTGTTCTTCCTCTTCTACTCTGATCTAAGTATCCCACAACAGGACAGCTGATTTACCACACAATCTTTAGCTTGTAGGCATCCTACAAATGTGAAACTTTGGTATAAACCTGCTGCTACAGCAGATGATTCTGTCTAATTCCAGTTCTCAGTGGGACAGAAAGAAGCAGGAGCCTTTAAGAATTTATTCAAGCCTTTGACCAAACCCAAGAAAGGCCCTGAAATGTGGTGACAAAGCTAAATGTCTGGGAAAAATCTGAGTGCCACTTGACTGCAATACACTTTTAAGAGCAGTAATTTAACTTGTTATCACAGTGGGTTTGTAAACAGTGGAGAGCTTTTGCTCCCTCCCCTCTGCAAACATGCAGAATTCCTGGAGTGTGCAGAAATTCCTGGAGAGCTCCTGGCAGCACAGGAAAGCCCATGGGGTGGGAGTCAGAAATTATTCATCACACCACAGAGGCATGTTTGTTTTGCAAACAGATGTGCAGGCTGAGGAGAGCTGCTTGTCAGCATCCCTCTGTGGTTACTGTCCCCACTGTGGCAAGGACAGCTGGGCTCTCCTGACACTGACTCAGGCACAGGAACCAGGTCAATGCAATGCACAGACAAATAACTCCCTGCAAGGTTTGTCTGACAAAAAAAACTCTGCATGCTGCTATTAAATTGTGTTTGTGCACTTACTGCTCCACTTCTGGGCACTGGAATTGAAGCTGAAAGCTTTGAAAGGAATCATGGACCTCCTGGAAGATCCTTATCAGGCTCTCCTTAAATACATTTCATCTCCCTGGGCTCTCTGGGGTGTATTTTAAGGATGGCCAGGGCTTTATCAAGGGCCTGAGTACATCCATTAAAGCAGAGACTTAATTACAAAGGAGCAGGGGATGGGGAGGTGGATATGACAAATAAAAATCCCAACCACACCCACAAGCAGTAAGATTTGCCTTTTCAGGTTGTCTTTGCAAATTATAGTTTAGAAGTGGACAAATGAGTTTTGCTCACCTCTCCCCTTTCCTAAAGTCCAGATCCCTTCAGAAGTGATTTCTGACCTTAATTCCACATAAACAACACTAACACCCAGCATTATGGTAAAATATCAAGGATTTTTAATGGCTAACAAGAACAAAGAGCCCAGCTGCTTCCAGCTGCTTGCTTTACTTGTAGCTGAAATGAAACACAAAATCACTCCTTTCATTCAAAGTAATTGACACGATGACTCTTTAAACACACTGAAAAGGAAAAGGTTCTTCCCTCTTTTTTGAGGAAAGAAGAGAAAAAAAGAACAGGTCTGATGCATAAACTGACACTTCCAAATCCTAAATGCAGTGTTTTATCATCCACATGTGTTTTTTCCACACAGGCACAGGAAGCTGAATGCATTCAGAACAAGTTGGACTTGCTGCACATGCAATGCAGAGCCATTCATCTGGAATTTCTGGATGTCCAAGAGCCAAGGTTGCCAGGTATGTGGTTGATTAATGTTTTTAAAAGAAATAAAAGTGTGGCCAGAGAGTTGGTAGATGAGTTCATGTGCCACTTGTTTCTTAATCATGTTTAATTCCAAGTAAAGGATGGAAACAGACACTGCAAGTGGTGGAACTTTCATTTTTCTTTCTGCATTTTATCAATAGATGCTAAATAATTTTTTAAATGTATTTTTACCTTTCACTTCAAAGCCCAGACCAGTGGAGATTGGACTTCTAGTCTCCTTGATTAATTTATTTTCTGCCAATGATATCTACTAAGCCCTATTCCCCTTCTGCCCTCACTTTTACTGATAAACTGTGGTATTCAGATACAGCTGCCTCTCAATTTTTAATCCAATCATCAAAAGGAGTGGTTCCACATTTGTAAATATGTAGTTATGTCAGGTGAATTTGTTCTGGGAGCAGGATGGATGATGGAGTCAGAATACTGAGAGAAGCAGAATTCTGGACTGGAATTTAGAGAGAAAGCAGCTTTGTTTTCATCTATGATGCTGCCACAAGTGGTGAAAGGGTGATTAAAGAGACTGCAACTGCTGCTTCCCTTGCTGAGTGACACACCTTTAGAAGTGCAGCAGGTGATTTTGATAGACCCAAGCAGAAATATGTAGGCCACTTCCCCCATGGCAGGCATACAAAGAAAAACATTGAAGAGTTCTGTTCCTTCTCCCCCTGCCTCACTCCAAACTGCTTCCTCAAATTCATTTTCTCTGCACAGGTGAAGAGCTGCAGAAGGCAGGGCCAGGCAAAGCACCATTTTCTGGTTGGTAGGGGGAGAAAGAGGAAAGATGGGTGTCCACAAGAAAACAGAGGAACCTGGATGATAGGAAGAGATCCTAGGTTTGGTCAAGATCTAAATTAGCAGAAATAGGGGGAGGTGAAGTATCAGCACAAAGAAACTAAGCCCAAGGTATTTTCTCCCTCCAGCAGCTCTTTTGGCACAAACACCCTTCTCTCCATGTGCTTTGGGGCTCTCCCATGGAAGGGGTTCCCAGCCCTTCCTCAGGTACCTTTTTATGCTCTGCCATCCCCCTGCCAGGGTTATTCCTGCTGTTTCAGCCTCTCCTCTCCATCCCTGACCTGACATCCTCATGATGGGATGAGCTGCAGTGGCCACAGCTCCCAGACCTGGCTGGGCCCAGCTCCTCTGAGCTGCAGATGCTGTCACAAAACCTGCTCACACATATCTAAAACTCTGAGCACAATTATCCTAAAAACAATTCTCTTCCAGATAAACAACTGCAGGAACAAAGGAGACTGAAAGGGCACTGTGGTTTCAGCAAGACTCTTTTCCTGAGAAAGTCAAGTGTCCAAACTTGTGTACTCACAGCTATGAAAACCCTTCCCCTGCTTTGCCCTCCCCCTCTATATCCAGACTTTTTCCCTTTGCAGTTCCTCTGGACAGGCTCCAATATCTCAGTTTTTTCCCTCCTGAAGTATCAGCAGAAGCTGCTTCATCTCAAGCAGCACCGTGCTGCCCCTGCTTCTCAAACACTGTGTCCTCTTGCCTGGAGGTTTCAATTTTGGCACTGGCATCCCATTAATTTGTGCATTTCACATTCCCTTTTCTTTACTCTTCCCTCCCCAAGTGCAGCAGCAGGTTCCCTCCCTGAGCTGAATGGCTGTGACTTCAGGGGAAGTTCTGATGGGGAACATTTCCCTCACCTTCCCCAAGCTCTGACTACACCACACATGTTTGTAAAACCCCCAGCAGCAGGAGCCTTGATTGCCTTTTTTGTTTGTTTTCTAGAAGGAAATTAGTTTTACTGCACTTGGTATTTACTTCCAGAAAGAGCAGGTCACTTGAGGTTACTCAGTAGTATGTAAGTAATACAAATATTTAACATTTTCACAAGAGAATCAGAATTAACCATGAGGCAGCCACACAGTGAAAGTTGCCTTGCTCTCACTGTAAGATTTAGGACCCTCACAATTTCCCATATGTCTCACAGGGTACAGCTATGAGCAGGCTCTGATTTTTGGCATGGAAAACTTATCTTGTCAATGCCACAGAAATAGTTTGTGTGCATAGCTGAAAACCTCACCACAAGAAAATTTTTCAAGTCAGAAACTTCTGCCTTTTGACAGTCATTAGCACTCAGCTATTCAGAAGAATTACATTATATTCTTGGTTAATAGAGCCAATTCCTTAATTTCTTCAGGGGGTTTCTCCAGCTTCTTCTCCACTCCTTCCTTACCCAAACAACTGACCAAGTGACCAGAGCAAATGAAGGGGAGATGACACATGCAATGTCTAACCCAGGCACAGGCAGGTGTGGATTTTTAGGAGCCAGTACCAAACTGAATTTGCCTGTAAATACAGTTAAAACCTCAGAGTTGTTTCCCAAATGGTGGTAAACACCACAGTGAAGGCAGGGTGAGGGATGGACTCAGTGCAGGAGAGTGAGTTTCCATGTCAGCAACAAAAACAAAGCAGAAGTTGATGGAACATGTGAATTTATCCACTCCTTTGAGACCAACACATTCAAATTCAAATGGGTGGAAAAAATGGGGAGTGAGGGAATTAAATAAACAAGCAGAGAGTACAAGGAGACAGGACAGGAAGAATTTTCAATTCACCTAGTAAGTTCAAATGAACATCAAACATTGCAAAGACAGGAAGCTGCACTTATATTTCAGAAAGGGCAATACAAATCAATACCAGAACTAAAACTGCAAGTTTGGCCTCACTATCATGCAAGCCTTTCCAAACTATCTAAGACACAGCACAGCTGAAGACACAGAGACCAAGAGGAGACAGACAAAACCCTGGGAGAGGTTTATCAGTTTGTGAGGTAGCTTGGAGAATAACTCACTTGCAGAGACAGCTCCCTTGTGCTGGGGTGCTAAGGCTTCCCTGGTCCCTGTGCCAAATTGCCAGATGTGGCACAAGCCTATAGGAGGCTCAGACACATCTGCAGGAGCAGCTGGAATACAGTGCCAAACCCAGTGCTTCACCTCCAGGGAAGCAAACAAACCCCACCCTCCCCCTCTGACAAGGCACTCAGCTCTGAAGGTTAGATCATAATGTTGTCTTGTTTACTTCTGTAGCCTCACCCCACTAACAATTAATCCTGTACTCCATCATCCCCCATTAAGGTGGACTGGGATGTGGGAAAGGGAGAGGACAGTACAGTGAGCTGGAAACAGGTTACCAAGGATTCTTTCAGGCACCAAACCCATCACACAGTTAAAGTCCAAAACACCCCAGGAGAAACCTGAAAGAAAATGTGATGCTCAGGAAAGCAAGCTGGGAAGCAGCAACATAAAGGAAGACTAGGTCATCACACAGGAAAGATGCAGGACCTTGAAACTTAGGAGGGGAATGCAACACAAAATACACTGAGTGTGAGTGTGTGTGTAAGAATTAACAACTGCTGCTCACTCAAAGGACAGCTTATCACTACAGGGAGAGAGACCTTGATGCAACAAGGCACTCACAATGTGAAACAGCCACAGGAGAGGCAGAGTGGAGCACAAAACCCCTCAGGAAAGCACTTCCAGAGACTAAAAGAAGCTGCCTCCTTGTACTGTGAGACCTTCCTTACCTGTAGGGCTGTGTGGCCCTTCAGCCATCAGGTTCATAAACATGGATTTAATTGGAGCTGCTGCTGAGAATGGGTGCATAGGAGATAGTCAGGAGCCAGAACAGCATTGTAAAGGGAGATTTAAGGAGAAACATACGTAGGCAAGCTAAACAAAGGCTGCAAGGAAATATAATCCCTTCATAATACATTTACTGACAGCAAGCACCATGGAAGAAGAGTCAACATATTAAGAAGAAAGGATTATATTAGTGCAAAACCAAAAAAAGCCAAGGAAAAAAATCTCCATGGGTCATAATTCCACCTAGGCTTGTAAAAAAAGCCAGTCATTAAAGAAACAAAGATATGGAATGGCTTTCAAAGCAAAATGGGGAGTTAAAAGACAACAGGAAGTGTACATCAAAGTCAGGGTAGTTCACCCCACCAAAAAGAATCAGAAATAAACACACATAACCATGAGTTAGGAGTGCAGCAGTGACATTAAAGGAATGGCACTGAAGGAATTTTACCCCTTTGCATTTGAGCATGAAGCAGAAAAAGAAGGGAGACTTCTGTCATAGCCTGCTCCATCCAAACCCTCTGTGCCAAGACCCCAGCAAGAGAATCCTCTTTTTGTTTTGCCTTTTTTGTTGCTGTTTCTGTTGTGAAGTTCAAGTCCTCTGGAAATAGACTGCACTAATGGAAAGGCTGGCAGAAAAAGCTAAGATTGAGAATATTTCTAATGTTTACTTTATTAAACCAAAACAACCAATACCACACAATGAAAACAGGCGACTTCATTCTATATATTTAGGCTCTGGCCCAAAATTGGAGTGAAGGCAACACATAAATGGAGGCTTTATCAAGGGGCAGTGTGGTGTAACCTTCAGCCACAGAACAGCTCTGTTCCTATCACCACCAGAAGCAGCAGCATTCCAACCATGTCTGCAGCACTGCACTATGCAGCACACACCAACTTCTGCCAGAACTCTTAATTTGGGCAAGCTGGAGAGAGAGCTTTCAATTTCACATGCAAACATTAAGAGTTTGAAGAGGATGGGAAAAAAAAAACCACCAAAAAAACCCCCAAAACAAACAAAAAAGCACCAAAAAACCCCAAACAACCTTAGTATGACCTCAGGAAATACAAGACATAATTATGAAATAAGAGAACTCCTGAGGTGTTTAGAGAAAGGTATGCATTTGAAGAAGAAGGAAAAGTAGCTACCAGACTGCCATTCTAAGGTTATTATATCCTGTAATTCAAGTAAGTGTTCAGGTTGTACCTTAAGGAGTAAAAATGATTCAGAGAACTTTTCCCAGCAACTGTGCACAGACTATTGAAATGGGTTTTGGCTGAGTTCAGAAGAACTCAGTGTACAAAATAAATTCAAGTTTTATTCCAGTAAATTTTAAAATGTGCTTTCTATTGGTGTAAGCTGTTTTGAAACCAGATTTCTGTCTGCAGTGTAACACCTCCAATAAGATGCTGGAATGGCTCAACCCAGCCCTGCCTCTCCCTTCCAGCAACATTTTAGACACTGCACTGCAAGACACCAGTTTTTTTGGGCTGTTATTTGCCAGCTTTTATTTGCAGCAGCTCTCCCTTGGGTCCTGACTTCACACATGACACAGCACATCCTTTTCAGACCTAGCAGTGCCCTCTCCTTATAAATTCTCACTGTGGCATCTTCCAGTTGCACAGAGTAACACTTGTGCCAACCCCACAGCTCTACCAAGTCCAGTATCTCCAGTCCACTGCTGGGGAAAGGGATCACTGGTACTGAAATAAATGCTTTTAAAAAGGGAGAAAATAAGTACACAAACAGCTTTACATGTTAATAATCCCCAGCTGCCATCAGTCAAGGGTGTGCCTCTAAGTTGTGTATCAGGCAGATAAGCATGCATAGTTTTCAAAGGAATCATAGTAGAACTGCTTAGCATCTAAATCAGAAGAGCAAAGCAAAATAAGAAAGCAAAACTAAAAGAAAAGCATTTTACTGTTCCAAGAGCCACACAGTTCTGCCTTACTTTAATTTCACAGGCACTGAATCACCTCCCAGTATTTACAGTGGGAGAGGAGGAAAGAAATCTCTTGCTCCTCACTGAATACAGGATCCAGCAGAGTCAAGACTTCACCCCCAGGACTCTGCACCTGTTCCACTGATTCTTACTCAGCTCCCATGTAGGCAGCAAACCTGTCATCAGCCACACAAACAGAGGCAGACAGAGATGTTTGCCTGTCCCAGGAGACAAATTCCTTTCTTCCCAATGAAGTTCCCATCAGGACTGTGGAGTGGGGGAGAGGGCTGCTCCATGAGCTCATTGAGGGTGTAGCTAAAAACTTGGCATAACCCTGGTTATTGTGCTTTTGGTGGAAGCCCTGGAGCACATTCTGCTCACAACATGCAAAAGAAGTGAATCAATGCAGAGTTTGCATAGGTTCTTTAGAGAGGCAGCCTCTTGCCTGCCTTGACAAACACAGGTCAAGGGTACAGATCTATTGACAAATAAAACTTCCACTGACACTAATAAAACATTTCCTCACCCAAAGTACACTGAAAGGCAACAAATCCAAAGTTTACCTTCTCTCCAGCTGACTTTACAACACTGTTAACTTCTTTAACTTCTAGCTCAAGTGGTTCTGCTGGGTCATCTTCCTCAAATGTGAGCAACTGAGAATCCTAAAAAACAAGAAAAAGAAGAAGCATCGTTAGGTGACAAACCCATCAGTTGAAAACAAGTGATAAAAATGCACTGCTAGTCAAGTCCCTGGAACTGCAAATGTATGTCAAAACTTCCATGTATTAATTGCATGACACCTCACTACATAATACAGGGTAGAGCCTGAAAACATATACTTAGGACATAACTATGGACCTAATCATAACTCATCTTTCCCTGTAGTGGAATATCAAGGTACACAGTGCAGAGCCAAGTCCATGAACAGCAGCAGGGTTCAGTGAAACTGCTGTTCTTCAGCAAAGATTTATCAGTGCTGTAGTTTGAAAAGGCGTGTTTGGCTTGGCCCACAAATACAACTGCAGCTGGCTATGCCAAAACTAAGAAACCCCAAATATCATCTTGCAGAGGTGAGGAAAGAAGCCTTCCCCTGCCCAGCCCTCCTCACCAGTGAAGGCAGACAGTGATGACAGCCACTCAGCCTTCACACAGACAGCGAGGCCAAGGCAGCCCTTGGGCACTGAGGTCATACCTTCAGAAGCACCAGCACTGCATTCCTCACCTGCTACCCTGCTCAGCCCCGCTTCCCTCATCACCCCAGGCTGTTCTGCAGCCAGGAATTTCATTAGCTGCCTGCTGCTGACATTTTTTGGGGAGGCTGACAGGGAGCAGTGCCAGGCGCTGGACTGCTGCTCGCTGGGCAGGGAGGGTGTGCATGTCCCTGTCCAAGGGGCTGTGCCCTCTGCTCAGCCATGGAAGCTGCCACTCGTGTCCCTGTCCAAGGGGCTGTGCCCTCTGCTCAGCCATGGAAAAAGCTGCCACTCGTGTCCCTGTCCAAGGGGCTGAGCCCTCTGCTCAGCCATGGAAGAAGCTGCCACTCGTGTCCCTGTCCAAGGGGCTGAGCCCTCTGCTCAGCCATGGAAGAAGCTGCCACTCGTGTCCCTGTCCAAGGGGCTGAGCCCTCTGCTCAGCCATGGAAGAAGCTGCCACTCGTGTCTGCTGACCTGCAGCTCCCAGCACCTGTGCTCAAGCTGCCTGGACCCTTCTCTCCCACAAACCAACCTTTTCTCTCTTTTCTCAACTGCATCACGCAATTTGACAGGGCAGACAAAATGTTTTCTTTCTGCTGCCCAACTTACCATGACATTTGGAAAGTGTTAATTTTATTCCTTATCTTTCACACACACATGCTGCCTCACTCTTCCTTCTTCCCCAGCCTGCTCCCTGACACGTAAAGAAGGAACCTCTCGGTCTAAGACACACGCAAATTCAGAGACCTGGGGACATGCCACTTCCTAGAGTTTATCCTCAGCATTTTGCAGTGACGTGACAAGAGTTCAGTCCCGAGGACAAGGAAACCAGCTTGCCACAGGCTCAGCTACCCTCCACCTCACCGGGCATGCCATTACACCAACGCGCAGGATGCCACACTGCGCCTTTTCCAGGAAGGGCAGCTTGGCACGGGAAGAAGTGCCGGCTTTTGTGCATCCTCCCCGAGCCGGGTCACAGACCAAACCCTGAGCATCCCCTGCTCCGGGCTCGGAGGAGCCCTCGGAGCTCCACCGCGCACCCACGGGCTCAGCAGGGCCTGAGGCTCGACGGGGGAAGCCCAGCTCCGGGAATTATTTGCCGAAGGACGGGCCGCAGGCCCAGGCCAGGAAGTTTCCATTGTTTCCTCCTCCCCACGCCCGAACAATGTTATCGGCGGAGCGAACCCCAGCCAGGGGCCGCGGGGGTCGGGGCTTTCCTTCCTCCGCATCCCTCCCTGCTCCCTGCTCCCGCTCCGGCCGGCTCCCCGCTGCGATCCCTGCCGAGCACACGTGTAAATACACCAACACACACCGAGGCTCAGCAACACACACGCTACATCCCTGCAGCGAGTCCTACAGCGGGGAGCGCCCGGAGCGGTGCCCCACAGCCGGGAGGCGCCGGCCTCATCCCGGTGGGCGCGGGGGAGCCGCTGCCGGGCATCCCCCATCCCTTCCCGTCCTCTCCCTCCCCTCCTGCCGCCCATCCATCACCTGCATGCCGGCACTCACCTCCCGCTCCGCCGCCTGGGCTCGCAGCGCCGCCACCCAGGCCCTTCGCCACTGCCGCCTCCAGCTGCCCCGCGACAGCGCCCAGGCCAGCACCGAGCCGCCCTCCTCCAGCAGCTCGTCCCGCTGCACCGGCGGAGCCGCGGCCGGCGGCGGAGCAGGGCGAGCCCTCCGCAGCGCCAGCAGCGCGTACTGCACCAGGTACACGGCCAGCGTGGCCAGCGCCGCCACGAAGAGGACGACCAGCGCGCCCCAGCGCAGCTCGGCCAGCCCGCCCGGCAGCCACGCCATGGCTGACCATAATGCGGCCGCCACCCCGGAGCCGTGCCAGGCGCGCCCGGCGGCAGCGGCGGCCGCAGCCCCGCGCAGCGCTCTCCGCCGAGCCCCGCCGAGCCCAGCCGGCTGCCCCGGGCCGCGCCGCCCCGCCCGCCCAGCGCGCTGCTCCGCCCCGGGGCGGCGGCCAAGGGGCCCGGCCCCGCTCCGGCTCTGCCTCTGCCTCTGCCTCTGCCTCTGCCTCTGCCTCTGCCTCTGGCTGCGGCTGCTGCCCGGCGCTGGTCAGGCCGCCGTGTCCTGCAGCGTGGCCGTGATGGGCACCTGGTGGCCCCGGGGACAGATGGGGGTAGATGGGCTTGGGGTGGGCACCTGGTGTTCCTGGGGGTAAGAGGGGCTTGGGATGAGCGACTGGTGTCCCCGGGGATACGACAAGGTCATGATGTGTTCATGATGGTACCCTGGGGTAAAGAGCATGGAGAGGTTCACGATGTGCAGCTGGTACTCTGGAGTTAAGGAGATAGAGGGGCTCGGGATGGGCACCTGGTACCCTGGAGTAAAGGGGATGGAGATGCTCAGGATAGGCACCTGGTACCCTGGGATAAAGGGGATGGAGAAGCTTGGGATGGTACCTGGTACCATGGAGTAAAGGGGATGGAGATGCTCAGGATAGGCACCTGGTACCCTCGGATAAAGGGGATGGAGAGGTTCACGATGTGCACCTGGTACTCTGGAGTTAAGAAGATAGAGAGGCTCAGGATGGGCACCTGGTACCCTGGAGTAAAGGGGATGGAGATGCTCAGGATGGGCACCTGGTACCCTGGAGTTAAGGTGATGGAGAGGCTCAGGATGGTACCTGGTACCCTGGGGTAAAGGGGATGGAGAGGCTCGGGATGGGTGCCTGGTACCCTGGAGTTAAGGTGATGGAGAGGCTCAGGATGGGCACCTGGTACCCTGGAGTTAAGATGATGGAGAGGCTCAGGATGGGCACCTGGTACCCTGGAGTAAAAGGGCCTGGGGTGAGCTCCTTGTGCCTCTGAAGGGAGAGGAATTCAAGGTGGGCACTCAGTGCCCTTGGAGGGGTAGGAGGGCTTGGAGTGTGTGTCTGGTCCCTCAGAGGGTAGAGGGGATAAGGGAGCACCCAGTTTCCCAGCTCCCAGCCAAAGACCCTTGCCTGATTATTTTTCCCAGTCCACATGCTAGAACAATCCTTGATTAAGTTATGAAAACTGATCATGCAATGTCATTGTAAGATCTTGCTCCAGTTGGCTTTCAGCCCTTTCAGACTCTGCCTTAAAGGGCAGGAACATGTTTTCCTTGCTGGAAACTAGAATTCCAGACCATTGCAGTGGACCACAGAGGGGAATTCCCAAGGTCTGGGAGTGCTGGTGCAGCCGTGCCTCTCAAGGCAGCTGTGCAGGTGACAAGGTCCCAAAGCTGTGTGGGCTCCCAGAACAGACAGTAAATGTTTGTTTGTTAGACATTTTCAAGATCACTCCCAGCTCAAAGCAGAGGCAAGAAGAAAAGGGCAGTGAGGAGCTGACAGAATCCCAGAATTGCAGCTGGAAGGGACTGCTCAGGTGTAAGAGCCCATGAGGGAGAGATGCCTCTGCCCCAATGCAGGGGCAAAGGAGACCATGTGAGGACAACTTACAGATTTTATTTAACATGGATTTTATTTAACAAGAAAGGGGAAGTAGAGTGGTGGAAAGAAATAGGAAAGATGTCTCAGAGAGAACAGAAGATAACTAGTTGTACCTAGAGGACCTTAAGGTCCTTCCCTTCATTTTGTGGCTCTAGAAGATGTGTGGATGTTTATTTTAATTTGATAATCTTATTTACTTCTACAACTGTTTCATCTTATTATTATTATTTACTACTTCTACTATTTATTTTGTTTCTTCTTGTTCTTACTATTCTTCTTCTTATTATTACTACGACTATTATTTCTCCTTATCTTCTTCTCATAATTCTTATTCATCTTACTATTCTTATTCTGTTTCTTGATCTTGTTTACTACTATTATTTCTTTATAATCTTCTTATTTTTATTCCTATTCCAGTTTTTTATTGTTATTGTTATTTTTGTTTTTATTTTTATTTTTTCATTTTTTTGTGAGTGATGAGGTTGTGGTCTTTTTTTCTTACTAGTACTGTTTCTTAAATTCACCCTTCAGTTTTGAAAGAGTCATTGGTGTCACAATCCTGCAGTGATATCCCTGGAGAAACACCTCCCACGTGTGTCCATTCCTCATGGGCACAATCCCAAAGGACCAGCATGTGATCCTTTCAGGATGATGTGTGCCCATTCCTTTGGGATAGCCACAATCCCAAATCATGTAATCCTTTCAGGATGAGAGAGAATGGCCTTCCATTCCACCAGAGGAGATTCAATGAAATATTTGAACAAGTCTTCCCTGACACAGTGGTCAGGTACTGGAAGAAGATGCCCAGGAGGTTCAGATTAAATCTTTGAACAAGTTTTCCCTGACAGAGTGGTCAGGTACTGGAAGAAGTTGCATGGCTTCCCCAGTGACACAGACACTGGATCCTGCTCACCCTCAGCACATTTATAGGGGATGGGAAGCTGAGCAGGGCAGGAGAACCACTGAAAGACTGGGCAATACACAGAGACCTGGACAAGTTTCACAAGTGGGACCACGAGAACCTCACAAGGTCCCACAAGGCCAAGCCCAGGTGCTGCTCCTGGCCTGGGGCACTCCCCTGGGTTCATCGAGGTCAGAAGATCCCTTCAAATTAATGCTGCCTCCCCAGCCACTCCCAGCACTGGAAAGTGTTGGATCTGGGATCACCCCAAGTCCCATGTTACAGAAATAAGCATCATAGCTTATAGTTATTCATAGTTAATTTCTTCAATCATAGCTATTTCAATTTCATTTTAAAGCTGTGAACACAATGATTTGCAAAAATGAAAGGAGTATGTTCAGTCACTGCAATTAAAATAGCAAATATAAAAGGAAATGCATTGCAAAAAGATAAAGTCAATACAAACTTTTCCCACTCATTCTCTGCCTCTGTGCTCCAGAGTCTGTTTTCTACACATGAAAGGAAGAGAAGGTTCATCAGAGTCTAACATGGGGTTTGAAATAAGTACTTTGTCAGGAGAGTGAAAAATGTGCTTGGTTTGTCAAAACTACACTTTGGCCAGCAGAGGTTTTTGCAGCATCCCAGGACTCTGTGTGATGCCACCTTTACCTGTGAGGTGGCTATAACCATGTCTTTATTGAGATTTTATAGCCTCAGCCTGTGGTGGAACCTAAACTTGAACAACTGCACAGCCCTCACTGGCAGCTCTGCTGGCAGAAGCAGACCTGGAAATCCTCACTCCTGAAATGTGATCCCTCAGCATGTTACTCCTCATGGAAGAGAGGATCACTTCCCCTTTCACCTGTAGCATTTCAGCCTTTCTGATGGAAATCCTCACTCCTGAAATGTGATCCCTCAGCATGTTACTCCTCATGGAAGAGGGGATCACTTCCCCTTTTACCTGTAGCATTTCAGCCTTTCTGATGGAAATCCTCACTCCTGAAATGTCATCCCTCAGCATGTTACTCCTCATGGAAGAGGGGATCACTTCCCCTTTCACCTGTAGCATTTCAGCCTTTCTGATGGAAATCCTCACTCCTGAAATGTGATCCCTCAGCATGTTACTCCTCATGGAAGAGAGGATCACTTCCCCTTTCACCTGTAGCATTTCAGCCTTTCTCCCAGGGACAGGTAACAGCCCTGTCCTTCTCTTTGCTGCCTGTGGCAGGTTTCCCCAGGAGTTGTGGGGCCAGGAGAGGCACAAAGCCAAAGCCAGAACACTGTTCCCTCATGCTGTCCTGCCTTCATGTGCACTCTCCAGCCTGTTTTCTGTAGCCCCTTTCTAGGTGAGACTCAGCACGTGTGACACATCCCATCCTGTCTGAGTCAGCCTTGTGAGTCTTTGTGGCAGCTGTCTGAGGAGGAGGGTGATGGCTGTGGAGCAAGGGCCAGCTGGGATGCCCTGAAGTTTTTTTGGAAGGTGTTCAGCAGCCTGGCGCCAGGGATGTGCCACCAAGCAAGCTTCCATAACTTGGAGCTGGTGTGGGGATGGAGGCTGGCACACATCTGGCTCTTGATCTGGAATGACCCCCCAAACTCGTGTCTTCCAGAGAACATCCTCTTCTTAATGAACAAGTCTTGCTCCGTACAAAAAAAGCTCAGAGGTGATGAAATCATTAGACCTTCAACTATCTGCTCTTGTTTTCAGTTCATTTGCAAAATCAGGAGACATCTGATCTATCCAAACACCAGTCTCTCTGGAAGAAAAATTAATGTGTCCACCATGACCTCACAGCAGAAAAACTGCAATTCCTGTAAGGTCATTTAGTTCTTCTTTGTCCAAATGCCTACAATCTCTTAATTGCTTAAGAAGACACATTGCCAGGAGCTGAATGTTTCACTAGATCAGAAATTAGCTTTGTTATTAAAATACAGGTCTGGTCCAAAAATGTCTTGAAAAAACAACATGCCCTATGAATGTAACTGTTGACAAATTGGCTAAGTTTCAGAGTAGATGGGTCACAATGTTTTATTTTGACCAATCATAAATTTGAATTATGTATTTAGATACAAAGCAAAGCTGCAGAGCCATGTTTCAATTCTATTTGAATTGACCCAAGTTGGTTCACCCTGGATATTTGTACTCACTTTTGAAGCCCTTTATGCACCAATAATTCAGCCTGTCATGGAGTCAGGATTTAACCCAAAACCGGAACACAAACACAAAGAAAAAACAACAAATAATGACATCATGGTGTTTGTCTTAACCATAGCCCACCTGTGTACCACCCACTAATTTTATAACTGTCATTATTAAAATATAATAATTTTGCTTTTCCCTGTAGAATCACACCTTTCCTATTCTTCAAACCTGGCTTCAAACTCAAAGATAGCAGGTTTACATTAGATTTAAGGAATAAATTCTTCCTTCTGGGGATGGGGAGGCCCTGGCACAGGGTGCCCAGAGCAGCTGTGGCTGCCCCTGGATCCCTGGCAGTGCCCAGGGCCAGGCTGGACAGTGGGGCTGGAGCACCTGGGACAGTGGGAGGTGTCCCTGCCATGGCAGGGGTGGCACTAGATGGGCTTTAGGGTCCCTTCCAACCCAAACCATTCTGTGATTCCATATCTGGTAATTAATCTATTCCAAGTGGTCACAATTTTGCAAAAGGGACAAAGGCTAACAGCAGACATATTTTGCTCAGAATGTACCTGGCAATACAGTGGAAAAAAAGAAAATTATTTTTGGGACTATATAATTTTTTCTATGATGATGACTCCTCAAAAATACATTGTCCAAAACTTCAGTGAAATACCCTGAGATTTTAGAAATGAAAACACTCCAAGCTGCCTTTTTTTTTTTTTTTTTTTTTTCCCTTTATTTTCACGGCTGGGTCTGGTTCTTTTCTCTCCACCAGAGAGCGCCAGGATCCCCAGAGGTGCTGATGCTGGGACTTCCCAGACTTTGGGAATGTGGGACATCAGAAAGGACTTGGTGAGCAGCAAAAGACATCTTCATGTTTTAGACTGAAAGCAGCAGCACTTCAAGGAATTTTATAGGAAATCAACAGGCTTTGAAAAATGCCTTCCTCCAGAGGAACAGTGAAAATGCTCCAGTTCAGCTGGATAAGAAAATCCAAGGACCTGTGCACATATTATAGAGAGAGGGATTCACCTTCAGTGTGATGCTTTCAAGTGTGGCTTTTGAGGTGGCTGTGATGGTGCAGTCTTTTGTTTTGGTCTCCTCTTTGATGCCTGTACACAGCATTAGAGGCACACAATAGGTTATAGGATCATCTCCATAAAACAGATTCTATGTGATTCTCCCTCTCTTAAACCTTGTAGTAAATACTTGGTAAAATACTCTCAATTTCAAATCTCATTTTAGTATCTGTGAATCTCCTCCAGACTCAGAGTTCAGTATTTTTACAGGTTTTTTTTTTTCTCATGCTTTTAAAAAATGCACTTACATGCCTTTACAGACCTCTGTCAAATTTCTCCTGAAACAAATAACCTCAATGTGAGCTAACAAGGCAAAGTTTTCTTCTTGTGGCATTTGGCTGCTGAGATGATTGCTGAGTAAAGAAGCAGCAGCAGCAAACATTGCACAGCTGTAGTTGTCACACCTGGGGAAGCCCACAGGATGTGCAGTCTTTAAAGCCTGTTCCAAGAGCACCAAAACTTCCCCTGGTGCAAGACTGTAGAGGAAATATTATTAAATATATTTTGGGTAGTTTTTTTTCCCCTCCCATAAACTGTTTCATAGACTTAATAGCATAAATTAATGGATGACAAGAGTAATAGATGCAGTTTCTGTCAGCCAAAAAGGGTTAGAGGTGTCACACCCCAGGAACACCTCATTCATTAGGGAAGAAAGGAATAAGTGGGAACCAGAAAAAGCCATATTAATCACAAATGACACCTTAAAATAGAGGCTGTTTTTTTCCTTGCTGTCCTTTTTGGCAGGGTCACAGCTCTCTTCTGTATCTTACATTCTCCTACTGTTGTCATTGTGCTTTCTCTGGCCTCTTCTTCTGGCTCATTGCCCTTTGTTCCTTCAGCCACCTGCCTGCAGAGCCTGCAAACCCCAGCATGGGCTCTTCCTTCCAGCAGAAGCATCCCTGGATGTCAGTAATTCCAGCAGGTTTTTAACACCAGTGGACTTCACTGGAGAGATGCACGTGGCTGGGTGAGAGTCTGAGCCTTCAACTATCAGCTCAAGCTGATGACTACAGCCAGGGCATCCATCCCAGATCCTGGACTGACAAGACAATAATAAATTGTTAAGGGTTTATCAAAACTGCAGAGGCAATTTAAAGCAAATTCTTTGTCAGCAGAAACTGACTTTCAATGCAAAATGAAAGCGAAATAAAAGTTGTGTATGTTGCTTCATTGCACCTTGAAAAATTTTATTGCCAGAGTATTTCAGGACTGGAAATAGAAATATTAACCCTATTGGTCTAAATAGTTATGATGCTCCTGTGTTTGTATATTGAATGATAGATGGAAATACCCTATGAATGGAAAAGTAAACATCACTGGATTTGTTTGCAGACCAACAGTCTTAGAAGGGGACAGCTGGAATTAGAACAAAAATAACCAGAAAAGCAGGTGCAATACTCAGGGCTTTATCAGTAACTTTTAATATTGATTTGTTTCCTGAGTTTTATGTCAAACAGAGGCTTTTTTTCTGTGAACCCTTCTAGCAGAGGTCAGTCTGGGCTGAAACAGTGATGGACAGAGGACTCTGTGTCAGTATTAACTGGATGCAGGAAGAGCTGGAGGAGTTCTGATCTGAGAGAGCTAAATCATTGGGGATTTAAGATTTGAATTGGTCAGAGAGCAGCTCTGCACCCTCTCTTTGCCTTTTCCACAGCTCCCCTAACCTGTGAGGGGCAGGGATACCCCACAGAGGGACAGGCCACGAGCCCTTTGTCCCCATTTTCAAGGAGGGGCCCAAACCCTCCTGAGCTCAGAATGCCCTTTTAACCCTGATCCAACCATTTGTTCCACCTGAGCCACTGCCCTGTTCCCTGTGAGAGGTCAGTGCACACACAAAGTGACAAGTGATGGGGTAAAAAGTGCAGGTGACTGCTCAGCACATCCTCTGGGCAAATCTTATCCTTCCCACTGGATATGTGGTGTCCCACTGACACCATTCCTTGACACCCAGGCAGGGATTTGCATGAAACTTGTGGGACATAAACTCTTGAGACCTTGTCTCCTCTGTTAAATGTGGGTGAAACTGGTCAGTGGGGCCAACCACACTGCACAAGGCAAAAATGGCAAATGTGGAGTCCAAGAAATTGAGAAAATTGGCCCAAGTGTGCTCAAAGACAGGTCACACCTAGTGTAAAGAGAGGAACTGAATAAGCCCCATTCCTAAAAGATAAAAAGATCATTTTCTGCTTTATGGGAATCCACACACTACATTCCCACACAGGGGGTTTTGAAGAGGGAAATTCATGCAGCAAAACTGCTTTGGATGAGAGCAGTTCAAAACACCAGGAACATTTCTGTGTCCTTTCAAACATCTGGCTCAGTCCAATTTTAGATGGAGGCACTTCCTTCCACAAATCACTGATGGCACATGAAGCAGGATTTGGGCTGTGCTCAAGTTTTTAAGAGATTGTCTGGAGACCAGTTGGTTTTCCTGTATTTTCCAGTAAAAGGTTGCACTAGAGAAGCATTTACTAAAACAAACAAACCCCCATTATTTTAGTAATGTACAAGTAGCACTTACATCCAACAGACAGAACAAAAGATGCTCTTTTACAAACTCACTTCCTACCCAGCAGACACAATGGTTTGTACAATAACACCACCCTCTGCCAAGAGATTCCAGTAGAAGACACAGTGACTCAAAAGAAACAAAGTGTAAGTTTATTGGACGTCAACATTTCTTAGTCAAGATCTAAGTAAAGAAAACACACAGTAGAAAAAGTTGTACAAAGCAGCAATGGATTTACATTACATTAAAGAAAAAGTTGCCTTAAGCTATTAAGTCTCAGTCCTAAAAAAAGTAAAAACCCATTCTGGTGTATTGGACAGATATAGAATGTATAAGGTATACAGGATTATAAACCCAGAGTTGCTTGTCTTACCTCTGTAATCCTTTAAAATGACAAGTGATTTTGTGTGACTAACCGGAAAACTCTCTAGAAAATATATTGGATAATTCCAATTTCTAGTAGGAAACTATTCCCCTGTACCCAAGCACTTAAAGTGATCCCATTTTCCTGCTTTTTAAAAAGGGACACTGTCAAGAATAAGCCTTAAAAGATGTACTTTCTGTGAATTTTGCACTTAACGCTGCAAAAGAGGGTTTGTTCTGGTTTTCTGCACATATTTGAATTAAAGCTGCTGCTGCAATAGTGAGAAGTCTTTAAAAGGTAATGTGTACCACTGAGAGACTGGGAATGGAAAAAGAGGATGGAGTCCTTTATTCTGGAATAGTGAGAGGAAAAGCAACATGAAAAATCAGCTCAAGCCACAGAATTCAGTTACACTGTTCAGACTTCCTTGCAATAACTGAGGCTGCCCATAATAGGATTTCCATGCCCAAGCAGCTCAAGTGTTATGACTCAATTTGGTTTTAAATTCTTCAATATTATTTATTAATAGAAAGTATTTCTAATATATATTATTTATTAATAGAAAGTATTTCTAATATATGTCCATTTTTCCATATCCAGCCTTTCTCTTGATAGTGTCCCTCTTCGTAGAGCAGTTTACAGTACAGTTTTTCACAAGTCATTTTAAATAAACAAGAATCAATAACATTAAAAATACTATCAGGCTGTGTTCAGCAACAACAGAAAAAAAAAAAAAAAAAAGATTTTAACACTGATTCAATAACAGCAACACTAAAAAAACCCCAACCAAAACAAACAAACAAAAAAAAACCCCTCCAACAAAAACCAACCCCCTAAGCTTGTTTTGATTTTTATCTAAATCTTCTGGTAGGAAAATGTAAACAATTTTATTGAACAGTATAGGCACATGCCAGATTACAGGCTCATGCCACTTATTTGCACCCTCACTCTCAGAGCCAAAGAATTAGGCATAGTCTGTCCTTATCCCATGGGAGGAACTCATTTGAACACTGGAAGCTTGGAACAGAGAACGTGCAGAGCTTTGGAGCAAACCCACACGTCCCACTTGGGGGAAAACAAACATCAGGCAAAAAAACCTCCTGGATGTTCCAGGAAACACAGGCCAGGTCTCTTGGAGCTGCTTGGGGTCACAGATAACACGAAATCTCATTTTTGAAACAGCCCAGAATAACTCTGGGGTCACCCACTTCACCAGGTTATCTCCTCCATCAGCTGCCACAGGGTGTCACAAAATAACCCAAAACTGAGACAGCTTTGTTACTGGATTATGTGTTTTGCTGCCATTGCTCACTTTCAAGGCTGGTCATGGTCCCAATTCAGCAAAGAACTTGCACAGAATAATTAAATAAAAAAAATAAGATAGGCTTAGAGGCTTTGCCAACACAGTGCCTGAAAGGAAAAAAAAAAAAGTCCCAAACCAAAATACATTTCATGGCTCAACACTGCTCCCCTGAAATGCAACACTAGTCTCCACTCCCACTGAAGCAGGATAGTTCTCTGAGATTTATCTGATAGGTTATAAAAATAGCAAAAAAAGGACAGAATTATAGGTTCTAATCTATATATTAAAACATCTGCACATTTCTGTCACAAATTGTAGAAAAAAAAGCAAAACACTTTTTTTATATTTAACAAGACCTCTAACTTTGTGTCACTTCAATACACAGCTATAAAATTAAACAAAATATGATGAAGACAGGCTTTTGTATCAATAAATTTGCCTTTTATTTTGGCTGTGGCCAAACTAGACACTCTTCAAAAGACCTTTATTTATAAACAAGCAACTAACATTTTTTCTCATAATTTAAATTTTAAGACATATATTAAAGTTATATAAGTGGAAGCATATTTATTCCGTATCCTCCAAAATAAACACTTCTATCAAGGGCTTTTTAAGATACTGTATAAAAGCTAATAGAAAACCAGAACTGCTATATAAACATCTCATATTTAAATTTTAGAGATCCTGAATTCTTTTACTAAACAACAGGAACCAAATGTAAAAAACAAACAAAAAAAATCACACAGAACATGCTCAAAGTGGAAAACAAAACTTTAAAAACCCCCCCAAAACCCAAAGCAACTGAAGAAAAACTTAGGAGGCTACTTAGACCAAAAATATTTTATGGATTCTTTATAATACCTAGTACACTAGGAAAAAGGTCAGGGTTTCTTCAAAGATGTTGCCCAAGGTTTTGATTTAAAGTGTGTGGAATTTATCATCATAGCAGAATCCCAGCTGGAAGTGAGAAGGCTGTGACCCAGGTGAGCTGGTTGCCACCTTCCTTCAGAAAGCACACTGAATTTTAGAAGGCTACAGCTCAACTTTCAGGCTGTTGTGCAGACAAATCACTGGGGAAAACTTAGGAACCATTCTACAAAAACACATTTGTATTTTATACACACAGATTTCTTAAATATATATATAAAGGGTATTTAGCAAGGCTTTATGTTTTTCTGATTTTTAAAACCAGGTTTAAGTGCAATAACCATTTTATTCTGAAATTGTTTCTGTTAAGAAAGAAATTTATAATCTTATTAGTTGGAATAAAAAAGTCAGTAACTGGAAATGTCACTATGAAGCAAGTACCTTGTTTTAACTGCAATGCCACTGAAAGAGTTTAACTGATACTAAAGCAAATTAGCCTAAATCATACTCAGCCACAGTTTGCCTGAAAGAGGACAAAAAAGAACAATATGTTACTTTTAGAGGTGTCTAGTAGCAATTTTAGATTCTAGTAAAAACGAAGCAGAAGAGGCTTGAAACTAACATTGCAATTTTTTTGGTAGCTGAAAACAAATCAGGGGTCCATCCTGAGCTGATTCATTCAAACTTCATTTACAGGAAAAATAATTAAATATCTGTTGGGAAAAAAAATGGTGGCACACTTGGCTTTCACTGAGAAAAAACTGGTGTGTGCCTAAGGGTGCCCATCCTCAGATTCTTAGGAGTTACATTTGTGCTTGATTTTGCTGAATCTCAGCATCAGCTTGCAGTTCTACCTTCTGAACTTAGGATACTGAAAAAACAGTTACACACATGGTTTCACAGGGAATCCAAGCCTCACTCCTGCTCCCATGGTGAAACTGGTGACCAAACTCGTGCTGGTTTCAGTGGACACAGACTGGGCTCTGACTCAGCAGTGTGGAATTACATCCCCCTTCTCCCAACCCTGCAAGGGGAAAGTTGGTCAGGATCATAAACACTGTTTACACCATTTATGTTCACTCTAACCCACCACCCCTCCACTAAGTTTAAATTCTAGCAGAAGAATTTCTCTCTGTTGGTTCACCTCCTACTTCTGGGTAAATATTTCCTTGACTTACAGAAAAAATTGGACCCTTACTACATCTCCTGGTAAATATGTGTGATCCTACTTACACTAAATGCTCCAGTTGCCATTTGAGGTAAAATAATGGAACCACACAGAATATCTGCAGCCCATTATTACCACAATTTGCACCAAATTGGAAAATTGCAACACAGTCACATATGATAGAAAGCAGCAGAAAGAACTACTCTAGATGCATTGTATCCATAAAATGCAGTGATTGTAGTGTGATTTTCTCCTCTGCTTTGAGCTGGATATGTATGCTTAATACAAATCTCAAATACATACTTCCTCATTTATACAGGTGTCTATATAAATATTTACATTTTTAGGTTTTGTTAAAACATATCTTTGTACTCATGGCTGAGCTTATTACTTGTGTTTAGAAACACAACTCATCTTCTGTCCCTTAACGAGCTCTCTCTTGATTTAGTAGTTATACATTCCTTTGTAGTTAAAATTACAAACAGTTGTACAAATAGTGGAAACAAAACTGTGAAACTTGTCTGACATCCATTCAACCTCAGTTCATGTTATAAACAGTACCATTTGCATTATGATGGCTGTTACACAATGACTTCAGCTACCCAAGTATCCATAGGAAATTAGTCTTTGGGACATTATATAAAGCAAAGTACCCCCCTCTCTCAATTTTCCTTAGAAAGTTATAATTAAATGGCTGAAAGCAGGCTTGCTGCTACCTCTTATATAAAATCTTAGTAATAATATTGCTGACTTTAGATTCTATTTTAATTTGCACAAGTTCCATACAACAACAAAACAATTCTATGTTCCCTTAAAATAGCAAACATTCGTATCCAATAACATCAGGATTACTCAAACTTGAGGTTTATTTGTTATTGCTAAAGGTTTCTAAGACCTAAGTCAATACAAGACACTCCATCCACTTCCTCCCAAACTGCCAGTGCATGGCAACCACTTACATGGAGCTTGTGTGTGTTGGTTTCTTTTGGAAAAACAAATTATGACACTGGTTGCAGTATTTCACTACTATAAGCTCACAGTTAGAATCCAAATTGTTGTTTCTCTTTTGTTTAATATATAACTTTATATATAATACACACGCACACACCAACATCACGGGATGAAGATCCATGCATACAATCCAGATGAAATTGTATTTCAGTGTCAAATGAAATAAAATAAAATTTATTCTGTTACTATTAGATCCCAGACCACAGTATTTTAAATTACTCTGCTTTCTACCTACTAACCAAGTTATAGCTTTCCCTAATCTCCGAATCTGAGCAGCATCACAAACTCCAGATTTTCCACCATCCTCGTTTCGACCCTCCTAAACTTGTAGTCTACATGGCAGGTCTCTGAGATCCTGAACGCAGCCCCCCCAAACCAGCCCTGCACGGGTTCTCTTAAAGCTAATTGTGTGTCTGTTCATGGCTCCAGAGACTGAAAGCCGTTTTGAAAGTCCTGTGGCAGAGTTTGCACATGTATTGTCTCTTGAAGGTGATTGCCGAGAGCGGCGGCGCGTGGTAGAAGAGCGTGTCCGACTCCTGCGGCACGAACAGCTTCTCAGCAGCACCGGAGCTTTCCGGCAAACCCGTGGGGCTGTCGGGCTCCAGAGGCTGGATTTTGGGGAGTGGAGGGGGCGGGGGTAAGGGTGGGGGTGATGGGGAGTTAGCTGGTGGACATATCTCAGGCTCCTTATTTGCGGACTCCTCGGCAGCCTGGGACATGTGAGACTGGAAGTGGCTCCAGAGGCGGAAATTGGTTCGGAAGGCCTTGTTGCACACGTGGCAAATGAACGGCTTCACCGAGCACAGCAGCTCCTGGTGACGCTCCAGCTGTTTGCGCAGCGTGAAAATCTTCCCGCACTTCTCACAGGGCCACAAACTGGGATCTTTCTTGGAGACTACATCCTTAGGTTCCCTGCTCGTGTCAGTGACCTCGTCCTCTATATCATCTGCAGGCTCTTCTTTGATCTGGATTTTAAACTGCTTGGAAACACTTAAGTCTTCAGGCAGGCATGAAGAGTCTTCAGAATCAAAATTGATTTGTTCTGATGAATCGCTGAACACACCATCCTCCTTTGCAGCAACAAAATTGTTCATTTTATTGGATTCCGACTGCAGTGGCAGCCGTGACGAACTGGTGATTTCTCCATTGTGATCCATGAGAGGCAAAGAAAAGTTCTCTGATGGAGCCATTGTGTTCTGATTGTGAACCTCAACCTGATGACGCCAGATACTGAAGGATGACTTGAAGGTGCGCATACACTCGAGGCAAGTCAGCTTCTTGTACTCACACTTGCTTTCATGCTCGTGCTTCAGCTCTGGAGAAGAAAACCTAAGGCTGCAATAAGGACAGACAGTGGCGTTTCTACAGAGTCTCTCATGGTTTCCCTGTTCAATGAGTGAGGAGAGCTTGGCATTGCACAGACGGCACTGATAAACCTCCTTGTTTTCCACTGGGTTTTCAAGATGAATGTGATCTTTCTGCTTAGGAGCCTTATTCCCCCCAATGGGTTTCTCCCCAGGGTGCATTTTTATGTGCTGTTTGAACTGGGAGAGGAAACGATAAGCTTTCCCACAGTAGGTACAAATATAGGCTCCTTTGGTTCTCGACCTTAAATTCCTTTTGATGACTTGTTGTGCTTGTGAAGCAGACTGGCCCTGAAAGCTCTGCTTGCCACGTCTTAGTTTCACAATCAGAGCTTTTTTGATTTCTCTCTCCCTCACTATATCGATCAGTTTTCTTTGGAATTTTTCATCCAAAAGGGCATGTGAACTGGAAGCTGGCGAGGGATTCTTCACGATTCCATGTTGTGTCTGGCAGTGCGTCCACACTTTGAAATTGGTGTGGAATCTCTTGTGGCATATGTCACATGCATAGGGCTTCTCTGGATTGTGATACATGTTAACGTGGCGATGAAGACCTGCTGTTGATCTGAAAATTTTAAGGCAGTGTTTACATTTAAATTTTTTATTTGGTCTCGCTTCTTCCATCTCGCTGTATTCATCTTTACTGACATCAGAATCAGGGAAATCGGCATCAAGGTGCGTGGGGCTCGAGCCTTCCTCAAAGTTCTCTTCTGAGGCAGGAGAACCCTGCTCATCCACCTTCAGCTTCTTGAACGGCAGCCTCCTGTCATCCTGGAACCTCCTTTTCGCCGGAAGCCTGCTCGCTTCCTTACGGTCATCCTCGGTTTTAAAAGCAAAGTCTTTGTTTGCCAGTGCTGAAGCATCACCCACTGTAACCCGTATGATTTCAGCAGGATCTGAGAGGGGGCTGCTGGGCTCAGTTTTGATCCGCACCTCCGCCAGGGGAGAAGCGACCTCCCGCTCCGTTGACTGAGAGGCACTGAAGGACCTAAGGCGATGCGGGTGCACGGCCTGCGGCTGCTCATCCGAGCCGCGCTGCTCCGACGACTCCTTCGAGGACGACTTCTGGCATGCAACGTTAAATGTCTTCTGCGAATCGGTGGTTCCCGGTGAGGAGCACGAGGATACCTGTGCAGGTTTTAGGTCAACAGAAGGTGAGTAAATAGGAACCTGGCTGTCCATGGACAGTGACCTCCGAAGGAGACTTTTTACAAGGGGCCCACTTCTGTCAATACTTTGGTTTTCTGGGCCAGATCCACTAGATGGGATTACCAGCCCCAGCTTGGAGTAGTAGAGCAAATTCCTATCTTCCCCTTGACCATTTCCTTTTCCTGCTTCTCGCAAGAAAAACGTGGATTCTGCTGTCCCACGCAGAGACAAGACTGGTGGACGTGGTCTTTTCAATGACATCTCTGCAACTTTTCCTCTCAGAAGCTGAGCGCTGCTTCCTGGATCACCACCTGCCATTTCTTTCTCTATTAAAGACATCTGAGGCAGCACCATGTTCCTTTTCACTAAAGCACCTCTGCTCTGATCATCCACAGCTGCACAAGTTTCATGAACCTTTGTATAGCTCACAGGGCTTTCTTTCAGCCACCTCCTTTCAGTCAGGGATAAATTGTGAAGGGTTTCAGTTGGTTTTG
Source organism: Erithacus rubecula (assembly GCF_903797595.1). NCBI lineage: Eukaryota > Metazoa > Chordata > Aves > Passeriformes > Muscicapidae > Erithacus > Erithacus rubecula. Next base: position 108,143,956 of record NC_136658.1, on the reverse strand, counting down.
TTACCTGTGGTCTGCTGGTAGCTTTGACAGCCACAGAGGGTGAAGGTTTAGGAGTATGGCTTAAGTCATGCTGTGTCTGATTTACGCTTTTCGCTTGTGCTTCAATTCTGTTCTGACAGACGATGACGCTTCTCTTCTGAGAACTACTTTCATCTTCATCTTGATAGAGTATTTTTTTTCATAGGACAAGAAGGAAAAGGAGCTTGAGGACTCTTGGAAACAATGTTTGTAAGAAAAGATATTCCAAGACTGTAGCCCAGTTCTTGCACAGCTGCGAGGCTGCCTTTCTCAATGAACAAGGATGAAGAATAAATGTAGTTCAACACATTATCAAAAGCATCTGGCTCACAAAAGTCGAGCTGAAACACTGACTGAGACTCATTCTCCTTATTTGTGAACAGAGTCTGGAAGTATTCACTGCTGGCTGCCAGAACATTCTTATGAGCTCGGAATTTTTGGTCTCCTACAATCAGCACAACGTCACACAGCTGTCCCTTGAGACGCTCCTCGTTCAGGGTGCTCAGGAGGGAAATTGCATGTGCTGGATTTATGTAATGCAAGAGCCCCTCCATGATTCTGACGTCCCTGAAAAACAACAACAACAACAAAGCTGTAGGTTGCCTTATATGAACTGTTAGAGACAAAGTAAACACATCCCCTGTACTTTGTAAACCAGTAAACCACCATCACACAGTGATTAAAGAAACAACTTGTGTGGAGGAAAGATTTGGGAATGAAAACACCACTGGCAGCTCCAAAAAAGCACAGGCATGGGAAGAACCAGATCATCTGTCCACTTTCAAATATCATTTTAATTGCTAATCTTACATCAAGAATATTACACCTAACTAACTGGGGGATGGATGGATGGATGGATGGATGGATGGATGGATGGATGGATGGATGGATGGATGGATGGGCTGTGTTCACTTCCTGTAATACTCCTCTCCACAGGGAGGAGCAGTTCAATCATTTCACTCTTGATCATCTCCTTTTCTGCTTCAGCTTTATAAAGATCTATCTTGACAACTGGATTGATAAACCCTTGGATCAGGTATCTAAAGCTTAGTTATAGCAACTCACCTTTCTGAGGCTAAGCAACCCTGACAGTCTCCTGCTGACTAGATAAATTAAGGGGGGTTTGTTGTCACTTTTAATAGGATGATGGCAAGGGCATTAATACTAGGAAGGGAGAAGGAAACAGGATTATTGTCTGCAATCTAAATGCATCATATTTACTTATGCTTAATAAGTGCTGTTAATACCTCCTTCTAACTGTATGTGTCACTTAAAACTGCACTAGTAGGATCTGACTTCTGGGAAATGTCAGTTTTCACTGAAGTGTCCCTGCATTGCTTTGCTCAGGATAAAAAGCAATCAGAGAACTGAAATCCCCATTTCATTCATTAGCATTAGAGCACTTTATGCCCACAACCCATATATCTGAGGAACAATTACCCTTGGCTGCATCCAAGAGTACAGTAAGTACACATTAAGCTGCAGTGCAGAAATCTCCATGATCCATATGCTTCAAAACACAGCCCACTCCATACTGCAGGTTGCCTTGATAATTCAATATACTGCTCCTGATGAGAGCTTAACAAAAGAAGATACCAGGTTTTAAGTTAAAGAACTTCTGTAGCAGGAGTTGCAACTTATATATCTGTGCACAAGAACATACACAAGAGAAATCAATAATATTAAATTCTCTTATTTTTTTCATGGACACACTCCACACTACCTCCATGTAAAACAAGTCAATGATGTGTCTGTTAAAAGCAATTCTCTTATTTTTACAGCTTATTTGAGGAACTACTTTTCAGTTTCATTTTTACATGATGTATGCAACTACAACAAAAAGGTTTCACTGTTCATCAGCTTACAAGCAAAACTGTAAAGTCTGTTAAAATAAAGAAAAACAATACTGAGAAGCTATAATTCCATGGTTAATAAATGAAGATGGTAAATCTTAAAACTAATGGGTATAAATAAGTGTTCAAAGGGTCAATTGGTATTATTGAGGAATGACTTAAAGGATGCTGCATGCAGTGTCTCAGGGCACTGACCGTATCAAGGACTCAGCTACCACTTCTACACCTAAAAATACCAAATGAGTTCATAGTGACATGGCAACAGCAGAACCAGAATGCTGTTTCCTCACCAAATCAGTCTTTACTGAGTCTTTCAGTATTTCATAAACAACAATTTATCCTTAATTCACCTTAGATAGCTATAATACATCATTCCCCCACACCTCCATCTATAAAAAGCAGTGCAGTCAATCTCAATTTGAGAAAGCAATCTGGTTTGTTTTGCTTTCCATGTTTTACTTAAGAATACTGGGAGGATGGAGGTGGTGGTGTGAGAATGGTGGCTCATTATCCTCTTCCTTTGTGGATGCCACTGCAATGTGAAGTGGCAGAGTGTGACTGGCCCTAATCCAGTTTCATGGTCTGAGCACCCATTAACAGTTACAGAGTTTTAAGTGTCCAGGAGGGCATCTTTCCCTTTCCCTCCACCTGGAAGACAGTGAGTTTGCAAACTCAAGAGATTCCTCTGGGATGCAAGCTGCAGAAGGCAAATGGAGGTAGCAGATCAACAGAGCTTAGGAAACTTTAACTGTGGTGTAGAGATAACCAATAGAAGCTGCTGCATAACCCACACTTCAATAACACAATGGAAATAGAGTGTATTAGTCAAATGTTTTGAAACACTTTAAGATCTTTCATTTTAATCTGCTTGGCTCTTTTGTTTTTAAAACTAGCAGAATAAACAGCATGTGATTACTATGTGTTCCTCTGCCCACACAACACAGCAATGCAGTGTAACCAGCAGCAAGTGGTGTAAAATCTGCAGGACTAAAGCAGAATCCATCCTTCTGGCCAGTTCCTTCTTCATTCCTACAACAACTTCATCACATTAAGCACTGCAGACATAAACATCCCTCCCGTCAGGCTCAGAGCACAGGGAAGGAGGCTCCAGTGCAATGTAACTCTGTCACTTTAACAGTAACCAAGGCAGTGATGTACACAAATGGCAAAGGACTAAAAGAATCCTCCAAAGGCAGCTTTAATCCTGGTATTTCCTAATTCCAGCACTTGACTTTCAGTTTAATAGCCTTTAAACACAACAGGCAGAAATTAAACAAACAACAGCAAGAAACACACCAGAACTGTTTTGCAGAGCCATTTAAAGACATTTACTCAGATCATGTGAAAGCCTGAAATACTTAGAAGAAAAAAACAACCCAAACAATACCTGAGTCAGAGTACAATGTGTTAAAATTTCACTACATGAATACTTTTCAGAAACAAAGTTGATCCCAGTCATCCCTGCTCTCTTGTGTTCATCTTACCTGCACACTGCAGGTCACTCCTCCTTCAGCTGTGCCACTACAAATATTTGCAGGCCTGTATGACGTAGCAGAACAGACAATAAATAAACCCTCAACAACATTTATTTTCAAATGCTGGTCAATTTTTATAGCAAACCACATCAAGAGCTATTGCATTGGCATAACTGAAGAGGCAGCACTAGGAACAGCCATAGGAGGACAAGAGCTGGCTCCCAAAAGCCAGTGCTTGGCTGCCTGTGCTTAACCCCCCCACCCCAAGTTTTCCTGGCACTATGTGTAGGTACACAATACCAAATTTGGTTCCAGGTGTTTGGGTACTCCTACTTCTCAGCTGTAGATGGTTTTGTGATTAGCTACCTAAGATCTTTCCTCCAGATAATCTGCTTTTATTCTCTCTCTAACTGTATTTTTTTTTCCAGCCACCTTCACTACTGATTGGAAACCAAGTTTTCTTCTTTTCTTCCATGATGTTCAGGTGACATCATGGAAAGAGCAGGAGCACATGAGAAAATCTCCCACTGTTGTATGCAGGTGCCTCATCCAGAGCAGCTTCTGGTCCTCAGGTGGAGCAGTGACTAAATTTAGGCTGCAGACTCAGGAAGGGCCAGTGCAGCAGGAACCTTTGGGAGCCCAAGAAGAGATTTTAGTGTCACCCTTCACAGAATCACAGCACGGGTCAGGCTGGAAGGGAACACAGTGACTCATCTGCTCCCATCTCCTGCTCAAGCAGGGTCATCCCAGAGCACAGGGTTTGTGTCCAGATGGTTCTGGAATACCTCTAGTGAGGGAGACTCCACAGCCTCTCTGGACAATCTGTCCAAGTTCTCAGTCACTACACAGGGAAGTTCTTCCTCATGTTCAGGTGGAATTCCTGGGCATCATTTCTGCCCATCTTGTCCCGTTTCTGGGCACCATGGAGCAGAGCCTGGTCCATCCTCCCCTTTACATATTTATACACATTAATGAGTCCCCTCCCAGCAATCCCTTCTCCAGGGGAACAGGCCCAGATCCCTGAGCCTTCCCTTGTAAGAGAGATGTTCCAGTCCTCTAATTCCCTCCTTCAACAGCCCTCCACTGATCTCAGAAAACAAGATTTCAAAAGCCAAAATACCATAGTTGCTATAAGATTTGGTTTATGTTGTATTTTTAACAAGGAAAGAAAAAGATGCCTCTACTACTTCAAAATAACTTTTGTAAAATAAAAGAAATCTCAGGAAAGCTCTTCAAAAGGGAAGAGTGAAAAAGTTTCATCTTAAGGCCAAACAGTTTCTTGATTTTCAACAGCAACCTCTCTGAAGTGGTAGTTCCCCTTCCTTTCCTCTGCTCCTTACTCTCACATCTCCCCCTCCCACCCCTGTGCCCCTTCCTTTCACCAGTTCTGCTGCTCATTGGATCTCCCAGTCACTTAATTCAACTCCTTAAAATTAAGCAGGAAACAAATTAACAAAGTAATTCCAAAGTTTTAGATCTGTTTGCTATTTTCCAGTATAGGGAGCTTAATCAGCTCATGGAGAGGTCACATGAGCATCAGGGTTCCAGCAAGAGAAGCCATGCACCTGCCCATTCTTTGTCAGGAAGTTGTTCCATCAGCTTCCTCCATCTGAAATGTCACTTTTAGAAACAACAGAGCCATCGACTTTACAACTGAAACTTTACAGACAGAATCAGGCAGGTTCTATTTCGTGTGGTTTCACTGTAATAGCTACACCCTCAAATACATGAGCAACTAAGAGATGTTGATGTTGCCTTCTGACTTCCATGATAAGGAAATCAATGTCAGCTAAAGCTCCATTAACAGTGTGGTGGGGAGCAGTGGGAAGATGATGTTCTGATGCCCTCAATGAGATGCAGTGTTGCAGCAAGGAGGTGCCAGAGCTGTGAGAAAGTGCAGGTGCAAGCAGAGAACATGAGCATGGAGGAGGAAACACACAGAGGAGACAGAGACTGAACAGGGGATTGAACAGGGAAAACACACAAGAAGCATGGCAGGGACAAACCCTCTGAAGAAAGCAAAGAAGTGTGGATTATAAGACTCAGCAAAAAAATATAAATGATTTTCTGGAGCATCCCCTGAAAAATGCAGGAATGTTGCATTTGAGTGCTTTCCTGAGGATCTGATGGCTCTGACAACTCGGGTGCTTTTTCAGGCACCAGAAGAGTAAAAACTTCCCCTACTTGTCACACATCCAGATGAAAAAGGAACCTACACTGCTTCAGCTTCTACTCAAGGACCCTATGCTGGATTTTATGATTGAGTTTGACTACAGTTTATAAAATGTCTCTTCTCCTATCAAAAGCCTTTGCAATGCAGATACTCTCCCACAGAACATACAGATTTACACATCCCCCTATATACCCCCAAAATCTGTAGGTAAAAGCTAAAAACCTACACAGGAATATTGTTTATATTCTATAATCTTTTTCTATCTAAATACTTAAATAATCTCTAGCTGCAAGTTTGGGGGTTCTGTCTTCCTGGGTTTAATGAAATGAGATCTCACTACTATTGCTATTTTCCACTGCAGACAGCACTGTGAACTTTCTCCATGAAGACAAACCTTTCTCATTTCCAAAAGGTCAGCAGCACAGAGAGACTCACTAGTGTGAAGACAGGCATAAAATCAGATAAATAACGTACCTGCTAGTGTGTGAAATTGATGGACTAATTTCTACCTAATTTCTACCTTCACACATAATAAAAGCAGAAATTTAAGGAGAGAAAAAGAAGAAATTTTATAATCACAGAATCACAGAATGGTTTGGAAAGGAGCCTTAAGGATCATCCAGTTCTAACCCCCTGCCATGGGCAGGGACACCTCCCACTATCCCAGGCTGCTCAGAGCCCCATCCAACCTGGCCTTGAACACTTCCAGAGATGGGGCAGCCTGTGCCAGTGCCTCACCACCCTCACAGTAAAGAATTTTTTCCTAAAACATAATCTAAGCCTACTCTCAGTGTGAATATTCTGCAGTCTATTTTGCCCTATGCTATAGACAAATAATTAGCAGTTACCCTGACGCAGACATGAAGTTCACTTAGAAATCAGAGGCTACTATTCACATTCAGATCATACCCTCAGTTTCACGTTCTGACACTTAAAATATCTCCCGTGACGTGCAGCAAACTACAGAATGTCAGAGCACAAAGCTCCTCTTGTCATTCCCATTCTTGTTTACAAGCCAGCAGCAGCTCAGGATGCAATTTCATCTTACTCAGAGGAGGGATTGCTCCTGCAAGGAGCAGCCCGTGTCTCCTCCCCCTCCGAGGAAAGGCTGCCTGCTGCCAGAGCAGGGAGCAGATCCAGCTAATGGATGGAAGGGACAGGGCAGGGAAATGCTGGCTGGGAGCTCTCCAAGTTCTTCCTGAAACACTCAGTGAAGATTAAATCACACTAAACATAATTGGGTATTTGTCCTGGTCCCCATGCCTCGACTGAAAGGTGTGTAAACTAAATCAAAATACAGAAAAATATTTAAAACACCTTTCTCTAGGAGTTCTTCATCTTTCATTCCCTTCAAATGTTTGTTTTGTAATGCAAAATACAAAGCAGCATTTGCTTTGTAATGTTGCAAACAAACTCTGATGGGACAAGTCTGAAAGGCTTGACAGCCATCAACTTTAAACACCTACAGAAATCTCATCCCCAGAATTTCTTGTCATTCTTTTTTTTGTAAGAGATGAATGAAATGTGAAGAATTGTAGATCAAATGTGTATACTTGTACTATTTCTACAGGTTGACTTTATTGTTTTATTACCAATGCTGAGATATACTTATCAAATGGAATGTCATCTGTTTTACTAGATGAGACACATTAACTGGCCTAATTCACAATAAAAACTCGTGTACATACAGCTTTTAATTTTGTTGGTGTAGTAAAAATGACAAACCCTAATTGTGGTTGTATTTCTGTTACTATAATGTGCTTTTTTACAGGCATGGTGTATTTTGGATGGGAAGAGAAGCCACATATCCATGTAAAGTACTTTTCTATCAACAGAGTAGTGCTTACACTAAGGTTTCTTTAAGAAAATGAGACATGAGGGGGAAAGGTCATAAATTTAATCTGGAAAATGCAGAATATAAAAGCTGAGCCTAAAAACTTGCCGAGTAAGAAAGTTATGATTTGGGGAATGCAGGTATCTTCCTTCCACTGAAAGGATAAAGAAAAAAAAAATCATTTAGACATCACTGATACTGGGAAGATGATACAGCAAAGACAACAGCAGTTTTACCTGAATTTTACCTTAAGAGTTTTACAAGCTCATGAATAGCCTGTGAAAGATGTTTAGTTTACTCCAAATCCACAAGCAACTGAAGGCAGGTTTAAAAAAATAATAATTTAAAAATATAGCTCCATGAACAAGAGCACTGTATTTTCTTTACTCCTCAAAAGTATTTATGAGAATGGAGATGGTCATATTTTTACTGGAATTCCAGGAAATTTGGCCCTTAACCTCAACAGCTCCAGCACTGTACTCAGAGTGCTCGGTACAGAAAAAACAAATTCCTTTAGGTTATGACAGACTGAGTGAGTCAGTGATTAGAAAACACTGTAATTCTGCTGCTTTTCCTTTCATGGCTCCTAATTTACATTAGAAGGGGCTTTGTGAGGCATATTTACTGCCCCAAGTACCCTGTTCTGTAGAAATGCTCTGAAGAGACTCACAATGTGTCCAGAGCAGACTGTCAGGGGGTGGACACACACTGTGCCCTGTGCCAGAACTGTCCCTGCAGTAATCACAGCTTGTCAGGGGTTGATGAGAATGAGCTGCAGCCCAAATGTTACTCACACTGAGGCAGGATAAACCTTGGATAAAGAGATTAATGCCCCCAGACAAAACACAGAAAAATATTTCTTCCTTTCCCAAAGAAGGCGATTTAATTGTATACAAATAACTGTCAAAGTAGAAGTTTTGTGGCATTTAAAAAAAAAAATTATTTGGCCAAAGGATTTTTCACGTCTTTTTATCACAGACTGCATGGAAAGAATTTGCACAAGAAAGATGTGATGTTTCACTACATCTCAGACAATCAGCACCAGGGGATTTTAAAACTTATGATGGACAGCAAGACTGATGAACTGATGGGGGTGGAGATGCAAGGAGCTTAGAAAGATTGAAGACTTGTTCAATACTTCCTTCCTTGTTCATAAAATATGCCTGAACAGCAACATACATAAAGTAGTCAATAAGAAAAGAAAACAAATTTATTTTTATTTCACTGCTGATTGAAAGAAAATACAAGAGGACTGATGTCTTTAATATTCTCATTAGGGGGAAAAAATGGAAACGCTACAAAGGGTAATATTAAACTACAACAAATATTTGGGAAGGAAACCCCCCCTGCACAGACACCTATTTTAAAGCACTGCATATTGCAGTCTTTCCACTTGCAGCAAATTATTCTGCTGCTTTTAGAAGCCTTTTTTTTGTTGTTGTTTTCTGAGGATCTCAGATCATTACACGAGACAGATTTCAAAATGAAGGCTCTCAGTTGCTCAAAAGTTTAATGAGAGCTGAAATTGTTGCAACTGTAGCATGTGACTCAGAGCACAGCTCCTCCCAGTGCAGAACAAACCTTGTGCTGATTACAGCCCAACTTCCTCTCCCCTCTGAGTCCACACTTGGTCACACAATGAACTTATCACCATTTTGCAGATAAAGTGAATTTCAAAAGCCTGAAAGCTACAGAGGTTTTTAACAGCAACTGCTTCACACATCCTGAAGTTCAAGACAACTTCAGTAAGAAAGCTCAAGGCTTTCTGTGAGGTTGTCCTTTTAACTACAAATGTTCACCTGCTCCTAACTAATTATGAGGGAAGTGTGATCAGCCATTACTACAAAGATGATCAGAGTATTTAATTCTATGTGTGCAAGTATTCTCTAGCATCACACACAAGAAAACATCCCATCAGCTCAGAAAACCTAATTTGTTAGTAATACCCAACTTCTACTGATGCAGAGGGTTCTCAGTGTGAGATGGATGTGACAGAGTATCACCCTGGCACTTGGAACCTACACAGCAGGAGCAGGAGGCACAAAAGTTCATATTTATCACTGAATGTACACCACAAAAAGGACTTTGGGAACTTCTTAAAAGCTGCTGCCTGTTTTATATTCAGTAAGAATACTAATATGGGCCATAGGATAAGTTACATTGAACATCAAAGCAGAATCAGAAGAGTTCACAAGTGGTGAAATCCCTAAGGAATCCTGATTTGGCTCTGCAGCTTCAAACTCCAGAGGTTCTAATTTGTGACACCTCCCTGCAAGCCCCTGCTGAGAACATGTAAATGACAGTTCTTGAAATGGTCACCGTCCAGTCAGGGTGGGTGGACTTTGCACAGGTAAACAAAATATTCCTAAGAAATTGCAACTCTACACATGTGAGAGAAAGGGATGTTGGATCTCCTTTCACCCAAGAGATGGCCACATAATTTGGGTTTTTATGATAAAGGTTTATAAAAATAGTCACTTAAATTTGCTCCGAACTTCCCCTCAAGAGGATCAGCATAACGCTTGTGGAAAATTTTAGTCAGAACACTTCTGTCAGTTTGAGCAAAGTCAGAACAGAACACTAAACCTACACATAAAACAGTACTAGATATACCTGCAGTGTGTGCATTTACTACTCCTGATTTAATAGCAAAAGACTTCCTGTACAAAAACACAGTTTAAAAAATCTAGTTTCACATTAATTTATCTAAAAATATTTATCTAAAATATTGATTTTAATTTAAGTACAAGATAGTCAGTGTATTCACAAAAAGCTTTGTGATTGTGTAATTCATCACAATCTCTTCTCGTATGTACACCCTACCTACCTCTTACTTCCACTGGGAGTCCAACTACAAAACAAAGGAAGAGCTACTAAAGCAACTACTATTTAATTATTAAGTTTAGCTTACTCAGCACACACACATTCCACAATTATTTCCTGTCTAACAATAACTCCTTTTTCTCCTGTTTATTTACTCGAGCCTCATCCAATCTGAGCACAACATCAGCTTGGACTTTACAAAGGATTATAGTGAAGTTCTCTCTGACAGCTGTGACCAGGTAAAACACCTTCCACAAATTTCTGCAGAGGCACAGCCCAGCACTGAGGATTTCCCCACCTGGATGTGAAATGTGCTTTATTCTGCTGATGAATGATCCAGGAATGTTTGGACCAGCAAAGCAATACTTTGTTTCCAGAACCACAGAATGGGTCAGGCTGGAAGGGACCACAGTGGCTCATCTATTCCAACCTCCCTGCTGAAGCAGGGTCATCCCAGAGCACACGGCACAGGATTGTGTCCAGATGGTTCTGGAGTATCTCCAGCGAGGGAGACTCCACAGCCTCTCTGCACAATCTGTCCAGTGCTCGGTCACTGCACAGCAAAGTTCTTATGCTCAGGTGGAATTTCTGTGCGTTAGGTTCTGCCCATTGCCGGGCAGCGCGGAGCAGAGCCCGGTCCATGCTCTGACACCTCCCCTTTCTACACTGACAGACACTGATCAGCTTCGGTACCTGCCTGCACTTACACGCGGGGACCTCGCTGGGGAGAGATGAAACGCGCTCTCCCTTCCAGACACAGCGGGGAGGAGCCGTGTCACCGAGCCACGGCCCTCCCGGCGCCTCTCTCGCGTTTTACAGCTCGGATCGGAGCCGGCGGAGGGGAAAGAGCCGGACCGCCGGTCCCTCACACGCCTAGGGCGGCCGGTCCTTCTCACCGCCGGTGCCTGGCGTCCCTCACAGCACCGGTCCCCAGTGCCCCTCACAGCACCGGTCCCTCACGCCCTGAGGCAGCCGGGCCCTCGCGGCTCTCTCGCCCGTTGCAGCGGGTAACGGGCGCCTGAGGCGCCGCAGCCCAGCCAAGCCGGAGGTCGGCGCGCCGCTTCTCGCTCCCCCCCTTCCTTCCTTCCTTTTTTCCATCCATCCATCCTTCCATCCATCCTTCCTTCCTTCCACCGCTGCCGGCCGCGCTCATGCGCCCTGCGCGCTTCCCCCGCGCCTCCCCCTCGGGGCTCGGGCGCAGGCGGGGCGGGCGATGTGGCGGCGGCCGCGGGCGCCTCCCGCCCGCTCCGGGCGCCTGCGCCTCGCCCCGCCAGGGCGGGGGGGAAAGAGTTTCGTAACCGGCGCATGCGCGCGGCAGCCGCATCCCCGCTCGCTGGAGGAAGGGGGGGAGGAGGAAAGAGGAAAAAAAAAAAAAAAAAAAAAAAAAGGAGAAAAAAAAAAACCACCTCAGAGTTACGTCAGGAAAAGACGGATTTATGCGCGGGGAGACCCGCACGGCGCGGGCAGCCCCCGGGACGGGCGCGACACGCGGGCGCTACTCACCCTGTCCGCAGCCCCCCCCTGCTCGCCCCCCTCGGCGCCTCCGCTCAGGGCTCAGCCCGCGCTGCCGCCGCCGCCGCCGTGATTCCATCCATCTTGAATTTGACGTCATCCCACAACCGAGGGATGAGGTCATCGCGGGGAGCGCTCGTCACGTGCGCGGCGCCGCGATTGGCCGGGCCGGGGGGGAGCGGGGGGCGAGGGGGCGGCGCGGCGGGGGGGGGGGGGGGCACGGCGGGAGGGGGGACGAGCGGGGAAATGGAACCGGGGACGGGAGCGGGGATCCCCCGACCGCCCGCCGAACAGACCGACAGACCGCCTTCCACCGCGGGCAGCACCGCCCGCAGCGCCCCGGCCGCCGCCCTCAGCCCGCCGCGCCGCGGGGAAACTGAGGCAGCGGCCGCGCGCGTGAGGGCGGCCCGGCATGAGGGGGACACACAGGGAAGGACCGCTCAAACAAACAATGGTGGGGGTTCGGGAGGTGCCGCTGTGGTAACCCGCACCCACCGCCCCCCGGCCGCTCTGCCGCCGGTGTGGGGGGGACACATTGTAATTGTTTCATCGTGAGTTTTTATTGCGGTGGTTATTATTATAATTTTAATGTTATGCGATATTTTTTTTGAAGTGTAAGGCCCAGTGTGGTGTGTGAAGAAGCACCGTGCCTAGTGCCGCCTACTGTGTCCCTCACATTTCTGTCCCCCTCAGAAGTCACCACTGTCCCCATCAAAAGTCACCAAGCCACCCACTGTCCCATCTGCAATCTACCCATCGAACTCCTCACAAGCCACCCACTGTCCCCCTCAAATACTACCCGTTGTCCCTCAAAAATCCCCCCATTCCCCTCAAATACCCCCCGTTGTCCCTCAAAAGCCACCCCCATTCCCCTCACAAGTCACCCAGCACCCTCCATCAGGGACACACATGCCCAGATCCCGGTGGCTTTGGGGTCACTTTGTAATGGCTGTACTCGCTCGTCCCGATGCCATTTGAAACAATCGTAATGGCCATTGTCATTGCTTTAGGCTGGCTTCTCGCCGTGATTATCCGCTTTGAATTAAATACCTGAATAGGGTTTTATGTGTCAAAATGCAAGTATTAAAATAGAAATTAGGAATTACAAGATTTCTCTTGTTTTTGTCGAAAGCTAATCTGGCGCCTTATCTTTTCATTAAGGACAGCTCTAGAGATTAGCATCTAATCCCGTACATGTTTTCAGGGTGCTTTTAGATATCCCACCTAAGTCACAAATGCTCCGAGGCAGCTGTAGAATCCCTGGAATGTGTTTAGGGATGCTTTCAAACCTTTTTTGACAAGGTTTTGTTGCAAGTGGGCTAAAACCCACGTAAGGGAAGGCGATGTAGCTTACTGGGTCTGGCTCCTTTTTTTCCATCTCCGTGTCTTGTGGGTTTCTTTTTTTGTCATTGCTGGCTCCTTTGGTAGCTTTGGAAACTTGGGAAGCTGCTTGTGAAAGAGTGGGTTTTTTTCACTCAGGGACTCGTGCCCTGACACGAGTGTGGCTTTGTGAGCCAGCACAAAACCCCAGCAAAGTCTTTGGAGTTGTGTGGAAGAGTTCCCTGGTCTGGTTTGCTGTTTGTTGGGTGTGCAGACAGCTGCTCTGCCACAGGGGCTGCTGTGGTGATGGGAACAAACAACTGGGAAAACAGTTGCATCTGTTCCCATAAACCAGGCTGTGCTGCTGGGGAAGGATTTGGGGAGCTAACCTGAGCTTGGAAATCAAGGCCCTGATAATTTTTTTTTTCTATTTGTTTTTTCTCTTTTTTTTGTTTTTTTTCTCAACCAAGCAGAAACTGGTCTTGCATAATTCCTCATCGGTGCTTCTCCAAAAGGGCCTGTGGCACAGATGGAGGATCTCTGTCCCAGAATTACCCTGCTGAAAGGTGTTCTTTCACATGTGTGTGTCCTGCTGTGCAGGTATTTATTACCAGTATTTTTAATTTGTCAGGTTGCCTAGTAAAAGTGCAGCCAGTAGAACAGAGCCCATGCAGTGGCTTGTATAATTCTGTTGGAGGGAGTCCAGAAGAGGCCACAAAGTTGATAAGAGGATTGGGACACCTCCCCTGCAGAGATAGGCTGGGAAAGTTGGGGTGTTCAGCTGGAGAAGAGAATGTTGTGTGGAGACCTCAAAACACCTTTCAGAATCTGAAACAACCTGCAAGGAAGCTGGAGGAGCTCTTCATCAGGAACTGGCGTGACCCAAGAACTAGGGGAATGGGTACAAACTAGAAAAGGGGAAATTTACTTTAGATATTAGGAAGGAATTCTTCCCTGGAAGGGTGGGGAGGCCCTGGGGTTGCCCAGAGCAGCTGTGGCTGCCCCTGGACCCTGGCAGTGCCCAAGGCCAGGCTGGACACTGGGACTTGGAGCACCCTGGGGCAGTGGAAGGTGTCCCTGCCAGGGCAGGAGTGAGATGAGATGATCTTCCAACCCCTTAACGTTCTATGATTCTACAGTTTTGTTTGTCTTACAGATAATTTCAGAAAATTTTGAATGCAATCCTTCAGGATTCAGTGATTCAAAAGACATAATCTGGCTGTATTTTATAATCGAGTCTGACTGACTTGATGTTATTAAAATTTATGGATGTCTTGTATCCATGTAAATCAGATTTTTCTTGATTCTAATGAAATCTAGGAAAGGTCCTAATTCTGTAGAATTATTGGGGGTTTAAGTTGTCTCTAGGTAGGTTAATTTTGTCAAATGTACCATTCCCAATTATTTGAATGCATTCTTGTTCTTCAAGATTAACTTGTTTATGAATATATTTTACAACATTTCTAATTTTAGATGCTTTGAGGGGGGGCTTAGTTTGATATATTTTTCATCTGTATGTTTCATCTGTGGTTGCAGCTGTTACTACCAGGTGCATGTTTGTTAAAGTGTAAGGTTTGTTCTCCATTTGGAGTATCCAATAACTGCTCAGATTAACTTTGGGTCATACTTGCCAACAAGCTTTATCACTGGAATTTTGTTTAAAACTTAGCCCCTGCAAAATGTAGAATGTAAAGAAACTTTAAAGTAAATAAAGGATGATTATACACGGACATTGTGAGGAAATTAACATATAAAATCTAAAACACTTGCATTGGTTCAAAGTATGAGAATTACTGGTTTTTGTAGTGTAAATATTGCAATACAGAGCAAAGTTGTGTACTCTTAATAGTTCAGTGTTTTTAGCACTAACATTTTTAATATAAAAATAGTTGGAATAAAGTCATATCCTGGAGCTAATCTGTCTTTTTCTTTTTTTAGATCTGTAGTTTCAGCTCTTTGACATGTAGACACCCTAAAACTTTCTTTAATGAAGATTTGGACCTTGTGTGATTAATTTAAATCTAATGACATCAGGTTCTTTACCTGCAGAGAGCCTCAGAAGTAGCTCAGATACCCTGAGGCACTCCTCTATTAGCAGCTGGGAAAGAGTTTTGCAGAGAGGAGTTGGTTTTGAAGAGGGAGAGAGGATAAGGACAGAAAAGCTGCTTCATTTCAGTGAGGGAACCTTGACTAGATGGAGATGCTAACATTTTTCATCTTGGTAAATTTTCTTTGATTCTTCTACCCATGTAGAGAGATCTGTTCTGTACTCTGGTGGCTTTGGCAGTGTGTCCTGCTGGAGCACCCTTTCCCCCTTGGCAGTGGGGCTTTTCCAGCTCCAGGCTTCTGTAGTGGCTGTAAAAGTGGAAATGCAAAACCCCAGGCACAGGGTTTTGTCTCTTGTTCCTCACCAAATCCTCTGGAACTGATTATTGCCAAGGACTTATTGCAGAGGGAGATAATTAATCTCTGAGAAACTGCCTTCTGTCTTTTTGGCCCTGAAATTCTTATCAGTGGAGCAAATGTTGTGGCTGTTACCCCATTCCTTCAGGTACCAGCTTCTATCCCAGAACTTCTGGGATGTGGAGCAGAGTTACTTGGGATCACAGAACACACTTGAATGAAGCCATTCCTCTGAATGCAGATGTTCCTGGGAACTCCAGAGGTCTTGCTTTATTGATTCCATGTATTCTGCCAAAACTTAATGACTTGCCAAAATGCAAACAAATTTTCCACCAATTTCTCATTGCTGACAGCTGTGCGTGGAAAAGGCTGCCTGGATTTTTATTTCTTTCACACTTCCTATAACAAATGCTAGCAGGTAAGTAAGGAATCTTACTTTTTCTAGTTAAAACCTGTCACTTGTCATGAAAGTAGAGACACTTACCAGTACTCAGAGGGAAAAGCAGACAGTGAGATGCACAATGAGAACATTAAAAAAATTGCACTATTTCCATTAGTGGTGTGATACAAGGCACACAGACAAGACTCTTCCTGAAGATGTAAATTTTTTACCAGGAAAATTACTATAATACAGAATAATGTAAAACTGCCTTCATTCCTGGTATTGCCTCTGAGTGCCAAGTCTTGAGCTTTTTTAGGTGTCAGCCTCATTCTTCTGCAAATAGCACAATCCAGTTAATATTTTCCACTTGGAGCCAACATGCAACAGCTCGGACAGGTTCAGATAAATGGTGCCAGACATTGACTAGCTGGGTGGCAATATTAACCTAGAAAGCTGTTAAAAAGCAAGAAACACATTCTTATATGAAAAGGTGATTGTTCCATATTTTGGCCAATGATTCAGAGACAAATAAACCACAGATATTGGTGCATGTATTCCCTAAGTGGGCAGACAGTCATGGGTTACTATCCTTAAAGCATAAAAAAATCTCATTTGCAGCTAGTAAGGGGTTGCAAATTCGTGGGTATTTCTAAAAAACACGTTGATGAAAAGCTGCAGGAGCAACTGAAATAGAAAATCTGTCACAGCACAGCAGATACTGTGCAATTTTGTGTTAGCAGCTCTCCCAGCTCTGCGTAACTTCAGCTGGAGTTTGGTGTCTGAGCCTTCTAAAATTAAAATCCTGAGTATTCTGATTACAGTCGAAGTGTGTTAGAATATTAAAAAGTAGCTTTGGTTTCCTAGTTACAATGTGTTCATTCTAGCTCTTTGTATATATAAAGAAATTCAGGAAAATCCAAATGGAAAGATGGATGGCAAGCATTTTCTGTAATTTTATCCAGACAATAAGTTCAAGCAAGGAAAAGCAAGAAAAAATAATTTTCTGACGCTTATTATTAAAAAAAAAAAAAAAAAGAACAAAAAGGAAGGCTTATGTTTTGGTTCATGTTTAACAAAGTTAATTTCCAGGAAGAACAAAGGGAATGATAGTGCAAAATTTTGCTTTAGTACAGTAATGCTGTTAATGTCCTGCTTTCCTGTAAATGTGGCTTTAGGGATCGAGTTTCTTGGCAGAAAGCAGCGTGGCTGAAGCCTCAGTTCTTGAGAAGGTTCATGTAAGTGAGTCAGAGAAAGCATCAAGGAGCTATTAGGGCTATGGTACACTGGAACAGTGAGCTTGATGCTTTCATTGCTCAGTATCAGTCAGTTTGGCCTCAAATGACAATCTGGGGTAAGAGATTCCACAGAGATGGACAGCAGTTTCCAGAATTTCAGCGAGTCCATTCGTGTTTGTGCACTGCTGAGATGCTGGAGAAGTGTGGTGTAAATTGAGTAGATTATTTTTCTTTTCAGCAATTGTATCCAAGTGTTAGAGGTGATTTGTGATAAGTTTTTGCCTAGTAAAAAGTGCAAAAGTTAGGAAGTAAAGGTATTGGCATCCTGAAAAAATATGTTTTCATTTCTTTGTTTCATCAGAGAGTGCCAGGGTGCTGTTGTATCACTAATTTAATTTCTGATGTTAACATTCTGGTTCTTAGACAATGAAATGTGTATTTCAAGGAGAATTTGCAATTTACAACAGCTTCAGACTTATTCTTGTGCCTTTCTGTGCACTATAAAGATATGCCCATGGTGTGAGATGAGGAAATAATGCTTGCTGTCAGGTCATGAGCAGAAGTTCTGCCCTGTGACAGCTGAGGGTCAGCTTTGCATTTCCATGGCCTGGGCACTCTGACTGATGTCATCTCCACATGAATTCATTCATTACTGAGGGGAAAGCTCCAGTGGCATAGCAAAAATAGCCAAGATACAGAATTAGTGATGTCTTTATGTTCAAGCCACTGAGTGAGTTTATTGTCAGTTCTGGACTGTAAAAGTACATTCTATGGATGATGAATTCAGCCCCCAAAACAGATTGGGGATTTATTTAGTAAGTGTTGCTTTACAGTTCTGAAGCATAGAAGCAGTGCACTGGAAGAGGCCTTTTTGCCTGACCTGCTTTTCTGTCAATTTAACACTCTTTCCCCCATTTCCCTGTGACAGTTCATTACACAGGAGCCAGTGATACATGGGCAAGAGAGAAGCTGATTGCCTCTCCAGAACCAGCATCCTGCTGGGGACCAAACTGGCTGTAATGTGTTTTATTCCAGGGATTTGGGAGCTACGTGTGCTTACACAGCCCTGTGTGTACATACAATTTTGAATGCTGAATGTGAAGAGACAAAATTAGTCTGTGCCATTACACAGCTGGCTTCATCTCTCTCAATTATACAAATGACATTTCTCCAATGTCTTTCTCTTAGTTATGTTCACAGAGGTCATAGCTCTGAGTCACCTGTGACCACTACAGAAGAAGATGTCCTGGAAAGCTACAGCACAAGTGTTTCTGTTTGAAAACAAGCCTGGTGGTAAAATCTCACACATGAGCTGCACTGTTTTGGTTGTCAGAACCTTGATGACTTCTTACAGCATCTTCCTTGGTGTTGTCATGGACCTTCTTGAGGGGGCAAAACCCACAAACTTAAAAAAAAAAACCAAAAGAGGTTTCAATGGGCAGAACTATCCAGATCTACCAAGAGCTAATCAGAGTAATTGCACAAAGGATAAAAATATGCAGATAAATTTGGCTTTAAACTTTTTTATTTTTGTACTTTGTGATGTTTGTGTGTCTAAAGCATTATTGACTGTACTGCACATTTCACTAGCTGTGAGAGCTGATTACTCAGGACTAGGACAAACTTGTGTTGACATTGGGCCTGGGTTGAAATTGCCTTCAAGTTTATGCAGGTGCATTTTGGTGCTGGGCTAAAAGATTATGGCATTTATCTGGCCTTTAAATGGCTAATTAAAGCACAGAAAATACTGAGAGTCTCAAAGTGTCATAGAAGGCCTCAGCTGTGGCATTTCAGTGTATGTGGCTGTTCTTTCTCCTCTTTAAGGTCTCCTCCTATTTCCAGACTAGTATAAAATATTAGTACAGTTGTCTTTAAATACAGAAGGGAAGTTCCCTGTTTGAGAGGACGTGGTGAAAATACAAATTTCCCTTTGCATGTGGGCGATGAAGTGGGAAAAGTCAGAGGGTGTCGTGCTGCAAGGATGGCATTGAGGGGAATTGCAGCTGGAACCTGACACACTCACAGGAGAGATTTGCATTTTCCAGGCTAATCTAGAGTATCTGAGGAATCTGACCCTGCAGTCTTGTCAATGGACTCTCCAGTTAATGAAGGGACATATTTTTCTCAGGAATCTGCAGAAATGTGTGATGTACAACAGAAATTCTCTCCTCTCCCCTCTGTCAGGCTGCTCAGCTGCCTGGATATGGGATTTTTCCCTCTTAAGCAGGAGATATTTTTCATTTAAATTAAGACTATAAAAGTTCTGTGAATATTTAAAGTCTCCTCATTTGGAACTTTTTCCCTGTTGCTTCCCAAATGCTGCAGACCTGAGAGCTGCTCTGGTCTCATTTTATTTATTAGGACTACACTGGAAGAGAGAAGGTGAGAGTGGGACCTGGTAATTCATGGTGTATTTGACATCCTATTTAAAAAAAAATGATAAACAGATTTTTTTTTTTTTTTTATTTCTTTTATATCTTTAGCTAGCAGTGTCACTCTTGGAGATGGGCTGGCATGTGTGGTACTCTGGATGTTGCCTGGCCTTTGTGTCTGAGATCTGCAGAAGGGCAGACCCTGTCCATGTTAGCTTTTAGAAGATAAATTCTCCACTGTACCTGCACAGAGCTGCAGTAACCAACACTGTCTTACAGTTTCTGTTGGCCAAATATTTCTGAGAGATTCTGTCTGGAATTGTTTTGCTGTAAAAGCTAAAATGACACACTTTGTTCCCTCGTGTGTTTCATCATTCCCTCTATTTTAGGTCAGATGATTCATCTCTGCATTACTGGTTCTGCATTTCCATTGCCTTAATTGGGTCTTTCAGAGTCATTACAGTCTGTATAGGATTGTCAATGCTATTTCTAACAATATACAGATTTCTTCCTTCCCTTCATTCCTCCCTTCCATGGCAGGGGATGTTGGAATTAGATGACCTTTTAGGTCCCTTCCAATCCAAACCATTCTGTGATTCTTCTCTTCCTCCTTTCCCTTCTCTGCTTTCCCTGATGCCCCCTCCTCACCTTCCTCAGTCCCAGGTGGTTTCTTTCCTCCTGTCTCTGCTGCACCCCAGCTTTTCAGGGATGGTTTCAGAGCTAGATTTCACTTACTCTCCTGCTGACAGGTGACTCATTTTCTTTAACCACAAATGACTCTTGATGCTGTTTTAAGGTACAGCCAGGTCTGCACAAAAATCCTTGCAGGTAAAGGTCAGGAGATGCCCTGAACCAGCACATTTACTGATTATTTCAGATACTACATCAGGAGTCATTCTCATTTTCAGCAACAGGTCCCAGCACACAGAGGATGTTATGGTTGCTTTTCTTCCCACCTTTTCCCACCCAGGTGCCTGCAGACACCAAGAACAGCCCCCACCTGAGTGTCTGCCAGCACTTGCTTCTGTGTACAGTGATTAAGAGCTGGGCTTAACCTAATTGCACCTCCATATGTCAGCAGGGTGCAGCTGCTGGGTGTGGAGACACCATGGCAAGTGCTGGAGTTAACCAGAGCTTAACACATTATCACTGGCCACCTAAACTGAAAAATCTGGCTGGAAACATGTTTTCAGCCAGTGGTGAACAAAATAAGATACTAAGAAGAGCGTTTAATATTTAAAGGTGCCATCCATGAGGCTTAATTGTTCTTAGATTTGTGTTCAAAGGTGCTGTGTGCATTCACAGCATTTGAAAAGGAACTAATTTGTCATTGCTATTCACAGAGAAACTTTCTGTTTGGGATTTTAAAATCCTGAAGTTAAAGAGGACAATTAATTACAATCATGTAATACACCTCTGCATGTAAATAATCCTCATTAACCCTGCACTAAATGTGTAGCTTCTGGTACAGCTGTGCCTTTTCTGCTTGCTTGAAAGACTTGAACCTTTCAGAGTCACCTTCTCTCCAGTTAAAACTTAGGAAAGAAGGAGCATTTGCTCTCAAAATATTTTAAGCAAAGAAAGGTAATCAATGCTAAAGTTTCCAGGACTGGGAGCTATAAATTCAAAAAAGAAGGAAAAGGAGGGTTATTTTAACAGTGAGGATTATTAAGCACTGGAAAAATTTGCTGAGGGATGTGGTGACTTCCTTGTCACCAAGGCTGGATTCCTGTGGAAGTTGTGCTCAGTGTGTTCCCCAGGTGTGGTAGTGTGTCCAGAGCCTGTGGGAAAATTCCAGCAGGGAATTTTTCCCCCACAGATCCCCTTGAAGCTCCAAATGGGGCCAGCCCTTCATGCTCAGGTAACATTTCCAGGTAATGTTGAGTGGGCACAGCCAAACCCTTGATTCCTGCTGATGGTTGTCACTGAGCAGCTGCAGAGTTTGGTGAACTAAGGAGATTGGAGTTTCCTAAACTGCTGGAATTTCTGCACATCTGTTTAGTTTCAAGATTGGGCTCACTGGAACAAAACCTGGGCAAAACGTTGAGTTGTGTCACTAACAATGACCTAAAAATAATAAATTCAGGGCATTCTTTCAAGATAGAGCAATAATTTTCTGTTGCCTGGCAATGTCTCTGGCACCAAATACAGAGCTGGGAGTTTATTTTATGATGCTGTGCAGAAAAATTTGTTTACAGTTTTCCACTGTGATTCCCCCAAGAGGAAGAACCCATGGCTCATACAGAGAGAGCAAACATTAATGACACCTTCTATTCATCTTGGCAAATTTATGACCAAGTTTCCATTCCTCCTTCTGTATTTCCAGAAATATTTATGCAGAGACTTGTGTTGTCTCAATTCATCCCACTTATTTTCAGTGGGAATTAGTTTGAAACTACTCTGAACAGCTTTTTATAGCACAATTTACATTTTAGTTGATTTTTATGTACTCCTTTTTAAATAATCCTGTCTTCACATGGCAAGCAAAAATCTTTTCCCATTTTCTTCATGGAGGAATAAGGAATTTTCTAATGTATTTATAGATGACATTTCATTAACCATACAATATATTTGATATGGTTTAAAGGGAATGTTATTCACCCATGATGTCCTATGCATGATAGAAGAATCTGAAGACCCAAATTTCATAATAACCTTCAGGCAAGTAAGCTGCTATATCCCCCCCAAACAGGAGTATTTACTATCACTTGTAGAACTGAGATATTTTTGTGACTGAATTAAACTCCAGCAACAAAAAAGATAAATTGAGTGTTTCATTGCTGTTGTTGATTTTTTTTTTTGTTTTTTTCCTACTGGAGTATACTGCTAAGAGGGGGACAGAAACTTCCATTGGTTTCTTGGGCTGGAATATTATTTTCCTATGACCTGGGATGGACCCAGCCTGCATTTTTGGGGGAATACATTAACACTGGAAAGAGGCTTGTATGGACTGACTCCACAAAGAAGATTGTGAAATAAATCATCCAGAGCTGTTCTGATGACAGTCACCTATTGCACATTTAGAAAGCAAATGCCTGCTAAAATCAACAGTTTAAATACTCTAGATTTCTTGTCTCCATTGGTATTTTAACATTTGGTCAATCCCTGTGATAACTGTAACCCCCAAATCTCCTTTTACGGTCAATTCCATTGGAGAGGATCCTGCTGGTGGAGGGAGAGCTGATCAAAATTAGGCTTGGCTGGTGATGAGCTCAACAGAGCCAGTGAGATTTTGTTCTTGTTTTCCTTTTGTTTACATGGCAACTGTCTCTTTCCTCCTGCCATACAGTGAATGTCATGTAGCACAGCAGAGATGTGCTGCCCTTTGCTTGCCAGCAGAAATTTCTAATAATTGAATCACTGGAACGCTGGAATTCAGAGGCAAGACTTTTCAAAGGAAAAAAAATATCAATATGCAACCAGTTGAACTAAATGGCATGTCAAGACCACCCTGTCACTCCTACATCTTAAAAATAATTAATTCTTTTCTTCTTGTGGGAAAGGTGATGAAGTTATCTAAGTCATCAAAATTCACTGTTCAAATCACAAGAGTCTTTTGCAGGATTGTGATTGCTTTAAGCATAGCCTCAGCAGCAGCTTCTTTTCAGGAAAAGAAAAAATAATTCAGGTACAGGAAAAATAATTCAGACATCAAACTGATCCTAACTCAGTCTGCTAAATACTTTTTGAGGAGGATGGATTTTGAACTGCTCCTTCAACACAGGAAAACAGAAGTTTCATTTGTTTTCATAGCAGCTAATTGCATAATGTGATTTAGCTTGAATGCAGAGAGCTGGAAAGAATAAACAACTTAATAAGGTGCTGTGGGACTTGCCTTTATGATGCACATGTAAAGACTTGTTAAGGATAGAGGCTTAAAGTAAACTGATAAAAGCTTCTGCAGGGTGTTTACAACCTCTAGCACCCAACGTGCAGGGAGCATGGATTGCACACAGTTACAACCCACTGTTTCCATTTATTTTTTTTTTCATCCTTATCACATTTGCTTTCAGTAAAAAACTGTGATGCTTAAAGAAAGTAATAATCGTGGTTGAAAAGTGGAGTTTGCAAGATCAGGTTTCAACAGGTTGATGCAGTTCCATCATATTAAATTTAAATATTAACAGTGTTGAATCAAACACAATTCCTCTAGCAAGGGTTGTATCTTTGCATAAATATGTTTATCCACTTATATATGCTTTTTTGTGCCTATATGTATTTGTTTAAATGTACAAAGCAAATATATTTTTGTGTATGTATATATGCATGTATATAAAAATAAATGTGTATTATGGCAGAGGCATGTAAAGGAACAAACCTGAGCAAAACATTATTCTGCATTTAATATTCAGACTGATAGAAATGTAAAAAGGTGGAAGACAGAAGTGGGGCTAAAAGTAAATGAGATGAAAAAGACCTTTCTGTTTAGATAATCATTAGTGCTGCTCATGGGAATGCGGAAGAGATTTTCCAAGTGGACACTGAGTTATGTGCTTAACCCTTGGCCTTTTGGGAAAACAGTCCTCTCAAATTTATTTTTAGACAAGCCTAGATAGAAAACCAGCCTATTTTGTTAGGGACAAGGTAGTTGCATAATGATTCTTCAAAATGTGGATGTTTGCTTTCAAAAAAAATGAAGCTGTGCTTCTCATGGTCGGGGAATACAAGTATTAGTGGAATTTGACTTTGCCTACTCTTGATCATGTCTGCCTTGGAGTGTGTTCCAGCAGCATCTGACAAGCAAAAATGTTCTGACTAATCCTTCTTTTCTCTGCCTCAAGGAGCAGAGAATTACACACATTTTTCCAGGTGTTCATCATCCTTTGATGTGCATTAAACTCCAGGTAATTTGCTGAGTTTTTGGCTGCTTCCTGGCACTTGCTGCAGCTCTTCAGAGTGCAAATCTGCCTCAGCCATGCCAGGTTTGACATGGAAATGTTGCTTTAGTTGTGGATCATATGAGAAATCCTTTCTTACTGGACTCTTGTTATCCATAAAAACTCCTTGTTACCATGAGGATACTTTTCTGTGTCCTTCCACAGTGTGAGGTTTCCACCTTGCTGGTAAGGAAACACCTTCACCACATCCTGAGGAAGCATCAAATACCAGCACTGACATCAGGATGATTTTCTCAGACTGATGATTAAGGTTTTACCCATCTGCTGCTGTTTATAAGCCCTCAGGGCTCATCCTGTGAACTTTTTCAGTGCCTAAAATTGTCTGAAGTATTTTTGTCCCTTTTGCTTCTGTAAGGAAAAGGTCTATCAAAACCAGATCTTTTGCAAGCAGGGAATGATGTTGACCCTCAATGTTTTTCCTTTTGGTTAGAAACAGGAGTATTTAGGCAAAGTGTTCATTTATTCTCATCATCAGCCAAGCTTTTGCATGCTTAATTAAGAAATAAATTGCAGCAAAGTCGTGGAAGTTTCCTGGACTATCCTAAAGCCTTTTGTGACTTTGCCAGTGGGTCCCAGTCCATCCATCCCATCAGATCTCTAAGAAGAGCAGTGAACCAAACAAAAATGTGGTAGATGCAAGCTTATTTCATTTGCCTCCCACTTTTCAAGGCATGCACATCTCTTATCTCTCATCTCTCATTAAGCTGATTTCATTGATTCAGGTGATTAAATCAGCAGTGTTGTCTTTTGGAAGAGGCTGGCACACCCTTAGCTTCCACCTTTCCATAAGAATTTGAGGCCTTAGATCAGTTTGTCTCACATTGGACAGTACTGAGTAGTTTTCAGAATATGATAGAAACTAATTGCAAAGATGGAGAGCGATGAAATATGTGTGCTGATATTTACACTTGGCATTTTAGTGATAAATGAATGTTAATCACAGCAACAGTCATGCTCTCGTCATCTTTCAGTGGCAGCATTAGCATTACTGTATCCATAATCTGAAATTCCTGTCATTTTCAGCAGCAAGCAACAAAGAAAATCCTTCCTGCCTCAGAGCTCTTGCACTCCAAATATCACAAAGGACAGGGTTGTGTGCCTCCTTAACCAAGGCCAGATGTTTGATTTCAAGGAGGGAATTAAAATCTATTTTCACTTGGGATTTTTTCTCATGCAGAAGGTCAGCATGGGAGAAAGCATGCAGGAAGTTCCCCTACTGGCATTTGTGCTAATTAAGGGTGCAGAACAGATTCAGTAAATAACCCACTGCTTTCCCAAGCCAATAAACATTTTGAAAATCATCTCCTTGAGAGCTTTAAATATCAGCTCTCAATATCTGACAAAATAGGTTTTGTTGTGGATTTTTTTTCTTATAGTTAAACAGAGTGAAACAATTTTAGTTGGTGTTTTTGGGGAAAGAAAAATCACAAAAATTATTTTCCTTCCATTTTACAGTACATGACCACATATTTCTCTTCACCTGAGAATGCCAAAACCTAGTGTGAAGTCTCTTGACATTCCAAATGTGGAACTTCCTTGCCAGGCATCTCTTCTTTTTCCTGATTAGCTTTGCAAAAAGAGGTGATCAATGGTTTCTTTTATGGGTTACCAAACCAGTGATGCAATATATGATCTTCATTCTTGTTTGGTTTAGTTTGTTACCTCCTAAAAAGCCAAAAAAATTTTTAAAAAGTGTTTTTTTCCAAAGTTTGCTTGCTTCAAAATATAAATCACAAATCAAACTAACTTCTCCAATTAATTTCTCAAGCTATCAACAACCAAACCAGCCTTTAATTTATCCTATAAATGAAAAAA
The DNA here is from genome assembly GCF_903797595.1 of Erithacus rubecula. Classification (NCBI taxonomy): domain Eukaryota; kingdom Metazoa; phylum Chordata; class Aves; order Passeriformes; family Muscicapidae; genus Erithacus; species Erithacus rubecula. Next base: position 108,117,843 of record NC_136658.1, on the reverse strand, counting down.
AAAATTCTCAAAAGAATACCCTCTAAGTGTGCCCTCTTCCTAAATGCCTTCAATACATAACCAGCACATTCCTGAAGCATTTGCATCTCTGCTTCTCCTTTCAGCAGTCTGGTATCATAAAGGAACTGCCAAAGTTTGTGATGCCATTAGGAGGTAGGAATGACTTTCTTCTCCTGAGTACCTGGAAAATCCAAGAGAGCTGTCTGACTGAGGCACTTTGGAGAAGGTGTGGAGTGAGCAGATCTTGGCATCAGAAGTGGAAATATCAGTGCTGAGCAGAAACTGCTGGGAGACAAAGGCTCTGGTGTGGAACTGCTGCTCCGAGGATGGGGCTGCACATCCTGGAGTGCCCAGCTGGGCTGGGGCTGGGCTTCCACTCTTCTGCTGAGCTGCTGATGGAGCTGACCCTGCTCCAGCCCTGGGCAAGCTGGAGCTCTGCCCTCTGCTCCTGCAGCAGCTTCAGCTCAGCAGATGCTTCAGAGCCAAACCATGCCCACATTTCCATAAGAAAAGTGTCAAAATGCAGAGTCAGAGCAGCAGCAGGAGCCTCCTGCTGCAGGGCCATCCCCAGGGTGGGTTAGCCCAGCACTGCCTTCTGGGCAAGGCTGGATTTCTGTGCAGCCTTGGCTTGTTCCTGGCAGACACCTGGTGCAGGGGTTCTTACAAGGAGTTTGCAGTCTTTATCTGGGGGAAGGGTATGAGCAAGGCCATGGAAAACACAGAGATGCTTTGATTTTCATTGCATGGATGATTTAGTATCAATCTGAAAAAAAAAAAAAAATTCAAAGCAACATTAACACTTGACAGCTAGCCAGGATTTTTTTTTTTTTTTTTTTTAAAGAGAGAAGAAAAAAGAAAGCATTTCCTCACTGTGTACAGTGAGATCTGTGAAGCCACCAGTGAATTTTCTGTTTGTTCAGAATCCCCTCAGAGACACGGATTTGGGTTCATAATTTGCCTGGCCATTACATTTTGAGCAGAAATATTAAAACATATATTCTTATCCTTGCAGCCCAAGTTTCCCTGTACCTCAAGCTTTCATTTCATATTGGTTTTAATCATTTGTTGTTTCAGTCATCTGGTGCTTTTCTGCCCACTTTAAAAGCTCTTCACTTCCTTTGTACTGAGTAATCCAGTATTTGTTCTGGGTTAGTCACAATTACAGGTATGAACAGGGAGGAAAAAAGAAACAATACACCTCCCTCGAACAACTGGCTTTGTTCCTTCTTCTAAACAAATATATTTAAATGTTACTATCTTCAAACCAAGTTAAAATGTGCTGGTTTTTTGCAAACCTGACTGAATTCCTTCCTCAGTATTCAAAAATGTGCTGTTTTTTTGCAAACCTGACTGAATTCCTTCCTCAGTATTCAAAAATGTGCTGTTTTTTTGCAAACCTGACTGAATTCCTTCCTCAGTGTTCACACAGTGGGAGCAGGATGCTATCCCATACCTTGTCAATATCTAAGGATCCCTAAATCCAGCATTTCTGCCTTGAAGGGCTCCTCCTCCTGCTCTGCTTTTAGTTCAGCTGGCTCAGGAGCACACACAACAATAGGCCCTTCAAAATGAGAAGCTTCCTATAAACTTTTAAATTTAATGCATCAATAGAAGCTCTGGCACAAATTGTGAAGCCAGTTCTGGGGTTTAGACTATAGATTCACCTCTGAAAAATTAAGGAAAATCTCTCATCAGAAACATGTGTTTAGGTCTGTGTCTATGTGTCTGTAACTCTTAGCTGGCAGTGAGGGTTAGAGCTCATGTTGACCAGCAGCAAAAAGCAAATTGTGTGTTCTGGTTGGTTTATTCTGCTGAACAGAGGCAGGTTTTGCATCTGTGTGCAGGAAACGGATTCACAAGTGGAATTTCCAGTTGTGTGCACAATCCCCTGTGCATCTCAGCTGTATGTCAGACAGCACTGGATGGATAAAAAAGGTGAACTCATCCTTTTTCCAGAGGAGCAGCAAGTCAGTCAAAACCAGGTTCCAGGCAGCAGCAGGGCACAAGCCAGTGAAGCAGGACCAAACCTTTGGGCTGGTCACTGGGGTTTGCTGTGAGCCCTGTGGCATGGGGTGAGCAGGATGTGGGATTGGTGTTGGTGCCCATTCCCTGACCTTTCCTGCAGGGATCTGATGGCTCAGCCAGAGAGGCAGAGCAAGGAGGGGATCAGTCCCAGCAGCAGCTGCTGACACAGAGCCCCTCCTGAATGGACTCCAGGTGGATTGGCCCTTGCAGCACTGGGGGATGCTGAGCAGGACACTCTCTGGCTCTTCTCCCAATAAACCTCCCTAGCAAAGGGAAATTCCCCTTCCCAGGCTGCCAAACCTCCTGGGTTTAGAGCTAAAAACAAGAAGCAGGGCTATGTAATGTCTGGGATGGGATTTATTCCCCTGCAGCATCACCAAGTCATGGATGAGGTGTGATCACATCTCAGCTCCTGTTGGGGATGGGATTCTGCCCTGGAAGTGCTGGAGGGAACAAGAACATCCCTGTGCTGGGATTGCACAACCTCCCCTGTCAGAGCAGTGGGGCCAGGCAGAGGTTCAGTGTGACCTCTGCCTGACTCATGTTTTTGCCTCCTGTTACCAATAGGAACTTTTTCCTCATGAGTCACTTTGAAACAGTTTGTGTGTGTTCAGAGGGAAAAAAAAAGCAACAAAACCCAAAGATTTTCCTGAGGAACAGTTTGTTGGTGAGACAGAACAAATCACTGGGTACTGTCAGGGACTGTTCTGCCTACACGGTTCAGTTAATGAGCTCCTAGGGCTGTCAGAGATTTTTTTTCTTTTTACTGTCATTTGTGTATGTCCCTTCATTTTAATGTTTTCTTCTCTGAAATGCAACAGTGAAAAACACAAGTGCTACTCTTCCACTCTTTGAATTCCTGAAGCTCAGGGAAACAATGACCTCTTCAAAAACTTGACAGTTTAGCTGTGCCCATCCTAACACAGACCTAAAATATGGCAACACTGTACTTGTTCTCTTCCACTTTCTTCTCAGGGAACATAAACAAAAGCAAATTTATAATATTGTAGCTGTGACTCTCAAAAAGCCTGAAATATTGGGATTTCTGCCCCCTCCCATCCCCATGGGTTCCTTGCAGTGGCAAATTTGACCTGTGTGACTCAGAGCCCAAGAACTCTGTGGCAGTGGCAGGGAATTAATTCAAGTCCTTGGAATCACAGACAAGCATTTTAACTCTGAGAGCTGACTAGTTCCTGAGAAATTATTTTCTCTGTAGGGAGTAGACATTAAGGTGTTGATTGTATGGATTCATTTTCAGGAGCAGGAATAAATTTATATTCTGATGGCAGGAATTATTTGGGGGTTTTTTTGTATTTGGCTGCACAAAGTTTATTTCTGGCTAAGTAAGCCTGTTCCTCTCTTCTAAGACCCATTGGTCTTGCTGATTGATTTAAGCCAGTTTTGACAGATCAGCTGCAGGTTCAAAGACAATTAAGTTTCTGTGGTTTTTGTGAAGTTTAGGAATGTAGAAGAGGGAAGAAACCTTGGCACTGCCCCACTAAGGGAAAGACTTGAGCTCAACTCTTGCTGAACATTTGAAATGCCACAGCAGCAGCAATTTTAAGACTGCCCTGATGATGAGACAAAATCCACTGGGCACCAGAAAATGCAGTCATGGTGCAGAAATCAGATGGAAATCCTGTCTCATCTGAACTGCTTGTCACTTCATTGGCAGCCTGGTTTTGCCTTTTCCTTCCTGTCCTGGATTTGTTCATTTTCACAGTGAGATCTTCAGGACTGGTGAATCAATGACAGGCTGGAATCAGGCTGAAGCTGTGTGAGCCTGGTGAGGTCTCTGAGTATTTACTGGAAGCTGATTTTGAGAGGTTTTTGTGTGGCCAGAAGTTGGAGGGAGGTGGTTCTGCCCCTCTTCTCTGCCCTACCTGGAATTCTGCACCCAGCTCTGGGGTCCACCACATTGATAGTGGTGCTACATATTAGTGGCTGGCTTCTGTTTTTATTTTTTTGCTTTCACTCAGAGTCAGGATTGAAACTCAAGAAATGGATTATTTTGTTAGGACTTAGTTGTTTATTGAATTATATTTATAGTACAGAGAGTTCTGTAATATTTCTAGCTAACAAGCTAAAAGTGAGAAAGTGGAGGTGAATCTAGCCAGTTACAAGGTATTTTAAAGTCTAACTCTTTAATTAATAGCTAACATTTATATTATTCATACTTTTGACAAAATAACCAAACTCCTGTGGCCTGCAGTGTGGTACTAACTATCCAATGCAGAAACTACTGCTTGAAATCATGAAGAAGAAGGAACAGAAGGAAAGAGACAATGCTTAAGAACCTCTGTCTTGTCCCATACCTATTACTATATTCTAAACCCCCAAATTCCAAACCCTTCACCATGTGAAATCACACACTTCTATTCTAACTACACACCCATGATTCTAACTTTATTACTCAAATTTGGAAGCTTCTCCAAGGCCTCAAGTCAAAAGCAGTGTTATTTTGAGGGTCAATGTCTGAAAGCAGAGAAAGTTTAAAACTCCCAGGCTTCAAGATTCCAACACCACATAAGAAGGATGTGAATTTTTCAGGGTGTACCCAGAGGAGGCCACCAAGGTGATCAGAAGGCTGGAACACCTCTGCTCTGAAGGCTCTGAGAGAGCTGGGGTGTTCATCTGCAGGAAAGAAGGCTTTGGGGAGAACTTAGTGGCAAAAGGGGGCTTGTGAAAATGAAGGAGATATTTTACATGGCCAAATAGTGAGGGGGAAAAAGGAAATGCTTTTAAACAGAATGAGGGCACGTTTAAATTAGATATATGGAAGACATTCTATACTGTGAGGGTGGGCAGGCCCTGGCACAGGCTGCCCAGAGAAGCTGTGGATGCCCCTGGATCCCTGGGAGTGTTCAAGGACAGGTTGGATGAGACTTGGAGCAGCCTGGGATAGTGGAAAGTGTCCCTGCTCATGGGATTTGGAACAGGATGAGCTTTAAGGTTCCTTCAGCCCAAGCCAGTCTGGGATTCCATGATTCTAGGTTCAATGATTTAATAGTTCTCAAGCTTTTAGATGCTATTCATCCACAGGAAGATGTGCTGGCTTCTGAAGCACAGAGCAGTTTTTGTTATATTCCCAATGATCTGTTCCTCAAATATAAATGCCCAGTGAGCCCATAGTCCTGTTCCCCTCATGCATATCAGTCTGTCTTGAAATGTCATGACCATTTTCTACATCTGAAATAATGATTGCTTTATAGACAAAATAATACAAAGCAAGAAAGAAATGTTCCAGCAATGACCTTTCTGTGTCAAACCCCTTGCCTAAAGAAGATCAGGATCTTCTAAGTGGCTAATTAAATCAGAAGTGAATCTGTCTGAAGCAATAAATGCCAAAAAAGTATGATGAGAAAGTCTGCTGTCAGCCACAATATTTCAATTACTGATAGTACAGTCTAGGAGAGTCAAATCCCATCACCAAAAATCTGCTTCTTGATCCTGTAACATTATCCACAAATGGATTTCGATGTGGCTTTTAGCCCTTCCTTGTATAAATGGCAAACTTTAGATCAGTTTAGACATTAGAAATGTAACTGCAGAAAGTATAAACAACAGAGCTGGGAGAACTGATCAGCTCCAGATGACTGTGCCAGGAGGACTGGGATGAGCTGCCAGACTGGAGCCCAGCTCACTTCCTTCATCATACAGCCAGGGCTTTTATTCTGAGCATCTCTTTCCTTCTCTGTTCCTCTCTCCACTTCCTCACCACTGAAGAGAGAGTGGGCAAATCATCTGCTGGAGTCCTAAGATAGAATCACAGAGTTACTGAGGCTGGAAAAGACCTCCAAGATCATCCAGTCCAACTTTGACTGATGCCCACCTTGTCCCCAGCCCAGAGCACTGAGTGCCAATCCAGGGGTTCCTTGGACACCTCCAGAGATGGGAACTCCAAACCTCCCTGGGCAGCCCCTTCCAATGTTGACAACTCTTTCAGTGAAGAAATTCCTCCTGATGTCCAAGCTGAACCTCTCCTGGAGCTGTTTCTTCTTATTCTGTCACTTCCCTGGGAAACAAACAGCATTAACTTAAAAGGGATAAGGGAGAAAAGACCAACAATTTGTCTGTAAAATACAATAATGGTAAAAATGTAGTAATATGCAGTCATTCAGGCATGTACAGATGTTCAGTTTTCTAAAACATTGATGAATCTGTATTTTCCCTGCAGGAGACTGTGTTGGCTTGTGCTGAGCAAGTGCAGCCCATCACACAGAGCATGTGCTGCTGCAGGGGGTGCAGGACATAATCTTCAGATTGCTGCAATTAATACATGACAAGGATGTGGCTGGGAGATGTGAAAAGGCCTGGACAGGACACAGAATGCATCCTCAATTGCCTGAGTGGTCTTTTCCAGTGCATTTCTAAAAAAGTAAATTGCTGTGAGCCTAACTGATGGTAACTGAAGAAATAATGCTGATATAAAACAGAACCTCAAAGAATTTGCAAATTGTGGGGTAAATCCTGAAATATGTGTGATTTCTGTATCCATTTCTTGTTTTGATTAATTGCCCAGTGACTTTTCTCAAATTTTTATTTGGAAAGGAGGTTCTGTACACTCTGCATTTAGGAACCATTTAATTCACTACTGCAATGGAGTTCCAACTCAGATGCAATCCAATTCAAATGTCAGTCTGGCATTACCTATATTTGAAATTGGACAAAACATATACTTCTTTATAGGAATGACCAAGTAATTTTTAAGGGCTAAAATCTGTTTTTGGTAAATGCTAGCAAAAAAATTTCAACCAAGATATTTTTCCTGAAAATTTTGATAGTTATAAAAAAATACAGCTCATGAAGAGAAATATTTATATTTGAACATTGAATTTCACAGACTTAAGGCCTCTTTCTTATGATTATTTATTAATTTATTTATTAGAGTGGTTTTTAACTCAGATGGAATACTCTGCCCAGCCTACAGCCAGAGGCTTCTTGTTGCCTTCCTGACAGGAGATGTAAGTGGTGCACCTGTGGATACATCTGGCAAGACATCCTGGTGCTAAGGTGCACATTCTCCTTGGAGCAGAAATGTTTCCACATCAATTCTTTTTTTTTTTTAATTTTTAAAAAAAGGTATTATTGAAGCATTCTGCAATATAGATTTTTTTTTTTTTTTTTTTTTTTTTTGCCTAGGCAAGCTTTAATTTTCTTTTGTTTTTCTTCCTTTCAATTTTCTTTTCCCCTTGATGAGCTTGATATTTAGTCTTCCAAGCCAGAAGAAAATGCTACACAAGGCCCCAGCTCTGCTACCTGAACAGACCCAAATGAGAGTGGTTCCAGATCCCTTTTACCCACATGAAATTGTCTGCAGCACTGGGATATGTATTTAAATGCTTCTCTGGACATATTGCCTCAGCTCCAAGAGCTGTACCTGTGATTTTCCATCCTTTAGTGTCAGCTCATAAAATATCATCCTGTGTTCACTCCTTGTCTTTGCCTGAGCCAAGTGACATTGCACTGAAGTTATTGTCATGTCTTGTAAAGCTGCAGGCACATCTATCTTGGGAATGTGCCTTGATTGTTTAGACAACGAAAAAAAGAGATTTTTGGTTTCTCAGACCTGATTCATGCCCTGCTTAACAAGGTTCTTGATTGCCTGGCATTGCTGTGTCTTAGAGGATGCTGGAATTGAAATGAGCAGCACAGGGACAGCAACTGGACAGACTAAACTCAGGAATAAACATTCACATTTTATCTTAAGTACAGAATTAAAGACCTTCAAAGTAGCACCACCTGATGTGTGGACAGGAATTGAATTCAAGATTTCTGTACTTGGTATTTGAGATGTGTAAGTCTGGCTCCCAGATGTTGAGTGTTTAAGGTGTGAGAGGGAATAAGTGCTCTGAAGGATAAACAGGGACTTAAACCAGCAATTGTAAAATGCCTTTTTCTCAAAGTCAGGCCAGAGGAGCCAGGTGGAACAGGCAGAAGAGGCAGATTCCCCAGAGAGAACATGGAGACCAAAATTCCCAGTGGAGCATCTTTGTTTCTGTTGCCAGCTGTTATCACCTCCCTGCAAAAGGTAAAAAACTCAGAGCACCTTTTCTGCTAATCCAAAAGCCTCTGTAAGGACAGCCAAGCTCTGCCACCTTGGAGACAAAGGGATAAGAAAGGTTTTTCCAGGATGGGCCCTACAATGGCCAGGATCACTCTCATTTCTGTTCTCATCCTCTGGGCAGCCACGCAGCAGGGAAGGGGAGATGAAATTACAGGTGAGTGATGCAAACCTGGCCACAGGACAGCTTAGTTGGGATGTTGGGTAGGTATTTCTCTGAAATAAACCAGCCAAGGTGGCCACTCTCTGGAGAACTGGCAATGTCCCAGTGAGCATTTAAGGATCCTCTGTTGATAATTGAACAGAGAAAATCTAAGCAAGCGAAAACAAAACCTTTGTCCCCAACCTTTCATCCCCAGGCAAAATCCTTGTCATTTCCTTTGTGCCAGGAATGAACAAGCAGAATTTCTGCTTTGTCTTCACTGTTATGCAAACTTTTATGAAAATTGTCTTTAAAATAAAGTTTAGCAGGAAATGATGTAGTAATGTGCCTGGCAAATTCCTAGGGGTGCATAAGATGAAGCTGTAGGAGACGTGCTTAAATTTCATCTGTGGTATGGGCTGTAATTCTGAAAAACCCTAACCCAGCTGTAACTGCTAAATGAACCTCTAATTTCCTCTTTATTTCTGGTTTGATTCATTTAGATGAGAAAATATGATTTTGTGAGTTTTGTGGTTTTGTCAGTCTCAATTAAATATAAACCATATTTCTTAGAACCTTGAAAACTTTTCAGTTATTCTGTCAAAGCTGAAAAGAGGTTTGCAGAGATTAGGGGCAATAGAATTCCCATCCTAGTGCCATTTAAAATAAATGGTGTGGACTTTAAAATTTGGAATTTGTAGAAAAATCAAGTCTGTGATCCATTTTTTTTTTTTATGTTTTTGAGCATTTGCATTTCAAAACTGAGCTTGAATCTGCCCTCCATGAACCTGTTCCAGCAGTTTATTTTTAAGGTTATGTCAAGACAAGAAAGGGGCTTATCTTGCAGTGTTACTGCTCTCCAGTGAGAAAAGATTTTGCAGACCCGAGGTCACAGTGGTTTCTGTGGCACCTGAGTGGTGAAGTTTCCAGAATTGCAGCTCTGCCTGTGGCATAAATTCTACAAATAATTTTTTATTGCTGTTTTTTGGTCATGCTCTCAGTTCTGATCTGGATTTAACCTTGGGTTCCAAGGAGCCTGTTCCTATGCAGCCTTTGCTCCCAAGCTTTCAGTGTCAATAAAGGGTTTACTTTAGTTGTTTATGCTCTTGCTTGACATAAAAAAAAAAAATTAAAAAAAATTTCACTAATGATGCTGAAAGCTGGTGGTTTCTGAGACAAAATTCTCAAATCCAGAAATGATAGGTGTAACATATCCATTGCAATGGCAGGTGACTGCCTTCTGCTGTGCCATTGACTTCAGCTTTGAGTCGCTTTGAGAACAACAGCCAGTGCATTTTAATTCCATTTGATTGTGCCATAATCCCATGGATGGGAGTAATGAGAACAGAAAGCCAATTTGCTAAAGAGCCCTGATTGATCCAAGCCACATTGCTCAGCAGCAAACTGCTGTCAGCAAAATAATTGAACTCTGAGTGTCAAAGCTTGTTTTGGATGTTATGGAAGAGATGGATGGACAAAGGTTGGTGCTGCTGCACCTTTCCCTGACACTTTCTGCCCAACTTCTTGCACTGAGGGCATCTTTTTGCACCACCACAGCCTTATCTCAGAGCTTCTCTTTAGGCTTTGGCAGCCTCATTCTATACCTACTGTGTGTATATATATATAAATATATATATATGTACATAGTATCAATGTTTAAGTATGAAATATGACTTCATATCTGCTCTGACAGCTGTAGCTTCCAATTATAAACTGTGTCTAATTCTACACCATCTTATTCTCAGTTTCATACCTGTATTTATGTTGCACATTGCTGTAGAGACTGAGCCAGCTCAGCTGACACTGGAATTTTTGGCTTTCCAGTGCTACGTCCTCCCTGCAGCCTCAGCTCTGCACGGACAACACGAATCCTCAGTGCTCTCCTTACTCAGATTTTCCCTTCCAGTCCCTGCTTTGCTCTTGCCAGGCTTTACATGAGTTCTGGAGAAAAGGAGGGATCACAGCGATGAGGAACAAGGCTGAGTTTTTGCTTTTTACCTGCTCTACTCCCTTCTAACCTGATTTTATACTGTAACAGTCTCATTCCTTAATACAGGAGTTTCCCTTTCTTGTTTTCAAGGAGCAATATTTGTCCTGCTTCTGCCTCCTTCCCTGGTTACAAGAGATGTTTGTGCACTTTCTCCAGGGAAAGGCTATAACCAAAATTATTTAGGTATTAATTCTGTTCCACTCTGGTTATTTAGCCATTCAGGTTACAAACTAATTTTTAAAAACCCCAAATCAACAAATAAAAAAACAGAAGCAAGATTATTTTCCCCCCTACACCTACATGCCTAGAAGCATTTGCAGAGAAAGGTATTCTTGGAGCAGTCTTAACACATGGCAGGGGAAATGCTTTCCAAAATGCAATGACAGCTGCCTGCTTCTTGTCAGGCACTTGTGCCTCATGTGAGGTGTTAATGGATCAAACCCACTGCATAAAAAGCAGCCCTTGATCTCTGGCTCCTGCTCCAGAGCCCACGGTGGTTTTCCTTTCCCAAAGTCAGCCAGAGGGAGAGGTCACCTTGCTCTCTCTGGCTCACCTCTCCTTCCATTTCCTCCTGCACAGCCAGGTCCAGGTCAGAGCTCCATCCCAGCCTTTGGGATCCTCTCCTGACTCAGGCAGGGTCTGGGCTTGAGCCAGGCTTTGAGCCAGGCTTTGAGCCAGGCTGGGCTCCTCCTGTGCCCCTGGTCACCTCCTTCCCCCCCTGCTCAGGGACAGAGAGCAGCCCTGGTGCCGTTCAGGGGTGTGGAGACCTCCCAGCCCGTCCCAGAGCTTCAGGGAGCAGGGATGGGCTTCCAGAGCTTCCAGAAGCCATTTCTAGACACCAAGTCTATTCCAGGTTTTCTTCTGGACTGTCCCTGCACTACAAATGGATCCTCCTCTCCAAAGCTCTTTTCCCAGTCCTGCTCAAATTGCACAAATGCCTTTTGTTTAGCTGGGAAGCTAAATGTGATAAAAGAACAGGATTCCTGAAAGCCTGACAATTTTTTTCCCTCTTTTCTTTAATTGTTTTAACATGTTTCATGTTTTCAGGCAGGAGATAAGTTGTACAAGTAAGATAAGTTGTAAATGTTTTAATTCTGTGCCTGTTGTGTATATTGTGTTAGCTTCAGTCTGCCTGTTGGCTGGCCCTGGTGCCCTCAGAGCTCTCAGAAAACAAAAATCAGTCCTGCTATATTTGAATCTCTGCAGCTAATTCATATTTATCCTTATTAAAGTTACTTCTGCTTTGGCTAGAGGATGATACAGGCATTTTAATTCCATCCAATCTGCTTCCCAAATGGGACACAGGGTGACTCAGCCCCTCTGGCTTCTCTAACATCTCATTAGGAGCCAGCCTGATGTCTGTGACATGACTCTGGGTTGCTTGCTGCTAATTCTTAAACTCCATCTGCTTTTGTTGCTGTTCTTGGGGTTTCTTTGTGTTGTTTGATGTTTGATTTCCCCCCCTACCCTTGCTGAAGTATTTCAGTTTTAAGTAAAGCACGTAACAAGTTTGCTCCTCATCAGAAATGGTTTCAGAAATCTGGGAGCTCAGTGATGTTGGAGCCCTGGTCACTGAGAATTTCAGATTTTCTGTGTTGTCAGGCACTGACCCCCAGAACTCTGCATTTGACCTGAGGCTGTGGAGAAGGCTTCCAAAATTGAGTGATAGAACTGGGATCATGGGTGTGTAATTTGAATAGAAGTGTGTAATACCAGATTGTGAAAAACTTAGAATTGAAGGTTTCAGAATATAGTAGTAAATATAAAGCAAAATTAAGGTTTTAGGGTGGGGGCTTGTCCATCTTCTTCTTCATGGGTTTGGGTGATCTTTTGTAATTGGGTAGAAAAGTCCTCATTGCAGGCCATGGGTGGTTGGTTATTGGGTTAAAAGTAAAAAATAATTTAAGTGGCATTTCATAATTGGGCAGTTTACCCTTAAAAGGCCTTGAAGAGAGAGAGACAGATCTGCATCCCCAGACCTGTGTGAAATGATGCACTTAATGACCTTATCACTGACTTTGTTTATATTTTATACTCAAAGTCAATGAACCTCTGCAGGTTTCCAGTGGAGTGATCAACAAGGTCTGCTACAAATTTGGAGAGGCAGCACAGGATCTCCAGGAGCACCTTTTGTGTCAGATACCTGCAGTGCTTCCCAGTGATGTATGAGTGCCCAGTTTTAGCCTGGGGTGATGTCTGAAGGATGTCTTATTCCAGACATCTACTGTGACTCATCTGCCCATGGGCTCCTCACCCTTTGTTCCCTGTGTAGTCAGTGGAGAGTGATGAAGGCTTTGGCAGCAGGAGGCTGGAGTGGGCTTTGGATGACTCTGCCCTGCAAGTGCCTATTGTGCTCTACTGTTCATTTATATTAACATATGTAAATTTCCTTAACAGCCACTTGAGTTAAATTGCCCTTTTTCCACCTCACACCTGAAGGCACCAGGAATTCTGAATTTTCTGCCAGTCTTCCTCCTTTCATGACCAAAGTGATGCCTATGAAAAGCACTCACTACCAATTCTTTCTTGTGTCTGTTTTTTGAAGTGATGCTATTCCCAACTTCAGCCTTCCTGGAAATCATTCATCTATGTTGGTTCTGTCACTGCTTTCTTATAACACTGTTTTTCACTGGATGTGCAGGGCACTTCTGCTCTGGGGTGACAAGTTAATGCTGATCCCTTTCTTTCCTGTTTCTATTTCCTAGAAAAAGGCCTCTCTTTGCTAGGGTACCATCTCTGCAACTACACCCTGACCAAAAGTGTGTTTAAAGTGGTTGCCTACCAAAAGTCCTATGAGAAGAAGACATCCTGTGGAGGGTGGATCCCGTGGATGGTGTGTCCCCAAACACTCTACAGAACAGAGTTTCACAGCACTGAGGTCCCTGAAACCATCACTCTCACAGATTGCTGTGAAGGATATGAACAAGTTGGACTCTACTGCTCTCTAGGTAAGTTTTAATCAGATTAAGAGAGGAAATAAATGCTTCTTATGGAAGAAGATTCACCTCAGCTGGGGTGTGTAAAGGTTTAATTCAGTTCTGGGCCATAGGTTCATCTTCACTGAAATAAATGTGTTTAAAATAGTGTACAGTAAACTTTGTCCAGCATGGCAAGGAGTAGATATAATAGATGAAAGCTCTTAATTCTTGCTCTTTGCCACCTCTAGTCACAAATTCACCAAACTTCCAGGGGAGCCTGAGGAAGGCACCTGCCTGTTAGCCCTCAAGGGCTCATTACCTGGCCAGGTTCAGGCCAATATCCCTGGCCAAGAGCAATAATTCACTGCCTGGTGCAGTGTCTGCTCTGAGCCTGCCTGCATTTACACCAGGAGCTTCCTCCTCAAAAGTAATTCAGGATGCACTTGGGATAACATCTCCCCTGATGTGGAGCAGGGTCTGTTCCCAGAATGCAAACCCAATTTTGCTTCACATTTAAAACAGCCTGTGACCTCAGGACAACTTGATGCCAGATGCTTTCCAACCAAAACTACACTAGGACCCATTTCCTTGGTTACCTTTGACTGTGTGGGAGGTCTGAGGAACTTTTTGGTGGATCTGATCTAACATCTGAGTGTTAATAAAACTCTACTCAGGAAGAATTAATCACCTTTGTCTCAAGATGGAAGCTTTTCCCCCTTTCCATATCAGGGTTACCAGTTGTCAGTCAGAAATTCACAGTTTTATCAGAACTTGAGACATAGATGGGGAGGATTCATTAGGGAAAATGAACTTTCTTTTTCCCATGGATAAATTTATATGCTTTTAAGCTGAACAGGCATCTTGAATGATCTAAATCAGCATTGAACTGTTCTGTCATCCAGAAAAGTTCTGCAGGACATAGTTTTGTCTCTGATTTTCAGTATGACATTGCATTTTCTCTATTTCCACTTTTCAGTATGTACATAATCACTCACAGGAACAGCAGCTTGAGAGGAAAGGTTCTGTTGCAGCCCTGGCCCTTGTTTTGGGTCATAAGACTTGGGTGACTCAGATCTGTGGGAATGTCCCCAAACCTGCTCCTGGATCATATAACGTGGCATGAGGGGGATGAGCCATATGTCCTGTCATGGGATCTGTCAAGAACAATGTGCTCATCCCACATTTAAGTTGCTTCAGAGCATTGGAAAAAGAACTTCCAAACTTTTTTTCCCACCAGGAGTTTTCTCCACGGTCACAGGTAGAATATTGTGTCTAGGAGGATTTTAACAGAAGGATGGGAACACAAAAATGGTCGATGTGTTTTACTTGTTCCTAAAATGATTTGCTAGAGAAGAGAAATTAAAGCATAATTCCTAATTTACTGTATCCTGCTATTGTTTGGCTCCAAGGCTGTGGAGTCCCAGCAAAGCAGAATTTGAGCTGCAGGTTACTGTGTGCCCAAGCAGATTTGTCAGACAGGCAAAGGATCATCTCTATTTTCCAAGCATCATCTCCAGTACATGTAATTATGCTTGAAAAGCAACTTCAGTGAAGTCTTTGGGATATACAGACATGTGCATACATGTGTGCCTGTAAGTATCAAGTGGCAATCAGAGAAAATGGCTTTTAAAATTCTGCAGTACAAGGAAAGAGCTGTACCAGCTAAATGTGAAAAAATGGTTGTCACTGTTTGCATGAGAAATTCAGGTGTTTCTGAACCTCTGAAAATCAAGACAATCTTGTATTGAAAAAAAAAAAAAGCATCCTGGTAATGCTTGAAATATATTTTTTTCCCAGTATAATTCTGTCTCTTAAAAGCATCTCTAGGGATATTTTAGGCTTGAGAGCTGTTGATGATTCTGTTTCATCTAACATGAACAAATCTGTAAATCTCTTGTAAAGTTTAGCTTCAGAATTTCCACCCTGCCCTTGCCATGTTGCTGATGGGCATTCTGGGCAAGTTTGTCCAAGAAATACTGTGGTCACCCTGACACTTTTTCCTGTCAAAGTTAATTTGGGAATATTTTAAGGATTTGTGTGGCTTCTAGGTGATTTCCATGTTTACATTATTCTGGTATCTTTGCTTTTCAGGGCATTAGTCATAAATTCTGTGAATGGTAATGCACTGTCTAGACACAGTCTTAAATAAATGATGAGAAGAGAAACTGGAACTGCAGAAATTACTGCACAGCGCACTGTTGAGCTACTGTTATTTTCTTCTTGACGTTATCCATGCTGGCTGCTCCCCATCCTGCCAGGAGTGGAAAGGTCTCCATGACCTTTCACAGCAGCCTGTTGCTGGCCACTCCTCACCTTCTCTTTCTGGAAGGAAACAATTACTCCTGCCTGGGATATGGCAGGCCTTGCTTTTCTTATTTCTTTACTGTTGGAAAAAAAATGTCTAGATCACTGGTCAAGGTGCTCTGGTAGTTCTCACTACTTGTGTGTTTGTCCATTGGGATAATGTTACAGGTGCACACACTGTAATATTTTAAAATAGCAGCTGAAAAGCTAAATATCTAAAAGCTAGGAGATGCTGGAATTAATTCTTAAGGCAGAATTAAATAAACCAACCTTTGTTTTTTCTCTTTTTGGCCATGTATACAGATCAGTGAACTCTTTTAATGACCTGATCCAGCTTTTTCCAGTGCCCAGGGATGATGGAGCCCCTAGAGTGTGCCATCCTGGCCTCCACATTCAATGCTCTGCCCAGCCTCTCACTGAGTAGAGAATTATTTATCACCTCTTAAGGTGAATCCTGGGGGATTCACAGGCAGCAACTTGTCTTCACAGAGGCTGTGGGAAGTGAGGGAGCTTCTGTGTCTTTCACAGATGGGCAAATGAGCTGCAGAGAAACTGAGATCAAACCATTCTGTGTTGGTTTCAGACCTGCTTGTCAGTTTTCTTTTTTTTTTTTTTTTTCCCCATAAATTTATTCTGATTTTCATGGTGCTTAGTGCTGCTTTTAACAACTTGTATGGTTGGGGCACAGGGCTGCAGGTCAAACTCATGGACCTGTGAAACCCACAGCTCTGAAAGGTTGTTTCACCATCCAGAACTTCTCCCATCATCTTGTCTTCTAGATAGAGACAGGATCCAGTTCTCCAGGCTTGTTTCCAGCTGCCCGAATGGGTGGTATGGTTGTTTCTCCTGGTTACTGGCTTGCTGCCCACTTTCCAGCACAAGATGAAACCAGAGAGCTCCTTATCTGCCATCCAACCCTGCCTGATCCCCAGCTAGGGAGAGGGAGAGTCCATCAGCACATGATGAAAGCTGGCTTTTAAGCACTCATGTACAAAAATACCTTGAAATAAGAAGTCCCAAGACAACTTTAATTGTGGAGTTTCTTAAGAGCACTTGATTTGCAATGTTGAAGTCAAGCTTTAATCAGCGTGCCTCGTGTGCACCACTTCTGAAGGTGTTCAGAAAAACAACTACAAAGTAAAAAAATGTTCATTGTAGGTGTCCAGGCAGCTCTGAGCAGGGCTGGAACCTTTCAGAGCTGGCATGCAGATGTTCCCATGCTGTAACCAGAGCACAGGAGCTGCCTGGCTGTCACAGGAAAGCCAGGGCACAGTGCTGTCACACATGGGCAGCACTGCAGCATCAGCCTGGGGTGGGAAGGTGCCAGAATGTCCTGTGGGACTTCACCCAGCAGCAAGTGGCTCTGGCTGCCCTGCAGTTTGTGTCCCTGGTGTGCCCCCAGCAGCTGCAGAAATGGGATTATTGCCATCCCTGCCTGTTCCCTGCAGTGTCTGCTGATGGGAATCCTGTCTGGGAATTGCTTTGTCCCTTTTGAGCCCACTGAAGCTGTCTGCCTCCACACCCCCAGTGCTTACAAGCTGCAGAAGTTCCCTCCTGTTTGGGTAAAGAACTGAGTTCTTTCACCCATTTTATTATTGTGGGCTCTGGTGAAAACCAGCTCCACCTTCACCTTGCCTTTGAGATTTTGCAAACCTCCATCACACCCCCATCAGCCTTCTCCCCTCCAAGACAAAGGCAGCACCCAGGAAGGGTGTTAAATATTTGTCAGATGCTGCAAATCAGCACAAATCCCAATTAAACCCCTGGAGAAGCAATCAGGAAAATGTCCACCTGAGCAAATAAAGCCTACCAAACTCAAAGACCCCAAACCCAGGGCTGTGTGATGAAAATTGCCAGCCTGCCTTTGGAACAGACTTTCCCAGGAGCTTTCTGTGTAATTTCATAGATTTGTCTCCACCTTCTGATACCTGAGACAAATGCAGGGTGCTGATCCCTGGCTCTGCCACACCCTCTGGAAGAAAGCATCCCTTCCAGAAGGAAGGAAGGAGGGAGAGGAAGGGGATTATGGCTGAGCTAATGCTGTCCCTCAGCATCAATCTCCTGGGAGATGCCCCATCCTGCAGTCACAGCAGGTCCAGCAGCTGTCCAGAGGCAGATTGGCAAAGTGACCTTTGGTTGCTAAGCTGCAGTTCTGCTTCCATACATTGATGTAAATAACAGAGGAGAAAAGCCTGTACTTCATCCAAATGACAGAGGAGTTGGCTGGCTTGCTCCTCACTGCTTGCTTGGTAGGTGACTATCCCCAGCATGATTGAAGAGGAGGGCATAAATTGAATTTCCAAAGTGCATCTGGTACAATTAGGCAGAAATGTGAAGTGAATCCATCTCGGTTTCCGCTGAGCTGAAAACGATGACCTTTTGATTTCAGATAAATGGCCACTGTGGCACCCAGCCAGGATTCAATAGTGTTTTTTGAGATTGCATGTGACTCATTAAACCATTTACACTGCAGTTAAACACACACACAAAAAAAAAAAAAAAAAAAAAAAAAAAAAAAAAGGTCCAGGTGGGATCTCTCTTTTTTTTTTTTTTACTTTGAACCTCAAACCTGCTTGAACTGCACCTGAATCTCAGAGCTGGAGGAATTTCCATGCCAGGGTCCAGCTGGCCATGATCCACCTGGTTTGAACAGTAAGGAGCAACTGGTGAATAGGGAATTTTCCAACACAGGGAGATCCCTTGGTGATTGTGCAAAATCCAGTGTGAAAGGCTGCTTAGCTCCCTGCACAGGGGGCTGAGAAGGAGCAATCACTTGAAGCTGGGAATGTGTGTGAGACTCAGTTAAGGGCAACCAAGGCTGTATCCCACCTTAATGTGGCTTTGAACATCAAGAGAGATATTTCTAGGGAAAGGACCTGTTTGGGGGAGCCACCTGTAGTGGCAGCCCCATAGAGAGGAGGACTGGAATGTGCATGTGGCAGCAAGTTACATAGATTGAGTTTAAATCTTGGTTAATCAAGATAATTTCCCTGGCTAAGAAGGTTACTTTGCTGAGTGCTAGATTCAATATCCCCTCCTGCTTCTCAGAAACCTCACATTTAATCTCACCCAGAGCCTTGGGATAACAGAAATTGTAAACCCACAGAAAAACTGACTGTTCATAATAGATTTATAATTTGCTGTGGACCTTCCACTTGCTATGGGCTTTATTACGTCAAACGTGGTTTTCCTGCACCACAACTGTTTCTATTGCAACAATCAGGTTCATTTTTCTCCTGGCTGACTTGAATTGCCCAGTAAAGGATCAAAAACCTGGAGTGCAAAACAAATGGAAAAGAGATTTCTTTTGGGTTGCTTAGAAAGACCAGAGCTGAGCATTGCTTGGAGCTGTGTTTGAAAGTGTGGGTAAAGAAATGAGTTTGTAGGGCTTGGAAATATTTTCTCTTTTCCTCCATAGAAGAGATTTTGAGCTGGCACTGACCCAGAACCACTGTCTGCCCTTGGCTTGGGAAGCAGGAGGCTCCTGCCTCAGCTGCCCTCTCTGCAGGGCTCTCTGGCATGGGCTACCAACCTCCTGGAGTGGCCAGCTGGAACAGAATTACTGCAACTAAGGTTGTACTTGTGCCACAAAATGTTAAATTAAAGTTCTCAATTTCTGTCTTACACAGTACCTGCTTTCTTTGATCACTGTGTATCATTTGGATTAGTCACAGCTGACATCAGGCACATTTTCTGTTCCTCAATGCTTCAGTGTCTCTACGTTTAGAAACTTCACTATGAGCCCATCCATCCATAATTATTAATGGAAAGTTAGAAACTCAAAATTTCTGTGACAGAAATGTCATGGACAAGAGAAAGATCTGAGAATATTTACACCCTTGAAATGAAATAATGATATTTTAGGCTGCTGTTTTCTTCCCATTAAAAACTCAGAACAGACACGCTTCTAAAATGAGGAGGAGGTGTTTGGTATAAATTAAATATCACCATTTTATGGAATGACTGTCTATATTCTTGTTCTCAGAAATGTTTTTGTTATTTAGCACTCAACAGATCCAGTGTATTTGCCTCAAGACCTGGTATTTGTCCAGTGAAGGATATGGAAACATTTGATTATCCTTGCACGTTCGATACTGAATGTCCAGGGCTGAAAAAATGCTGCAGCTCATCCAAAGGAGCAGGCTGTGTGGATCCCATGCCAGAGGGTATGGTACTGATAAATTCAACACTGCTTCTAATAGAAACATCCTTAATTTTCCCTCCTGAGGGTGGGAGTGGGCAGGAAGACTGTTACCATAGCTCTTCCTAAAACAAATATGGGAATTTGCCTTGGGTGGATTCCAGGATATTCAGCTTCAGTGCTTGAGCACTGAGTGCTGTGTGGGTGCTGTGGGTCCAGCAAACCTTCCTTGGCTCCTTCTCCTTGGCTGCCTCCTCTGCCTGTGCCATATGGCCAACGGGGCCCCAGCCCCTCACATTTGCCAAGTTAAATCTTGCTTTGTTTCCTCAGAGCCTCCCTGAAGCTCTGTTGCCTTCTGTAGCACCAGACCTCAGATGACTTGGCTGTTTTATTTCCTGTGCTGCAGGGAGGATGTTCTGGTACAATGTGACAGTGCTTCTGAAAATGGATTTTAATGAATTAATCCGGGTGGATTCCCACCTTCTGAATCACTCCCGCCTCTTGCACTCCATGGTATGTACAAACCTGAACTCTTCCCTCCTTGTGCCCATGATTCTCTTACTCAAAGGCTACTCTTTGCTCCCCCTGTGTTCTGATTTTTTTTTTATTTTTTTTTGGTCCTATATCTGATTATTTCTGTATTTCTGAAGCAATTCAAGTAACATTGATTTATCAATTCTTTAGCACATTTTTCAGGTCTCTTCCAAGGGCAATTTAAAGACATACTGAAAAAAAGGGGGTTTTCCTGCTTGAGTAGTGGTTGCTCCAGCTCTGTCTCAATTCAATTTTGGGCCTATGACAGACTAGGACCAGACTTCAAGACCTTCAAAGCCTGATGTTTGCTGATACAGAATTTTAAGTTAAACCTTCCCAAGACAAACCTATCTGCCATAATCTGCTGGCACTGATGGACAGGAGACTAGAAATGATAACAACAGCATGGGTGTAATTCTTCCTCCTATCAGATTTCCCCTTCTCATATCCTAAAAAAAAAAGAAACCCTGGTCCTGTTGCTGTGTAGTAAGGAGTAGGGGCAGGGATCCACCAAGGCTTTTATATCTTGGTGCAGAACAAGCTGTGTGAAAGTCAAACATCAAGAAATGGGCAGTTGAGGTGAAGCTGTTCAATGAGCTGCTACTCAGTGTCCTGCTCTCTGTTCCACTGACTCCTAATGCTCAGCCCACCAGCAGATCCCTTCTCCCATTCCTGACTCTCAGTTGGGATGGTTTGGTGTCTCTGGGGTCTCTCTGTGGCTCTTAATCCCTCCCTTCATCCCGAGTCTATTGCTTTTCCTCTTTTCCTTCCTATTCCCTTTGCCAGCAGCCCATTTACTGTTCAGAGTAAGAAGTGCTGGACAGCTTTATTGCAGCTGAATTGTCATGGCCTGTGAAATGCATTGTAATCCACTGAGACTTTGCAAAACAGGACTTTTCTCACCTCTTCCTGGGTTATTCCTTCTGCCAAAGCATTTTGAGTTCAGCTCCACACCCTCTTAACCTGGCATTTCTGTAACATAAATCTGTCATGAAATGTGAAAATAAGAACTCACCTTGCATAAATATAGATCTAAATGTTACCACTTTGCCATGCTTTCTGAATTTCTGAATTTCTGAAATCTGCACTCAGATGATGATAACAACCATTGCATAATTCACCTGCTGGGAAATGCCCAAGGTGCTCCAGTGTTTGCTGCCCTGTTTTCCAGATCTCTGGTGCACTGCAGCCCCTGAATGCCTCCGTGCACCCCATCCAGAGCAGCCGTGGGGACATTCACACAGGGACAGTGGCATCCCAGCTTCTCCTCGGGCTGCACCAGCCAGCTGCCCTGGCAGAGGTCTCCTCCTCCCTGGAGGCCATGGGGAAGCGTGTGTATCAAGTGATTGACACACAAGTGCAAGGTTTGCAATCCACATTTTAGGGGGTTTCACCCTTCCTCAAGTGGGGTCTCATTTATATAACCATTAATTTGCTTTCAAGCATAGCACAGAGGATCTTGTGAACTTTGCAAATGCAGCCCTGACCTTTCTGTAAGAGGATGGAGAGTTAATGGTTATTTTGGAGTGAATAGTTTGGAAGGGAATGCTTCTGAACCCTCAAATTTATTTTCTCCCAATAATGTAGTTTTTCAGATGAAAAAGCAAATATGTGCCTATTTGTACCACAATGATTAGCTGTATTAAACAAACTGTTAAAAAACCTGTTTTCTTGAGAAATAGATATATTCTGTTGCCATGTTACTTCCAGTAGCTTGGATGAAACAACTAATATTTATAGTGTTAATTATTATAGCATATTACTGTACACTTTCTAAATGCTACATAAACATTTTATTATATTAATTTTAAGTTATGCCAACCTACTTATTGCTCTGCAGTTATGAATCATAAGCAGTATTTTCAATGCTCCTTATTTTGTGTTTACTCAGTCCAGCTTTCAGTGAAATAACTGGATAGTTCTCCTTCTCCTGTGCTGACATCTCAGGTTTGGATGGCACCTACAGGTGTAAGCTGGAGCTGCCCCTAATTGCCCCATAAATCCAAAGAATTGGGGTAAAAATTGATAGGGTGATAATTGTGTTTTAAATTTTTTTTTGTTTAGGTTGGAATTAAATGTATGAGACAGTATTTTTTGATTAGATGTTTATTAATTCTTATTTATATTACAGTCTCAGCACTTCAAGTTCTACAGCACTTCAAGCTAACAAGTTAAAAATGGAGTTGTATCTTTCTTTCTACAAGGTTTTTAAGGGCCAATTGTCTAATTAAGAAATGGCACCTAAATTATTTTTACTTTTCAGCTAATAATTAATTACTCGTGGCCCTCAATGTGGACTTGTCTATTCAATTAAACAAGATCACTCAAACCTATGAAGAAGAAGGTGAAGAAGAAAGACAAATATCCACCCAAAAAACTTCCATTTTGCTTTATATATATTACTGTATTATAAAACCTTGTGGTTTTACATAATTTTATTCAACCTACACACCTATAATCCTGGTTCTATAATTTAATTTTGGAAACCTTCTTACAGCTTTAGGTCAAATGCAGTGTTTTCTTGGGGGTCAGTGCCTGTCAGCATAGAAAGTTTAAAATTATCAGTGTTCAGGGTTCCAACAGGTAATAGCATCCAGAATGGCTTGAACAGCATTACTGCAGATTTACACTGAATTTATCATAGCCAGAGCCTGGTCACACAGTGAGATCAATCTTGATGCTGCCTCCAATATCTGTGCAAGGTGTGTTGTTTTTCCTAGATGTCAATGAATGCTCCTATGCTGAGCTCAATGCTTGCCCTGAGGAAAGCAGCTGTGTAAACCTGGAGGGTTCTTACAGCTGCCAGCCTCAGCATGAACATGCCACTGTCATCCCTCCCTGGCTGAGCCCAAGGAAGGAAGGTAAGAAATGCAGGGCTCACCTTGGGAAGTGCTGAGGATGTTCCTGCAGGGCTTTGTGCTCCTTTGCAGGAGTCACCTGCAGGAATTTCTGGAGCATGAGTGCCCCTTCTCCTCCTGTTGGGACAAAAAGCCACATAAACCTGTTACCTCTTTCTGATGGAAATGCAGAGTATTTATTTCACAGTCCCTTGCTGTTTCCTCAATTTCACCCTCAGCTGTCCTCACTCACCTGCCAAAACCTAAAACTTCAGACCCTACAGCTCCTCAGAGTAAATCACTTGCCATCAGTGCATCTCCTCAGCCTCTTGAGAAACAATTGCATTATTTCTACAATTTTCTTTTTTCCTCTTTTGCCTGGACTCAGTGGTTGTATGATCCCACCCTGAGCTGCTGCACTGCTGCTGAGCCCTCTGCTGCAAGCAGCTGGAGTTTGGCACTGGCTGAAATAATTCCTTGTGGTACCAGTTCAGCAAAATATACTTACAGCCCACAGACATCAATGGGCCTGCTAATAGGCTTTAAGATAATGAGATGAATAACTGTTTGCAGATTCAATGCTTTAGTTAGAAAACAATTCTACAATCCCTTAATCCCAAAAGTTAGGATAATGTATTACTTTGTGCTTTTGTGATATGATAATACTTTCATTTTCTATTACTACTACTTCTATTGATGCTTTTCATGTGGAAAACATGAGTGGTATTATTTTGGATTTGCTTTCTTAGAAATACTCTAATTGTTTGATAATATGATTTTTCCCTAGACATTGTAGCATCTACTCCAAGTTCAATAAATGCTGTTAACACTGGCAGTAGCTCTCCTCCTATAAGGAAATCAAGTCTCTTGTCCATAACCAACCAATCTACAAATGCTGGGTGCTGTAAGTAACCTTGGATTTTAAGAAATGTTTTCTTGATTTGTGATGGGAACAAAGCTCAGTAAATTTGTGTTTATATGGGTGATCCAGCCCTTTCAGGCAAGTGTTACTACAATCCTTATAACAACACCCTGTTCTTCTGTGGGAGGAAATAGATTTAAGATGTTCTTTGAGAGTTCAGAGAGACAGGCTGGAGATTCTTGATCTTCCTCCACAGCCTGATTGAAGCTGAAGCCAGAGGATTAAACTGAGGCCCCTCTAGTGCAGGGGGAGTGGTTTGGGGGTGTTTGGCAGCCACCTGGCTCAGAGTGCTGGAAACAATTGTGTTCTACTGAAGAAATGTATGAAAACAACCTTTTTTCCTTAATCTAACCATTAGCATGGAAGATTTGAAGCTTTGGCAGCAGCATGCCATGGTCTCTGAGCTAGCATGGGCTGTGATGCTCATCTCACCTGGCCCCAGTTCTCCCAGCAGAGGTGTCTTGGCTGGGCTCTGTCTCCCTCTCTTGCCAGACAGACTGGCTCTGCTGCAGGGCAACTCGTCCTACCCAATTTAAACAGCTCCTCCTCCCAGCACAGGAATCATCCCTCAGGGCCCTGGCTTTTCCCATTAACATGACAATGATTGCACTGGACTAGAGTGGAATAACAGGTGAAGTGCTGCATGCCACTCTCCCCAGCCTCTGCTAGCTGGGCTTTGGGGAGGGTTTTCCAGGATAAATCCATGCAACCCTTGCCTGAATGGGTGCATTTTGGTGATTAAAGTGACAGGAGGTGAAGCAAGTGTCAGCACATGTAGAGTACCCAGAGTTATTTTTCCAAACCTATTCATGTTGTTTGCATCTGTAGCTCACTGGCTGATTGTTTATGTGACTGGAGATTAATTGTCCAGAGGAATTGTGGCTGTCTCATCCCTGGAAGTGTTCAGGGCCAGGTTGGATGGGGCTCTGACCAATCTGGTCTAGTGGAAGGTGTCCCTACCCATGGCAAGGGGTGGAACTGGATGAGCTTTAAGGTTCTTTCCAGCCCAAAGTATTTTGTGATTCTATGTTTCAACAGAAATGCATATAGTAAAAGGAAATAAAAAGGTTAAACACTAAATCAGTCACTCTAGTGGGATGGTTTCATGGATGAGGGGATCTGCTGGTGTGAGAGGGGCAGATTCTGTCCTGATGTAGAGAGCACCTTACCCTATTGCCTGTCAGAGTGCTTGTCCATAGTGAATTTAGAACAGCACAAGGGTTTAAAAGTGAAATGTTGCTTTTTCTATGCTGACTCTTCCTGGGACTGCAGCAGATCCTTCTGCAGTCACAAACCATCGAATCCTCAGCGTTACCAGCAGCAGCTTTGAAATGTCCTGGGCTGTCAGCTCCACTCTGAACCACACTTTCCAAGTTCGAGTGTCCAAGGGCAATGAAACTGTGCAAAACCTGAAGACAGAGGAAATGCAAATGGATGTGTCTCACCTGGAAGCAGGTGTGTTGTATTCAGTAGAGATCAGCTATGAAACGTGTGGAAAAACCATCACCTCCAGTCAGAATGTGAAAACAGGTAAAGAAACACTTTGAAATACATATATATGATATAGGATATCTCTATCTCCTCCCTTCTCCTCCTTCCTTCCCCACTCACTTGCAGTTCAGCAATGATCCTTTGATCCCTGCTGAACAACACTTCCCACTTTGTTCAGCACTTTTTATCTCATCTACTCCAGTATTTATCTAACCCAGAATATCAGGCAGCAGACTGATATAAGTTTGGCTTTAGTTGATAAAGCAGTGTTGGAGCTGATTAGACTATTACAGATATCAGGCTAAGCTGTAATTATTTTTTTCAAATTTATTTATTTGGTGCCTGGCACTGCTTTCTGCTGCCACCCATCCCCCAGCAGGCCTCGTTTTTTCCTGGTTGAAGGCTGTGGCCAGTGGGAAATGCAGGCAACTGGTTTGTCAAGGGCTAAGCTGAGCAAACAAGAGTGCCCAGAGGAAGGGCAGATTCTGCTGAAGAAAGGATTAAAGGGAATTACAAGGACTGAGTAATAAAGCTGCAGACTACCTGCCCAGTTCTGTTCAATTAACTGGTGGTAGGAGCTTCCTGAGGCCCTAGTGTGTTGATCAAACATAATTTTTCTTTTTCTCTAGTCTTAAATTATTTCCTAAGCCTCGATGCAAATAAAGAAATAAATCTCCCTTTTTCCAAAGAGCAGGCAGTGAACTATTTATTACTGACCACAGTGGGAATGCTGCTGTTCATGTTTATCCCTAAGAGCCTTCCCTTTGATGAGATGAGGGATGACTCCAGTTTGGGTCAGAAGGAAATGACTCCCTTTGTGGAGGGAAAGTAGGAGGTCTAGTGGTTATGAAAACAGAGGGCTGAACTTCAGAATATGAAGTTGGAGTCCTTGAGAAAAAAAGAAGTTTTCCAAGGATCAGTTCAAGGAGTAACAGCCTCAAAGTGTTTATACAGGACAAAGCAGTTAGAGATTCCTTGGCTCTTGGTTTTGGCTCCTGTGCTCTGTACAGTATCTGTCAGGGCTCACCACACACACATGCACAGCTTTTTGTTGTATTTTCAGTTGAAGAATATATTTACTATCCCCACTACCAAGATCAGGAAAATAAATAAATAAAAACTCTGACTGGTGGGCCAGAGATGAGCCCACAGGCAATTCAACCCTGGGTGTAACTTTGAGGCAGGAGTTATGTAGGACCAGGCTCAGGTATAAACCCACACATAAAGTATGTGCACACCCAGTTCTCATGCAGTTGCAATTATCAAAATATCAAAATATAAAAATAACAAAATATCTCTTTAGACCTGATATAAGTGCATCTTCTCAATGTATCAGAAACTTGTAGGAGCCTATTTGCTTTATTTGTTTTTATTTAATACAAAACTCTCTCAATCTTGTTCTCCTTTCTTCCATCAGCTGAGATTTTGGCCCAGGTTCATCAGTTTTAACTGAATCTTTCCTACTTTGTCAATGTGCTTTAATGTTGTGTCCTACAGAGGCCAAGATATTTGATGTTACTATGAGGATTCTCAACTACAACTTCACTGATGATTTCCATAATTCCAGCAGCTCAGCATATGAGGAATTTTCAAGACTGTTGCTTACAGAGGTAAAATGACCATATCTCTGAGTAACTTATATTTGTTTCAATGTAAAATTTATTTAATCTAATAGAGGATTTTAGGCCTGAATGAAATATTCCTTCAAAACCAGCATACTATTTCCTATTAACTATTTATAGTTACAACAAGATTCAACTGCCTAGACAGATCAAGCCCTTGGCCTTGTTAGAAATGAAGCCAGTGAGAATTTTCTACAGAAAGAGTGAAGGAATTATAAATGCAGGCATGCAACAGGTGCTCCTTTCCTTGGATGTTTAATTTGGCAATAAACTCACAGTAAATTAACTTGAGGCTTTTTAATGGATTATTGAAATGGCATTCCTGGCATTCATTTCAGCACAGTCTGCTCAATAAATGTCTTATCCTCTCAAAGCTCTTTCTTCTTTCAGGAAAAGTAGCTGGATCAGGCTTTCTTCTTCAGCCCCATTCCTTGTCACTGTTCACAGTCAGGTGTCATCAGCCAGAAACAAAACTTGAGTCACAAAGTTCTGGTGTCAGCTCTCAGCTTCCCAAAAAAGTGGGAGGTTTCAGGAGCAATCTCCTACAGTTTTGCTGCACAGAACAGGGCCCATAGAGAGGAATTGGGATCTCCATCCAAAACAAGGCTTCCCCAAAACAAAGGGTGACTCATAATCACGTGTGAATTTAAATGCCAGAGAAAAACCCAAAACAATAATGGAGCTATATGCTCAAGGGCAGCAGAGAAGAGGCATTTGCTCAACAGAAATTGCTAGTTGAACCTCCTCACATGGTTTTATTTCCCACAGTTGCAAATTGTTCACTTTTGTTGTGCAGGAAGATTTTGGGGAGTGAGTCTTCTCTGAGATTAATGCAGATCTGATTGTCTTCAATGGGTTGGGAAGAAAAAGGAGCATGGCCCATCTGTGTTGCTTCTGCCTCCTTGGGTGTTTGTGAGCACAACATTCCCCTCTCATTTCTTCTCTCCTCATTTTCTTGCCTCTCTACCCTGGTGTGAGCTTAGACCAGCTAACCTGCTTGTTTGTAGGAATCTTTTCAAGCAAGCTCTGCCTGAATGGGAACAGAGCTGTGCTGATTTATGGCTCTGCTATTTGTGCTCAAAGGCACGCTTTGAGGTGTATGCAGGAACAAAAGGTTCAAGCAAGGAGCTGCCTTCTAGACATGCAAGGTAAACCTGCCAGCTCCTGCACAGCTCAAATATTGACAGCAGCATGCCAGCTTCAATGTTCACAGCAATGCCATTTGTTCAGCTGAAGTGACTGCTCAGTGGTTTGGTAATTAACCATGATGTAATTGTGATACTGCCTTGAAGCTTGGCTGTCTCAAACACTTTTTTGAAGCTATCCACCCCCATTTTTCTTGTCTCTCATCCTGAGGTTTCTTTGTTATTTGACTCGGCTGCAGGCTGAACTTGAACTGAGTTTCAAATGATCCCTGGGAAATAAAGCCATGCCCACACTTGTAGGTGTAACAAAATGCATGTGTGACATACAGGGATAACATCAAGGCTCTGCTGCCTGCACTTACCAGGACAGTTCAGCTCTGCTGCAGGCAAACAGAGCCAGGGGCAATTTTGCTCCCTTAAGCCAAAATTTGGAACTTGGTTTGTGAGACCAGTGGTCAGATGGATACAGTTTTCAAAGGTATCATGGAATTATATAATCACAGAATGGTTTGGGTCAAAGAGGCCTTGAAGATGCTCCAGTTCCAAACTCCTGCCATGGGCAGGGATGCCTTCCACCAGACCAAGCTGCTCAGAACCCTGTCCAAACTGGCCTGGGACACTTCCAGGGATGGGACATCCACAGCTTGTCTGAGCAACCTGTGCCAGGACTTCACCACACTCACAGTAAAGTTTTTCCTAATATCTAATCTAACCCTACTCTCTGTCAGTTTGAAGTTATTCTCCCTTGTCCTGTCCCTCCAGGCCCTTGTAAATAGTCTTTCCAGTAAGTTCCCTTCAGGTACTGGAAGGTCACAATTAAGTCTCCCCAGAGCCTTCTGCTTTCCAGGCTGAACAATCCCAATTCTCTCAGCCTTTCCTGACAGCAGAGCTGCTCTGATCTTGCCTCCTCTGGACTGGCTCCAGCAGCTCCACATCCTTCCTGTGCTGGGCCCCAAGGCTGGAGGCAGCTCTCACCTCCAGAATTGTCCCTCTCTTGCTGCCCATGCTGATTTTGGTGAAGCCCAGCACACAGAGGGTTTCTGGGCCCAGTGCACATGGCTAGGATGTGTCCAGCCTCTCATCCACCAGCACCCCCAAGTCCTTCTCAGCAGGGCTGCACCACCCTACACCCATCACATTACTTTGTGCTACAATAATCTCTGAAAAATGAGATTTTTGAAACACTTTGAAACTTTTCTTTTTACACTTGTGCTTATATGAATATTTAAAGAGGTACATGTTTGCTCCTTAATTGTCAATACTTCTCTTCCTTTGCTCAGCTTGAAAATTCATTTCCACCCAACATTTCTGCCATGTACAAATCTGGGAAGCTGAGAGTGCAGATAGAATCCCTGGCAGCAGGAAGCATTGTTGTGAGGCTCAGAATCACCATGCAGGATCCTGAGTTTCCAGTGGATGCCTCCACATTTGCCCCAGTGCTTTCCTACCTGCACAATGGCTCTGTGCTTGTGGTGGATCAGCAAAACACTACAGTGCAAGGTAATTTCTATTATTAATTTTTTAAAGAAGAAAGCAGCATTTTTGTTTTGATCACATGTAGTATCACCAATATTCTTCATAAAATAGAGAAACCAAGGATGTGGTTTGTTGAAGAGAAAACCATGATGTGAGAATTCTTCCATAGGTTTTATCCATTAGCCCAGAAGGGTCAGACAAAGGAGAACTGGCTGTCCCCAGGTACCTGCAGGCACTGCTTCTCCTCACAGTGTTTAACCCAAGTGGAGCCTTGGGTTTCCCTATTCATTTTCCTCCCTTTCCTCTCTGTCCCCAGCTGGAAGTTTGCCATGTCTTTCTTGAGCTGAGTGGCAGACAAGATTACTGTGGAATATCTGTAGCCTCTACATACACATGCCCTCTAGACAATTTTGTGCTCCAAGATTGGAGGACTGTACTTGGGCTAAGGTTTAAGAAATCTAACATCTTCACTCTAGAAATCCAGCCAAAAGAATTCCCAACTGTCCTTATTGTGAATAGGACTCAAGAAACACGCATGGAATTTTTGTTAAACTAGGCCTTTGTTTGATCTTCAGTAATCACCACTTTTATCTTCAAAGGACTGAGTTCTGTCCTCAGGTTTCCCAGCTGGCAGAGAAGCAGAGTTCAGAAAGTTGCCAAAGCCAACAGAATGGGTTATTCTTCTCTCTTGGTGTATTGAGCCTTTCTGAGCAGGAAAAACTCCATTTGGAGTTGCAGAGCACATGGAAGTTAAGGAGAACAGGATGGAAAAATTCAGGAGACAAGTATCACAGCAGCAGCTGATACTGAATTGCAAGATGCTGATGTGTGCCAAAATACTTTGTAAATGTTAGTGAGCCTGGGAGCAAAAGACTGAGGGAGAAAAAGGGGATAGCTCTGGACTGTCACTTGAGCTGCAGAAAGACTTCCAGTAACACCACACTTATCCAGGGGCACAGCCAACACCTCCAATCCTCCTCAGGGGCTGAGAAAAGGGGTTTATTTCTTAGCTCTACCCTAAGAAGAGTTTCTTCAGCATAAGTTTCCTAAGTGGAAAACAAGGAGTGAAACACACGAAGGAAGGATTTGTATAATGGGGTGTTTTGCTTCCTGATCCCAGAGAGCCCCAGGACATGACTTTTGGCAATAAGCCCAGCCAGGTCCTGTCCCCTGGATCTTCCCCATAGCCTGGCCACCATCAGGCTTTATGCTTGGTTTAGTGACAGTCCATTCAGCTGTGAAAAGCAGGGATGACAAGTCAGAAGGGACAGCACAACTGAAGGGAGTGGACCAGATCTCTTTGAAGATCCATAAATTATTAAGTTTATTGCCATGATGAACAGAGACAATAAAATCTGTTATGTGGGGAAGAGGAAGAGAGGAGAGGAGAGGAGAGGAGAGGAGAGGAGAGGAGAGGAGAGGAGAGGAGAGGAGAGGAGAGGAGAGGAGAGGAGAGGAGAGGAGAGGAGAGGAGAGGAGAGGAGAGGAGAGGAGAGGAGAGGAGAGGAGAGGAGAGGAGAGGAGAGGAGAGGAGAGGAGAGGAGAGGAGAGGAGAGGAGAGGAGAGGAGAGGAGAGGAGAGGAGAGGAGAGGAGAGGAGAGGAGAGGAGAGGAGGAGGAGAGGAGAGGAGAGGAGAGGAGAGGAGAGGAGAGGAGAGGAGAGGAGAGGAGAGGAGAGGAGAGGAGGAGAGAGGAGAGGAGAGGAGAGGAGAGGAGAGGAGAGGAGAGGAGAGGAGAGGAGAGGAGAGGAGGAGAGAGGAGGAGAGAAATGTGCTGAGTCAGGCCCAAGATCCTTTTAGCACAATGTCACTGCCTCAGTACCAGCCAGGAGCCAATTCCTGGAGAAGGCATCACCTCCTACTAAAAATCCCTTAGCCAAAAACTATTTCCAAATCCAGGACTCCCTGAATCCCGAGGGATTTCTTACTGTTTGTTTATCCCCCATGAATCTTCCCCATTAAATCAAATAAATCTTAAGCACCTTCAACATCATTTGGCAAGAAATTTCACAGATTTTGACCCTTTGCATGTACCCCTTACAGGTGCATAATAGGTAATCAGAGTGAACACAAAGGTGGCTTTTAAATAAATTTTGGACTGGGACAGTTGGTTGAGGTGTGTGTAGGGAAGTGCCAAAAGTGAAAGGCCAGAGAGGTGCCAAGAGTGCAGAAAGAGAGCTCAGAGCAGACCTTGGCTGAGATGTGATGGCTTAGAGAGGAAAAAAGTGTAGTGTGTGGACGTGCACAAGTGATGCACCAGCCAGTGCCAGTGTTTTGACCCGATGAATGATTGAATGTGGCCATCAGAGGTGAAGGAATTTGCTTAAAAAGCCGTGCTAAGCGAGGAGAAAGGAAACCCTCAGAGACAATGGAGGCAGTGAATGTAAGTGATTTGGCAATTAGCATCTCTCAGATGGTGTTGGAAGCCACCAAGGGTCACAATTATTTCATAGCACAGTTAGGAAATAACAAGATTTCATCTCTGGTGTTCAGTCAATCCTGCACACTTCTGCATTCCCTCTAAGTGGCTTAGGCTGGAACACAATAGCAACTGCTGGCCATAGCACATGAAATTGTGTAATGGAGACTATCATGGACACAGCAATTACCCAATGACAAAAAAAAAGTAAAAAGAATTCAAAT
This sequence comes from Erithacus rubecula, assembly GCF_903797595.1. NCBI lineage: Eukaryota > Metazoa > Chordata > Aves > Passeriformes > Muscicapidae > Erithacus > Erithacus rubecula. The sequence goes on along the minus strand of NC_136658.1, from coordinate 108,085,591 downwards.
ATTAGCTAGAAGGAAGGAAAAGCAAGCAGAAAGATCAGTGCATGTATGTGCATGCACATGGAATGGGGCATTCCTTTGTTTCAGAGAAATAATCACCATCATTAATCTGCAGGTTTGCAGAACAAGCACTTAGGTTGATTTGTTATTCAAACCAATTTTCCAGCCTCTGATCAGAATTATTTGTCACAGGACACAGTTTTCAGCCTCATTTACTGCTCTTCCTCTCTCAGGGCCGAGGCAGCAAAGGTGAGTGCACGAGGCAGTCACACAGGGAGGGCTCACCTGGGATTCACTGGAGTTATTCCTGCCCAAAGGACTAACTCAGCCCTTGCAGATTTGCTGGAACAGGGTGTGAATGGCAACACAAGACTCCAGATACAAATGCCTCAAAAGAGAACAGACTCAGCAATAAAATAGGTTGATACCTGCATGAAGAGGCATCTCTAACTGATTGAGAGCAGCTGAAATCAGACATAAGGAACACCCTTAGAGCCTCTTCATGCAGTGATGAATCAGGATGTCTTTTCTGATGCTACCACAAAGAGGGTCACAGTTTTACATCATTACTTTTGAGAAGATAAATTGTATAAAAAGAGATTTGAGATTTTGCCCTTAGCACTTCCTCTGTTAAGAACAGAATAGTGCTTCCCCTGGGAGTTACTAGCATTTACTTTTTATTTGAAGCAGAAGATTATTTGGATTAAGTCTCCATTTAATGTTGTAACTACTGGTAGCTAATGGTAACAGATCTATTAATTACCTGATGTATCTGGAGGTGCTGTACACAGAACTTGGTATAGTGAGTGATTTTGATATAAATGTAGTACAAACTTACAGTAGTTTTTCACTTTAAATGTGTTTACCTCAAAAAGAAATTATTTAAAAAGTCTTTACTCAGAGAAAATACTTTTCAGAGTACAAGAACAAGAGAATAACAAAACAGAGAGTGTTCTGCATCACTCAGAGCTTGGCTGACAGATAAGTGATGAAAAAGGAAAACCACATAAGTAAATTAAAAAAGGACTACTTAATAATTATTTCTATCTTAAGCAGCCAGCAGAGAGGCTCTCTGAACCTTGTTCTTGTTTTGGTTCCACAGACTGGGATGAATGTGCTTCCCAAGCTGAGAATGACTGCTCTGTGTTTGCAGAGTGTATCAATCTGATGGGCTCCTACATGTGCAGGTGCAAGACAAGCATGGATACCAATCCATCCCGACCTGGAAGGAACTGTGAGGGTGAGAAAAAGGCTGGCATGTGATTTGGGTTTTTTTTTGCCATGAAACATTGGAATAAGTTGTGCTTTTGTAGCATTTGTTTGTATAATTGCACCCTTGCTGTCTGTGGCTGAAGGGGTATATATGATGTATCTCTCTCTCTCTCTCTCTCTATATATATATTTATATTATATATTAATTAATTAATTAATTCAAGTGAAATCTCTCTGAGACCCTCCTTGATGAGTCTGATAACTGCAAGGAGTATTTTTCCCTCTTTTGCCATGTCTCTGGCCAGTTTCACCAAGTCGATCCATGGCCTTGCCAGACCCAGGAATCAAATCTGCTTCTTTGTGTCAGCACAAACCAGATCCAACCCCATAAAAATCACATTCCACTACGTGTTCATGAACTTTTTGTAGTGCTGCTGTAGATGGTTGAGTGGCTTTGCTGCCATTTTCAGGTCAGGCTCTGGTGCCTCCCCATTGTCAGGAAAATTAACCCACAAACACCAGAGGTTTATGTCCAAAAAGGAGACAGAGGAGTCTTTTTTGCTTTATTCAAATAAAGGGAGAGGCCATGGGGCATTCCCCTGAGATCTCTCCAATTTTGGAGGATACAGCCTCCTTTTATCCTAATTTTCTGGCCTCATTTCCCTCTCTCTTCTCCACTAGCTGAGGTACTTGAGAGGCACAGACTTCCCAAACACCTGATACCTGAGATTCCCCTCTAATGTATAACCCTCCCTTTCAATTTTTAATTCTTATGGAATTCATGGTTTCCCCCATTGCTTCTTTCATCTTCCAATATCCAGTTTCATTTATCAGCGAACCTACAGTTTGTAAAGGCAAATCTCTTTTTCCATCCATCAATCAGTGGAACCCATCCCACTGTTTCTTTTATCTCTCAGTGCTGGTCTTATCTACCAGCAGACCCGCAGCTTGTTTGTAAAGACAAATGTGACATTGCTGTCCCCATCCAGTTTCAGGCCCTGTTTCAGGGTGTGTTTGCTGTGTTGCAGGTGAGGTTGTGGATCCTCTCACTGGCACCATGGCTCCTGGAATAAGAAGCAGCACAGACTCTGCTGTGGAAGAAGGAGGCCCTGCAGGCCCTGCTGTCACTGTCACCACCCAGACAGGCCCCGGGCCAGGCCCTGTCACACTGCTCCCTGCTGCGCTGGCCCTGGGTGACAAACAAGCCTCCCACAGTCCCACCAGTGCTCCTCCAACCCCTTGGGAAAAAAGTCTGGCCCCACAGATGGGTTTGAGCAGCCCCATGGCCACGGGGGCCACCCCCAGCAGGGCACTGGCCGTGGGCACGGAGGCCACAAATCCATGGCAGGAGCAGCTCAGCTCAGTGCGGCTGATTCCAAATCACACGGCCACTGCTGCGCCCCAGGCCAGCTCGGGAGGTGGCCCTGGCACTGCTCTGCTGGCCACAGGGAAGGCTGACATTGCTGCCACCCTCAGAGCAGGTGCAGAGGTGGCAATGGAGAGCAGCTCTTGGGCTGAGGGACACGCCGGAGCCTTGGGGTCACCAGCTCTGCCAGGGGCCTCTGCAGCCCCCAGCCCAGAACACAGTGAGTGCACATCCCACGGGTGGGAATTCACCTGGGACAAGCAAAGCCTCTCTCACAGTTTGGAAAAAAGGCACCTAAAATTTTTTTTTTTTTTTTTTTTTTTTTTTTTTTTGGTGTTTGTGTTTGTGGAGAGCTACGCTGAAAGGACAGTGCAGGAGGGAATATTCCCCAATGACCCGCAGCTGTACTGATTCCCAAGGAATGGAAACATCTGTGTCTGCCCAATGAGTTTGGGGGATATAAAAGATATAATAGCTGGCTATTAGAGACAGGCATTTGCAGCTTAAGATTCAGAGTCTGCTGGCTGTGATGAGCTAAGAGCCATGAAGTCATGCAAGGGACAGATATGGTGAGAAGATGCTGTGTGAGTCAGGGTAATGTGGCCAGGAAAGAGACAACTTGAGTTTAGCCAGTCTTGCAGAATGAGAGAAGGAATCAGTACTGTGTGAAGCTGCCTATAAGAAAAGGAGTCAGAATTACCTGGGAGAGGTCTATGAAAGAAGGAGTGAGAGTTAAAGATCTTCATTAAGAGAAGATAGCTTTACATGCTTTCCAAATAAAGGATTGGTGGGGATGCCAGTTAAAGGGCTGATGGTGATACTAGCTGTGTCCATCTTGATATAACTGCAAATGCCAAATGCCAAATGCCAAAATGATTTTCTTGGTGCCTGCAATTTTTTCTACATCAGTATTATTTTCTGCAGCAATTGGCACATTGTCTTTGCTAAATCAGCTTGTGAAAGCAATTCATCTTCCTGGCAATTTAGCAGTTGCTTTTACTGATAGTACATTTCTTCAGCTCCAAGAGGAGGAAGCAGATAAGAGTGCACTGAGTGTGGCTCATGGCAATATTTACTGCTTGTCCTTTTCCCACACATCCTGATTTTTTTCCTGCAGCCTCTGGCACCAGGACAGGGCAGCAGCAGCTGTCTATGGAGTTAATTTAGGGAGGAAAAGGACCTGCCTTGCCATTCCTCCCAGCAGAGGATGATTAGTCAGAGTCCTCCACAAATCCCCTGTGAGGCAGGAGCTGCCTGGAAACCTGAGAGACACTGCTTCAAGAGCTGTAATTGAGAGCAGCAAGGCTGCTGAAGGTTTAATCTGCTTGGGTTTGGCCAGATGTGTTGCAGCTAATTAGGGGATTTTTCTGTTGGTTGGAGCTGAATCATATTTCAGAGAGACAGAGTTGGTCTTAAAATTACAATTTTGTTTGGGATAGGAGTGCTGCTGTCTCTGCCCATCACTTCTGGTGCTCCCTTATTCCTTTCTCCCTGGAAAATCCCTTTTTCAGCCATGTAAGGTCAGCTCTACTGTTTTTCCAGCCTCTCTTGTCCCCCCAGCCCTGTTCACCACATATCCCCTCCTGCCTGGCTTGGGCAGCTGTGCCAATGCCTGTTCAGCTGCTGTCTTCTCTTCTTAGAAAGATGATTGCTTTTTTTTTAAAATGAAAACAAAGATTTTTTTTAAAGTATAAAATTAGCTATTTTTAACTGACAAAAAGCCCCATAAAGGCTGTTCCCAGCTGGAAAAAAAAAAAAAAAAAAGCCAGAAGGATTCTAGACAAAAAAAAAAGTTCTGTTTATAAAAATTTATTTTTTATTCCTGATGAATCAAATATTTCACAAAGTGCTTTTGCTGGGAAAGAAGCTTGTAAAGAGCTTATGCCTAAGGAAAAAGAGCAGGAGCCATCACAGTGACATCTCACTAGCTCAGGGCAATTAATTTAGAGGGCAAAAGCCCATGTTTGCTGAAGTTTCATATGCAGCTCCTCCTTGTGGTATCATCTCTGACCTGGAGGTTCAACCTCAGCCAACTCTTCATAGTCTGGTCTTTTAAATACCAGTGGGCTTTTTTATTATTATTTGGGAATTGTTCAGAACACTTTCCCCTCTCACCTGAGACAACTGTATGTGCTTTATCCCCTAAATACCTGTGTTCACATGACAGGACAATGGCAAAAAGCAAACCCAAATCCTTTGATCTGGTGGTGAGGATTCCTTTGGGATCAGAATTATGCTGGGTAAAGGAGCCCTCCTTCAGTGGCCTGCTTCAAGCAGGCATTTCTCCCCTCCCCTGTAAAGCTTTACCTGATTAATACTTCTTTTCCTCCAGCACCTGTCCTAGTCCAGGTGATTATTTTCCCAGCTTGGATGTAAAGTGGTCCACAGAGTTTATGCAGAACTTTATAATCCCTTCTGTTTCAAAGAAAGCAGCTAAAATTACAGATAAAAACTGAATATGGGAGTCTGACAGTGTCAGAGCTGGAACCTGGTGCCTGATATCCTGTGGTGGTGCAGTTGGGTGTGGGCAGGGAGGAAAGCTGGTTGCTACACCAGAAAGTAAGGACTGGTAACTTGTTTCAGAATTTTAAACTCAATCCTTAGCCAGATGATGAAGTTCTTGAAGTTTTTGGTGAAGACTATACTGTATTTATATAAGCCATTGAAACAGTAAGTTTTGCTGTGCCAGGAGTGATGGTTTGTTAGAATAAAGGCAATTTGTTGGTAATGGTCACAGCATTGGATGATTGCAATCATCATTAAATGGATGCCAGGGGCACAAACCATGCCTTGAGAAATCCTTTCTCTGATCACTTCAGTGTCTGTAATAACAGTGCTAAACCCAGAGATCCTTGGAAACACAGAAAAATCAGGAAATAAACTCAAATGTTTCAGTCTGCCTTAATGTCATTCAGCAGATGTGAGCTAGGGGGGAACTGCACACCCTCTTGGGATTCATCTCATGCCACCACAGCTGTCCAAAGTGTAGATGTCTGAGCTCAGGCAGCTGCCCAGCCTTCCTCTGAGGCTGCAGGGAGGATTAAGTGCTAAAATGGTTTCTCTCTGGAGGGACTGGTGGGACAACCAGCTGAGCCTGGGAGAGCAATTCCAGTGCCTGACTAGAGCAACATTCCAGACATCCCCCAGCATCCAAGGCAGAGCTGGCAGATATGAGACCCACAGGAGGTCAGTGCCTTTCTTGAGAATTATCTGGGGCTCAGACAGGGCAGACTAAGATGCTGCATGATTGATTTTTAGACTTTTGGGGTTTGGGCCATATTTCAGAGAGCTGGCCTTCTGCTGCTATGAGCTGTTGCATTGTGGCCAGGAATGCTGGACACTGGGACACACCTGTCCATAAAACATGTATAGAAATTGTCTTTTTTCTTACCTTGCAGCCTTTCAGAACCTTAGTGGCACAGTTCACATAACAAACATGGAATACTCTCCAGGCTTCAGCAATACAAGCAGTGAGGAATATCAAACCTTGGCACAGCTCTTTGTTGATGAAGTAAGTGGTGAAGAAGGACGTGATCTGTTATCTGTCTCAATAAAAACCTGTGTATGGTCTTTTCCCCCAAAGCCTTTATAACTCATGTGTGTCCCTTGACACACCTGTAAGGTTTGGCTTGCCCTGTCTGCCTGAGGCTGCAGGATAAGTGTGTAGCTGTGCTTTACAGGAACATTCTAGAGGATTTTGGGATTCTCTGGTACCTCCATGGCCTCTCCTTATCATTCCTGGTTATACTGAAATATTGATCTCCTCAAGGGGTGTGGTGGAAAGTTAATGGAAGCAGCAAAGTGCTCTGATATGCTAATTAGCTGTATGATTGTTATTATCCTTTGTAGCAGTGCCTCAAGGCTGACAGTTCTTGTAATCATCCTGGGTTTTGTGGCCCCATATCTGGAAAGGGAGTGGTTTCTTGAAAAGTCACCTCTGCCCTTACTTCTAATGAGAGTGCAGGATATCAAAGCACAACATTAATATCTGCTGTGCCTTTAACCCTCTCAGGATTCTTGGGCATTGCCTTTGGCAGTATCTAATACTGTAGTGAATTTGTCAGGAGTTTGTTCTTTCTGGTGCTCCTCAAACACACCCATGCCTGGAAAATCACTGGTTATGCTGGGCTGTTTTATTGCCTCCCTTATCTCCCCTTCACTGTCTGTGTTTTCAGAGGCCTTGATAAGTGTGGTGATAAATCCATCACTGGCAATTTGATGGATTTTTAAATCCTGCAGAGGCCTCCCAAGAGTTCCTGGGGACAGAATCACAACGTGCCACTGGAACACAGCTGGCACAGAGCACAGACAGCTGCAGGGAGGGAAGGGGTGATCCATTTATCCTTCTTGGACACCAAATCAGCTTCCCACTGGTGTCACGACTGGTTTGCACCTTTCTGGGTGTGTTAGCAGAGCATGGCTTTCCTTGGAGCTGTTTTGGCCCCAAGCTGTCACATCAGAAAAACTGTGACAAAACGAGAGTGATGTGATTAGCAAAGTGAAAAGGGAGCAATTCTCCACTGACCTCTCTCTCATTCAGCACCACACTCTGCCCGAGGCTATTTCAGAACAGCACAGTATTGAAATGGACTGAAATTAATGTATTTTCTTCTTTCAGTCAGATATCTTAGTCCAGAAAATCATAGATACTAATATATTTAGGAAAAATTGTAAAATGGTTGCATAAAGGAACAAAATGAAGTTTTGTGTCAGTTTTATCTGGGTCTCAGATTTTCAGGCAGAAAATTATCACTTGTGATTATAAGAAACCTTTTCCCAGCACTCTGGTTTTGTGGATCAGCTAGAGAGATGTTAATGTTGATTCCTTCCACCTCTGAGCCACTGTAAATGGGCTATAATTGCATAGCTACTGTAAATAATATTACAAATATTGTATTTCTAGATGCCAGAGAAAATTTATGAGACCAGAAGGATCTGTATATTTTCTTTTCAGGCTATGAGGACCAGAAATGGATCTTTTAAAGTAAATGAGGAAAGTTTTATGAGCTTTAAAAGCACTCTCAGGTTCCAGTTAAATACAGTTTGCCAGAGATTTTTTTTTAAACCTGTCTGGATTCCCAATCTACAATTCAGAGGATTTATAAATCCTAATGTGTATAATGTTCCTTAGCCCCAGCACTTAAGTGCCATGTGGCTAAATTGGCAGGACATCAAATGGAAATATCATCCTTTAAATAATGAGAAGGAGGTAAAAATTTGATGTGACAAGCTGCACTGTCATTGTCCAGGTCAGTTCCACCACCTTTCTTGTAATGCCACTTAAAAAACAACATAGCAAAAGGTAAAAAAGTATTTAAGTCTTGGGGTTTGTTCAGCTTGTGTTTTACAGCACCCCAAGAAGGATATCATGGCTTGTCCTCAAGAAAATCAGTTGGGAAAGCAAAAGGTTTGAGGTGAAAATGCATTCACTGAGGTGCAATCAATTCCCAAGTGGAAAGTTTGTTTTGAACTTGGGTGTCTTAAATTTAGCAGAGTAACAAGAAGTGTGAAAGCAATAAATGATAATGCCTTATGAAGGTGACCCCCTCATTTGGAAGGCACATAGCCTGTGTTTGTGTAGCTGAATGCACCCAAAATGATTAGAGTTGAAGCTCTATGAATGTGGAATGAATGTAGGAACAGGGATTAAGGAATTTTCACTATGCCAGTACAATTTCACCATTTTGTTTATTTGAGTTTATCCACCTTCACATCCTGGAAGCTGCTGGTGATGGTGACTGGGCAGATGTGCAGAGGTGCTCTGGTACTTTCTTCAGACAGTGGGGAAGGGTTTATTTTTAATCTGAGTGAGAAAACAGCCTTCAAACAATATTCTGTTCAGATTACTGTACATTACACTTACTTATTCCCAGTTCCCAGACTGTCAGTGCATTCCCTACTTAGGTTTCCTTTGTGTGCTACAGAAATTGCAGATGCAATGACAGACCTGAAGATAATTTTTCTGGTAAGAAATCCCTGTACTCAAGGGTATTATATATTGAATATTTCTTTCCAAAAAGTCCCATTCCCCCACCCCTACTTTTTTTCCCAGCCCTGCTTCATCAAGAATTGTTTTGATAACCCAGGGTGTGGTACCTGTTGGGAAATCCTGGAGTCTCTATGATAAAGGGTTTTGTAGTGTCACCTAGTGGCTAAATACAAATACTGTGAATGTGCCCTGACATCATTCGAACTCTGTGTCCTGCTTTGGGAGGAAAAATAGGAATAAGGATAGAATCAAAACAAAAAAAACCACTGCAGCCAGGTGGGGGGTCAGCTCTGATCACAGGGAACAAGTGACAGGACAAGAGCAGATGGCCTCAAGGCCACGTTCAGGTTGGACACCAGGAGGAATTTCTCCATGGAAAAGGTGATCAGGCCTTGGAAGGGGATGCCCAGGGAGGTTTGGAGTGCCCATCCCTGGAGGTATTCAAGGAATGACTGGATGTGGTACTCAGTGCTCTGGGCTGGGGACAAGGTGGGGATTGGTCACAGGTTGGACTTGATGATCTTGGAGGTCTTTCCAACCTCAGTGCTTTTGTGGTTCTGTGAAAAAGAACAACAAATAAAATTTTCAAATAGGGAAAGAGGATGAAATCAGGGTGGGCTAAAAGGATATCTTATGTGTCCATGTTTAATGTTGAGAAGTTCAGACAAAAGTTGTGAATGCTGAAAACTGAGGTCTGACCTTCAACTTTCAGTAGCTGCTTGTGAAACAACAGAAAGAGACTGGAAGGAACCCAGGAGGCCCTGTCTTGAAATGAGAGCTTTGGGGTCTGACAAGGACAGTTTATGTCCTGCCCAGGTTTTTAGAGGGCAGCCAGCTGTCTCCATCCTCCCAGCTCTGCCTGTGCTCCATGGGGCACTCCAAGGTCTGCTCTGTGCCATGTTGCCTTGGCACACAGCACAAGAAGCACATCATCTCTGGTGACTCAGGAAAGGGCTGCAGGACACCTGCAAATCCTGGAACCATCTGCAGGGCTGGATGACAGACAGTGGGGAAGTCAGGATTGGGTAATGCACAGCAGGCAGGGCACAAAAGCTGTGAGCATCCACTCCAGCTCTGTGCAGGGTGCAAGGCAAACAAGGCTGCTTCTTCTGGTGGCTCCCAGTACTTGCCTCTTCCCTGGGCTCTTCCTGGTGGGAATCACTGCTGGCATCCCTGAGCATTGCACACTGAAATAAACTGTGGCTTAAACTCATGGCTGAAATCCAGCCCTGCTGATCCAGATATTTCCTACAGAAATCAGGGAGAGGAAGATGCAGGTGGAAGTGGCCACAGTATAGCCCCTACCTGGTCCCTTAATACCCTGGTCTGGGCATTTGGAAAGGGGTTTTTCTTGGCTCTGGTGAGAAATCAGCTGTAAATCAAAGCTTGAAGGTCACCTGCTCCAAGTTGCAACATTCCTGGGCTGAAAGAGCCCTCTGAGTCTCAGGAGCACCTTCACTTCCACCTGCAATTCCTTGTATTGGTTTGCTCCTCTCCCCAGAGGCATTTTGAGGCAGAACATGGGAGCTTCCCTGCACTCTCCTCCCTCCCTTTCCGTTACTAGAGGCAAGGGCTTGTGCCAAATGACAGATATCTTAATCACTTGGCTTGTTTAATATTCATGGTTAAACATACACCACATCCTTCAGCTGCTCTGGAATGAAAATGTTACAAAGCAAAAGGTCAATTTTCTGCTGCTTTCCTCCAGAGCAGGAAGCCCAGCACTCATTTCTGAGCAGTGCACACAGCCTGAAATGTAATTGCTCCATCTGCCCATCCCCATGTACATTCTGTTTTTGTTCCAGGTGCATAAATCTCTGCCCCTTGAGGTGCTCCAGCAGATGGATGCTGGTCTGATTAAAGTGCTGGTAACGGGTGTTACGAATGGGAGCACAATGGTGAGTTTCAATTTGCTGCTTGCAGAAGAAGTGGATGTCCACCATGTCATCACCAGTTTTTGTGAGGCCTTGGAACACAGCTCCTACTTCACCATCAACAGGAGCAGCCTCTCCATACAAGGTGAGGAGCAGTTTGTGCCCCAAAAATTCTGAGCCAGACAGATGATAAAATCATTAATCTGTGGTCATTAATCTGTGTCTTCTGTGCTGAAAGTATCTGTAAAACACATGGATGAAAACCCTTCCTCTCTCCTTATATTGCTCCTGCTTATCCATCCAGTAAGTTTTTCAGAGAACACCCACAGATGACATAGGAAGTGAGGTACCACTGATCCCAAAGGACAAAACCAATATCTAGAATCAGTTTTACAGAGAAAAAAGTAAGGAGATGTTAGAGGTCATGGATTGAGGGATTTATACCAGTGGAAATGTGTCCCTGAACACAGCCATAACTTGCACTGTTTGAAATACTTTAAGAACATATTACCCTTGGCTTTTCACTGATAATTTTCCCATGAAATAGCAATCCCAATAAATAAATGAACATGTGAGTTCTTCACTGGGAGTAGTTGGTTTCCCCACACACCTGTGGGGCTGAGCTGAGGTGAAAGCCCACACTTTGCCAAGCCCAGCTTGATGGCTGGTTGTACAACTTCTTTTAAATGTAATTGAAGTAAGTAACAAAAAACATTAACCTCCTGACTAAGAGCAGCTGAATTCTGTTTCACAAGTTACCTCTGAAATAAAATATCAAATAATGTGTCCCTGACATGATCCATTTATCCAAAGAAGGTTGTTATAAACTGTCAATTAGAATCTCATGCAAAATTATTTCAGAAACACTTATGCTCTACTCTAGAATAGTTTTTTTGCCTGTTACACTCACAGTTGTAAATCTGGAAAGTTACATATCCTGCTAATTAATAGGATCACAGCTACCTTGTGGTAATGTTTTGTAGAGTGCCTGCCCTCCTCAAAGCTGGGCTAAAAGGATTTGTTTCAGGGACAGGTCCCCACAGAGCAGGTGGTTGGTGCTGCTTTCTGAGTCCCATTGAGGGTCATGTTTGCTCCAGTTTTTAGACTTCGGAAAGAGAAATAAAAGCATGGTATTTTCTCTCAAAAATGAAAATTTTGGCCAGATAAAAATTAAGACAGCAACAAGACTGCAGTCTGAACCAGTCACATGAGCCTGCTGGGCATTTACTCAGCATCTCAGAATTGTGAAATGGGGAAAAAACTGAGGAGACCCTTGGGCAGTTGATCAATTTAGGACTGGAAATGTACTATATTTATATTTAATGTTGTAAGGTTCTTTTAACAGTTCTATCTCTCATATTTGCCACAAAAATTAGACAGGATTATCAAGATTCTCAGTGATTTTCCCTAGCAGTAGTAGAGGGGACAGAAGAGGTAACAGAGAAAATAAGAGAAAGTACTTGATAGGTGTCTTGACCTCTGTAAGGCAGCAGGGAGGAAATGCTGGTATTACAAACTACATTTTTGTATGAGCTGATTCATCTGGCTTCTCTCTTTCCTCAGGTCATTTGTTAGCTGGTGTATGATGGGTCTTTAATTTCCTAAATTCTCTTAGGCTTATTCTTCTGTAATTTATTTTTGGTTTTGTAACCACAATGATAAGGAACATTTTTAACTGAAGTCACAATGATTTGTCAATTGATAGCGACCTTTGTTCAGTTTTAACTGAAATATTAATGTGATAATAACCTTTTGGGAAATCCAGTTCTGGAAGAGCTCCAACTTTTATTTTCCTTCTTTTATTGTGCAAATCAGTGACTTTTTCAGTTGAGGCATTTCTGGAAGCTGAGCAGTTCCATAAAGATTTATACATGTGTACAGATTTTATATCTTGCTCAGGAAATAGGTGGTATTTTTATGTTTAAGCCACTAAAATGATTTAAGAGAAGTTCTGTGCAATGAGACACATTGTTTGTGCTTCCCTGCAAATGGAATTTATTGTCTTGATTCTCTTTCAGTCAGTGGTGGGTGAATAGTCAGGGTGTAACATCAGACCTGTGCTGAATGTTGGGTGTTTAACACACCTTGATCTGAACCTTTTCTTCCCTTTTCCCCCACTTTTTTGTGCCTGGAACCATTACAGATTGCAATGAATTTGTTCATCTCTCTCAGGGCACACGTGCAATATGGGGCTGCCACGTGAGGTTTGCATCCCCAAAACTGAGTTTTCCAGAGTACTCAAGGTCCCATCTTTTGGGTGGTAACTGATCACAAATGGGACCTGTGGATTTTTTTTATCAAACTCCTGTTTATGTGCCCAGCCAGAACTGGGCAGTCTCCTACAGCTCCAGGCAAAAACATACAAGCACTTGTTGGGCAACTTCCAGTTGCAAGCACTGATCTTCCAAAAGCTGTATGTACATGTGTTACACACTAATTATTGCAGCTGCCAGGAAATAAAGCACTTGAGCTTTACTGATGGGCACTTCATGTGCCTCATGGGCTCCTTTCTAAAAAACCCCCAGCTTTGGCAGTACGTAGAGCAGGTTAAAAGCACAAAAGTAGCTGGTTTCCTGCCAGTAACTGTGAGTTTCCTTCCCCCTAAGAGTTTGCTTTTGCCTGATGAGACCAATCTGAACATGTAAATTACAACAGTACTTTATTTTTGTCCCTCTTCAGCATTTCCCTTCAGCCAGAAGGCAGCACTGATGGATAAGAAACATGTGCACAGCACAGTTTTACCTGTGACATCTTTGCAAACTTCTGCTCATGTTTCCTCCCCTGCTTCACTGGACTTTTCTCCTGCTGAACACAAAGCTCTGGAGGACAGCAAGTTCTCCAGCACGGTGCTGACTCCTCTCCCCACAGATCCCATGGCAGCTCCTGATGTTTCCCCTCGAGCTTCTCCAGCTCCTCTTGCCAAACCCGCCCAAGAGGTTTCCATCAAAGAGGCACTGAGTGTGCTTTGTGAAATTGAGAGGATCATCCTTGCCATCCAGAAGAGATTCTTGCAGCAGGAGTCTATCCCAGAGAGTTCCCTGTTCCTGGGGCAGCCTGGCTGCAATGTGAGCACCAGCAATGGCACCCACGTGGTGCTGCAGGCGGGCTGGAGAGACTGTGGCACCCAAGTTGAGACCGTAAGTCCTCTGATCAAGGAAATGCCAACAAACTCTGGAGCACTTTATTTCTCTTTCAGGAGGGGAGAGGCAGTGGCAGATCCTTAGCTAGGTGTACAGTGTATTAGTTGATGAACTTCTTTTGGAGAAAGAAATCCCCTTCCTGAGTTATCTCTCAGTGTGTGATGAGAAGCACACCAAAGAGAAGGGGAATCTTTGTGGTCAGGCAGAAAAATTCAAGGGCCTCTCCAAACTGAGTGTCACTTCCCATGCCTCTTCTGGGTTCCCTTTGCAGCTGTTTTTATTAAAAATATTTTTACCATCTCATGCTGACAAATACTTCAATAGCTACCTGCAGTGAGGAAAAAGAGAGAGAGCACTCTTTGGATCCCAGACTGATGGCTATGTTCAGACCATGCCAAAGAACAGAAACTCCCCTATGGAGCAATGACCACTGCTAAGGAATGATCATTGCCCCATCTCTGGAAGTGTTCAAGACCAGGCTGGATGGGGCTCTGGGCAACCTGGTCTAGTGGAAGGTGTCCTTGCCCATGGCAGGGCATTTAGAATTTAATGATTTTTAAGATCCCTTCCAGCCAAAGCTGTTCTGTGATTCTATGATACTATGCTATGACAAAAAGGAAAAGGAGGAAGACTGGTGTATTTTCTTTGCTTCCCTGTACAGCACTAAAGATGCTGGAGGTTTAATCTGTTTGAGTTTTGCTGTCAGGAGAAACCCAAGCCCCTGAAGCTGGAAAGCTCTGGTACAACCTTGAAAATAGTGATGTGTTTTCTCCTTTCTGTGCTGCAGAACACAACTACTACCGTGGTGAAAACCACCCTTTGGAATGATGCTTCTGCTCAGGGAGTAATCCACCACTTGAATGTTGCCAGTCTCATCCACTGTGTGTTTCAAAATGATGTCCTGACTTCCTCTGGGTACACTGCAGAAAGGTGAGGAACAACTCTCTCTGCTTTGAAATTGTGCTGAGTGTCTGAGTGTGCTGCACTGGGAAAACCCCCAGGGGTACAGTGACAGCACTGGCAGAGTCTGCCATGCTGGGAGTCTTGGGCTCAGAATGATGCCTTAAGTTTTAGCTTTTCTATTTTTCAGATCTTGTACTGCATTAGTGTATAACTCTGAACTCCATATAGAGTGTTAGCAAGCTCTCTTCACAGTTTGATCAGACAAAACAATCCTGCCAGGCCTGAGAGCCAAGGTCACCATCACAGCCTCAGGCCTGAAAAGTATAAACAAAAGTAAGTTATGGGGAAGCAAACCAGGGGAATGTGACTTCATTACCTGAAGCTGTAATTGGACAATTAACCTCTGGTATGCAAACAGATCAAATTTATACCTGCCCAAAAAACTTGAGGCTTGCAGCCTCTACCAGGCTCCTATGCTGCCCAAGGTGTATCTGTTAAAGGCCTTTAATAAATATCCACTTTATTCTCTAACTCTGTCCAGCCTGTGTTCCAGGTAGCCAGTCCAAGGTATCAGGGATCTCCTTCTCTCCTACTCCAACTAATGTGCCTGTAGATCCAACCTGCTTGGTCTTTACCTGGCTAAACCACAGGTGAAAACAAACCTTTGAGAACTGCTGGTTCAGCAGTCAGAATTCCTCTCTCCTCATTGTTTCTTGGGCAATCCCTTGTAGCACTAAAAGCATTTTCCTGCTTTTGGATCATATCAGTTGTGTATCTCTCCAGCTGATGTGGACCTGCAGATTGCTATGTGGCAGGTTGCTTCTGAGATTGGCAGTTTTTATCCCTTCACAAATCCTTTTTTGGTCAACTTGAAAAACCAGAAGGTACATCATGCAAATACTTTTTATGTTTGGCAGGCCTCACCTTCAAGAAATATGAAATCAGAGCCACAATTCACAGAAAATCAAGGCTGTGCTGACAGAAAATGTGACAGCACAAGCCTTTTTCTCATGGGGAGTGTCCTCCCTTCATACAAGTGCACCTCCTCTCTTTCCTATCCTTGTGCTTAAACTATTGACACCAAATCCAGTTTCTGTTTCCCAGCTCTGTCTAGAGATTGTATTTGCCTTTCTATTCCCCAGCAAAGTCTTGTCAGGCCTCTTTTGTTTGAGCTCTATAATTTTCTCATGCCTTTCACTTTCTGTTCATATTTTTCCTGTCTTGTTTTTTTGGCTCTTCTCTTTTGCACTAAGCTTTCACTGTCCTTATTTTGAACTTTCAGAGAGCTCACAGTCTTGTTGCCCTCCTGCTTCACTCAGGTATTTCTCTCTGCCCTGTTTGAATTGCTGAGACTACCCTTTGGATTTTCCCACCTATGTTTCCCTTTGGATTTTCCCACTTGTGTTTCCATGCTCTCTGCCTTCCCACATGAAAACTCAATGCATTTTCACCTTTCCTTTTGAACAGTGTCCTGCCATCCTGTACTGTAGATAATCCTTCACTGTTTAAATATGTGGGGAAAGGAACTAATTTAAGGCTTGCAGAACCTTACAGTCAAATTTGTGGTCTTTAAAGAAGGATAATTGATTTTTCAGACTTTACACCATCTTTGAGGATTTGCATGGATCTGGACATTTCAGAACAGAAATGCAGCTATTCATTGGAAACTCCCCAGTCCCCAGAAATTTCAGCATCTCTGCCAGTGAGGATGTGCTGATCCAAGTGGGGATGCAGAGGGCAGACAACAAGCTCAAGGTGGTTCTCACTGACTGCTGGGCCACTCCAACCAATAATTCAGTGGATCCCCTCTCATTTGTTTTTATCAGCAACAGGTACAGCAATGCCATTTGCAAATACCATGAGCCATACCTTAGGTCTTACACTAGTACTGACAAATAATATGTTATATTATAAATGCCTTTTATGTGTGTTCTCATCATTCACAGGATGAGAACACATCTCATCCTTTCTGTTTGGCCTGGTTACACCTTCTTTGAACAAGAAAGGTAGATATGAAAAGGGGTTTCAAAGGGCCATGTGGAAGCTTTTTTGAGTTTGGTTGTCTTCCTTACAGTTTTGTGAGGGAATTCTGCTTTTAACCTGAAGAAATCACTTCAAGTTGATTTTGGCAGTCAGTAGTGAAAGAGCATTTGAGAAATGGATGCTTTCCCTCCTTCTCTACAGTTCAGAGGTTTCTCTGTGGTTTCAGCTTTATCAAGAGCTTATGTACCTCTTGTCAACAAAGAAATATGTTATTTAATTCCTCACATACAATATTAAAGCAGCCTCTGGTGAAGGAGGAGGTTTGTTCATGTCTGGATCCCTGATCTCACCCCAATGTAATTTTTCTTAGGCTCACCTGCCACCTTAAAATAGAGGATAATAATTTTGCTCAGTAACAAAATCTAGTCCTTTAAATTTGATGAGTTTTTTCAATTTGTGTTTGGTGAAGCCAAGTTTTAATCCTTCTTTCTGTTAGTCTTTCCCTTCTCTTCCAACTCTCTACCCACTTCTCAATCTCCTGTTTTACTTGGTTACTGTGAGAATAAAGCAGCAAACAGCCCCTTATCACCACTGCACTGCCAGAGCTACTTCATGAAGGGTCTGGTTGTGGCTTCCTAAAGGAAAAAAAGCTTTAAAACCCAAGTTCTGTGCTATAACCAAAACCTGCCTTCTCTAGCCTTACCTGCTCTGTGTGGCTTTTGTCTCCCTTTTCAGCTGTCCCATCCCAAATACTTACACCATGCTGCTGGAAAATGGGAATTCAAGCAAAGCTCAGTTTAAGATGAAAATTTTTTCCTTTGTCAACACCTCTGTGGTTTACTTACACTGCAGAATTCGTATTTGTTTGGAGTCACCAGGAAGCACCTGCAGGACTGTAAGTGTTTTGCTCTGATATCCTATTTCCCCATCCCCAAAAATGTATTTTTCTCAGTGCCATATGGAGTCCTGCAGTGGAATGGAAGGAGTAATGTTTCCAAACAAGGTTTAAAAAAAACTCCTGAGGTTTTCTTTGTTCTCTGCTGAGAACAGAGAGGAGTGAGGAAACACTACAACCATATGGAAGTGTTACCTTTTCTTTCTGTTGCTCCTCCTCCTAGAAAAAAGCATGGAGCTTGCACACCAGAGTTGGACCTTTCACTCATTTTAAGGATGACTAAAAAAGCAATGAAATTAGGCTGGGTAGAAAAGCTCAGCTGGATATGTCACAAAATAGGAACTCCCAGAGTGGCAGTGTCAGAAGAATGCCTGAGTAAATTTATATATTTTTCTGTCCTTTTTTTCCTTATCCCCTACAGATTTGCTTCTTCAACTGAGAGTTTAGGTGCCAGGAAGGGAAGTTCAGTGTCAGGGCTGTGATTTTAATAGAGTTTATTATGGCTTTTTAAAACAATAAACCAAGCCATGTTCTGATAAGAACTGAAGTTTTTAATTGTCTATGCTACAAAGCATTGCATTGTCTTTTTACTTGCAAGTAAGTGATACACAGTTTATTTAAAAATGCATTGCCACCACAGAAATAAGCCACCAGTTAAACATTATTTTTTCTTTTTTTCTTACTAGCAGACTCTTGGGAATTCTCCTCTTCCTCTGCCAACCTTCCTGGCTCTTTTTCTATTAAGGATGTTTTCATTAGCAGTTTGGTGTTCCCCCATTGTTTAACACTTTCCTTTAGCTCTAAATAACACAGTTTAAACCCATTATAAAGCAAATGATCTCTTCCTAAAGGACTTAAAAAGGATGCCAGAAGATGCTTGTTTCCTTTCTCAAAGTATAAGTCTTCCTTCAGATTAAGAAACAAAAAATAAAAAAACAGTAGGGACAGGAAACATGACTGACAAAGATGGCTCCAGTTTTTGCAGCTGGATATTAATATAAATATATATAGGATGCATTGATCTTTCTCCTATGCAAAATTTACCCTTATGAGAAGTCATGAATTCAGTATATTTGAGGCTAAATTGTGATATGGGAAGGACAAGTACCAGGCACATCTACACAGAGTGAGCAATGGCTTTTACAAAGAAGGGAGGAGGAGCTGCAGAAGGTGCAAAGATCAAGGAAGATGAGCAATACATTTGTAAATATATTTGTATACTTGTAAATAATGTAAGGTGGCTGGGAAAATGCTCTGGGTCTGGGATCTGACCCCCTGATCTGTTACTCTAGGCAACAGTGATTTGCTTTAGGACAGGTTTAACTCAGCTCTTCACCCACACACTTGATACTTGCATCTTGTGTTATTTCTTTTTGCTCAGTCTATTTATTCCTTGTTTCCTCTGTGGAAAAGAGTAAGGTGCTCTAAAGTTAAGAGCTGAAAAAAAAAATGGACTGGCTGAGGAGAAAAGTAGCAATAAATGAGTAAGAAAAATTACTTTGAATGGGAAGAGAAGTGATGTGCCACCACTGAGCAGATGTTTGGGGAATGTGGCTGCTCCATGGCCATGTGGAACCAAAAATTCATTGCCACCAGTGAACAACTACATAAATGTGTTCTCTAATGGCTTCACCCACCTGGGAAAGCTATTTGAGACCAAACTCATAAATAAATACATAGGTTTTTTTCTGGGGACTGGCCCAGCTGAAGACAATGTTGCTGGCAGTAGATTGTACAGGTTTTCCAGTGCAGCCAAACTGGTAACACTGATGAGACATTCTGGTGTAAACAAGATTTTGCTGATCATGGTATGATGCTGCCATTTCTCTGAGGTTTTTTATGCCCTTCCAGGACAGCCACAGTACCCTTTGAATAATGCTAGTAACTTTTGGTTCCTATCAAGGACCTTTAGGCTGCAACTTAAAAGAAAAAGGCAGCAAATAAAAACAAGGGAAGTGCTCAGAAAATGCCTGTGCAGGTACTGTTCACACAGAGCTAAAGCAGCTGATCCCCAGCATCCCACAGGACAGGGATTCCACCCTTGTAGCTCCCAGATTAGTGGTTCACATGTCACTGAGGTTATGGGTAGCTTCAGAATGACACACAACTCACCAGGGTTTGAAAGCTGCTGCTGCTGCTTTTTCTGGTTGCAGTATCTGCCCTGCCTGCCATGGGCAGCAGAAACATTCAAGCAAAAGTGCTTGCAAAACCCTGGCATTAGTGATAAACTTATTTTCCCATAACATTTCTCTAAAATAAACTGAAAGTTAATGAAAAGGTGTCTGTGTGAAATGTCTGTTCACAGCAGAGTGTTCCAGTGTGACTAATTACAGATTTTATACTGATGCCATTTCTTTTGGACTTCTTTTTGGTACTAATTTCAGTTTAATAGAGCATAACATTAAGAAACAAAAGCCCAATGGTGAGAGTAGCACTGGGCATCCACAGGCTCATCAGAAGGCTTTGTATTTTGAATTAGTAATCCACCTGACTTGTTGGAATTTGAATTGGTCATTGCAGAGATGCCAAGCAAGGGCTCAGCTCCTGAAGGCTGGAGAAACCATGGCCCTGCACAGAACATCCTGGGGACCCCTGTGGAAATCAGCTGGTGAGTTGTGAACAGATTATCATGCCAAGGTTATTTTGTGCTGGCAAAGGAACTGAAGGCCTGTGACACACAGGGATTTTGTGCCCCTCTCCACTCCTGGGGAACAGGTGTTCCTGCTGGAGCCACGTGGAGAAGCAGGTGCCCTCCTCAGAGCAGGGACTGTGTCAGTTATCAAGGGAATGTAGAAAGGAAGATAAAGTGCTTTTGTGTGGCTGTTTGCACAGAGTGACAAGTGCAACAGCCACAAATCAAACAGTTATTTCAATTGTAAAGTGTGAAAGTGGAATCGATCTTTTGGATTGCAATCAGTTTTCAGTGTTTGCACTACTGTTAGTCTGCAATTATTTTGGGCTCTGAAGTACCAGATTAAAGGATGTAAGAGATTTTATTGTATTTCCTTTGGTTTCCTGGTACTGACTTCATTACCATGGTGAGGGGAATGCTGATGCACAGCACCCTTGGTTAATTTGGTGCAGCACAGCTTAATTGAGGGTGAACACCAGCACTAGGGATGAGCAAGGTCTAATTTGTTATGCACCTGCTTTTCCTGTCTTTAAACTGAATGATGCTTTCAAGGGCACCTGTGGTCTCATGTTTTCAGTCATTTGTCCCCCTCCAGCTTTATATTTATAACTTCTTAACATAAAACACTCATTGAGAGTATTTTGTTTCACCAATATCAGAGTCTTAACTCGTGGCTACCATGGATAGACAGTTCATAATCTTCTTTTGGACCTAGGAACTGACTCTGACTTAGAAGAATAAAGATGTATTTTTCTTCCATTAAATGGTCAGTTCAAATAGTGCTCATTTCTGAATTAGTTATTAAAAAAAAAAAAAAATGAAGCAATTATTGCAGCTTTCTTTGTTTAGCTCTTACATCTGGAGTTCCTGATGTATTTCTAATTTTGAAAAATTGCCATTTTCCAAAAGGGCCTCTAGTGAGGGGAGCTTTCTTTGGGTTGTGCTAAATTGATTTCTAGTCTAAGGTGGTACTTTTGGATGCTGTCTCTTATTTCTAGTTTGGATAATTACACCACATTTTAAGTGATTTACATCTCTGTGTTGAAGGGGATAACATTATGATGTCAGGTAATATAAGTGCTGCAGTGAAACACAAAAAACTTTACCTGCTCTGCCAAAGATTGGTACATGTTTTGGCAAAGGCCATTGTTCCATGTCCTCAGGAGGGCCTGCTCTGTGTCTGGCTACAGGCTGCAATTTCCACTGTGCATGTTCTACTTTATTCCTTTGTTTTATGCTGAAATTCAAAAATGAGACTGAATACATTCCACAGCACTGCTTTGGCCTGTCTTGGAATGATGCCCTGGGTGTTCCGTGGCTTGAACACTGCTCTTACTGACCTCTGTGGTTGCCAGCAGTGCCCTTTGGCCAAAAATCTTGTCTTTAATTGCAGGCATGTGTGCAGGGGTATTTATCTTCTGTGTACCTCAGGTACCACACAAGTGCCTGACAAAACAAGTGCTGTGCTGAAAATGTAAGCAAACAAATGCCTGTTTTTGTAGGTGCATGGAGTCTTTGGAGGAAGGAATTATAGGAACTTGTACAAACATGAAGAGAGGCATAATAATAAAGGGACAGGGGTTTCTGCTTGCAGATTTGGGCAAATATATGGAAGTGGCAAAAAGGGAACCAGGATAATTCTGTCTGTGATCTGTGGTGCTTTGGGAGGCAGTTGGCAATGCCCACACTGGGGCATTTGGTTTGTTCTTTCCTTGCCCTCTGAGTCTGGGTGCTCTTCCAGCAGAGCACAGATGTGCTGCAGGTCCTGTGCCCTGTCTGCCAGATCTGTGCAGACATTGCAGACAGCCTCAGGCTGCTCAGCTGGCTCTAAATGACTGCTCAGGTGCAGCCCTGAGCCCTGGTGACCAAGCCAGTGTCACTCCACTGACCACCCCAGCCACGTCTCTGCTGGCTCAGCTGGCAGCTTGGAGACCCAGCACACACAGAGAATCCTTCCCCAAATACTCTGTCTTTGAAGAACAATTACATATATGATAAAAGCCAATCAAATAATTTTTATAATCATAGATGAATTGAGGCAGGATTAAGATAGGGGAATGCTTCACCTATTAAGTATTTCTGAAAGTAAGGCAGCATTAAGTCACCAGTATTAACTCTTTAATTCTTACTTTAGCTGAAAATCACACTCTTGTGTGCAAGGCCTCTACACTGGTATGTAAAATGAGAACATGGTCTGTCCTCACACCCTTTCCATGAGCATCACCCTCCCCAGAAGGCTGATACACTTCTGTAGCACAGTTCTGTACTGGCATGTTGGCTAATTGATATGCAGGGCTTGTTTCTCTCTCCAATAAAAGATTTAGGAATTTCAGGTTTTTTTCTTTCACTCCTTGATTTTTTTTCTTTTTTTTTTTAAGCATCTGATTCAAAGAGACAGAAGGAAGCTGGAATGGGAATTGGATCCATCATCCTCATAGCCCTTGCTGTGTTTGGTTTTGTGCTGGGAGTTGTGACCCTTCTCATTTTCCAGTACCAGAGAAAGACAGGAAGATACAACCTCAGGATCAAGTCTGACAACTTCAGCTACCAAGTGTTCTATGATTAGTGATTCATAGGTTACCATCAGTAAGTACTGAATTATGATCAGTTGAAATTTTTGCTGTTTATCTCCTCATAAAAGGGTGAAATACTTGTACATGACATCTTTTACATGAGATTATTTGAACCTGCTGTGGGTAAAGGCCATATAAGTAATAAAGAAATTCCTACTGTCCTTCCCTCTTTTCAAATTATGCAAACTATAAGAGGAGGAAGACAGCTTTGGTCCTTCCTCTTCTTTCATGGCTTTGATCTCAGAGTAAATGGCACATAACTTTAGAAAACACCAATAAGCATTTCCACAAAAAAGTCATATAATTTTTAGGTTTGAACCAGTGACTAGTGTAATACTGGAGAGAAACTTTACCACTCTCTTTATAAATTTTCCTCAGAAGTTATCCCTTTCTGCAAAAGCTCAGGTTTAATTTTTTTTTTTTTGAGAAGTAGTAGGATGTTAAACATAAAGAGCTTGAAATATTGAAATGCATAAGGAGTGCCCACATGTGCCTGCAGAGAGGCTGAAAACACAGCTCTGAGGAGAATTAACCATAGGATACCACAAGATTCAGCACTTTTTCTGTGAAATTAGCAGCTCAGCATCATTTGTGTGCTTGTCTTTTTAAGAGGAGGAGAGAGAAGTGAGAAAGCTGGCAGGCAGAGAAACAACACCTAACACCACTTCACAGCTCAAGGATGTTTGCTGTGGATCAAATTCTGTTCCTGGAAACGGTTTATTTGCCATTATTGCCAGAGTCAGTCAGTAACCCTTCCCTGGGGCAGGGATCCTCCCACAGGACAATGCCATGGCCTCACTAAGTGCACTGATGGCATTTGCAGATAATTAATTTCAATCCACCGAGCACAGTAATGTTCAATATACACCTCAGGCAAAGGCAGGCAACACTATCCCAGCTTCCTTCGTTTAAGTCTTGAGTGGCCACATTTAGCTGTATTTCCCTGTCTTTCATCCCACCTTTTCCATCTCTGGGCAGCCCCTGGGAGATGGCTGCAGGTGAGGGTGATGCTCTGGTGGCTTCCCAAGGGCTGGATGTGTCAGGAGTCCCAAGGGAAGGTACCCAGGACTCCTTGGTACAACTCCAGCAGCTGTAGATCCATCAGGGACACAAATCCCACCAGCCAGCATAAAGGGCATATCGAGGTTCATTCAATCAAAATCTACACATGAAATCTCTGAGTGTCTCCACAGAGCAAGGAGAGGCTTCTCTTGCATTCCTCATTCTGCTTGCATGAGCAATGCCTCGTTGTAATGGGAATTCTGGAGTTGTGCAAAGAGGTTGTAGCATAAAGGATACTATCAGGCTCAGAGCACTTGTACATCAGGGTGGATTCTCAGTTAATAGCTCCTTTTTGGAGCTGGAACTACTCAGCTCTTCTTTCCTATGCATTTACTGTATTTAGAAGGGAGTTGATTACCTGGCTCAATCCTGATTAATTTGGTTTATATTTCTTTTCCTAGTGGGATCATATCTCATCACATGGAGAACTGAAGTTGTCTTCACTCAACATTTGGCTTTTCTTGCTTTACACAACACTGACTCTTTCAAATTAATGTAATATATAAAAGGCTTCTATACCCCTTTCTCCCTTCCACCTTTTCTTAGCAATCTGGTTCTTCCTAAAAACTCTTTGTGACAACAGCTCCAGGTTGAAGTGAATTTTGACAGTTTTTCCATTGATAAAATAGAAGGGAAGAAAACAAAGACATCTGGCTCCCTCTTCAAGTTGCAAGATCTATTTTCTCACTGTGACATATCACTATGTGCTCATCTTAGCATCACTTGTGCCATTAATATTGACAAGCTGCATGTTTCCATTGATATTCAAGGAAGTAAATCAGCAAACCCTCAGAGAGATCTCTTTTTCAGTTTGTAATTTGCTGTTTACTCAGGGTGAGGTTGAAACTTTGAGCTGCAACGGCGT
The DNA here is from genome assembly GCF_903797595.1 of Erithacus rubecula. Lineage (NCBI taxonomy): Eukaryota > Metazoa > Chordata > Aves > Passeriformes > Muscicapidae > Erithacus > Erithacus rubecula. The sequence goes on along the minus strand of NC_136658.1, from coordinate 108,061,100 downwards.
TGAAGACCTAATTGTGCAATGCCTTAAGTATACAGAAACTGGGGAACAAACATTGGATTTGCCACCAACTAAGGAAGGGCCACTGTGGATCTGGGGTTTAACCTACTCAGGCTGTTCTTCAGCATGAGTTTTTAAATTTGATTCATTCTGTAGTAGACAAGGATTCAGTGGAAAAGAAAGAAAGAAAAAAAAAAAGAAACTATTTTTGCTGCTGGCAGCCCATGTTTTTCCAGATAAATCAATTGGTGCCTATGTATTCTGCTTAATTAGATCCTAATGATTGTGCAGCCAAGCACACAGTGCTGCCCACCTAAGTGAGAGCTCTCCAATTGCAAATGAAGAGTTGTAAATTTGACCTGAATTTTGCCTGGCTGCAAGACCATCAGTGCAGCAGCAAAGGCTCAGTTTACACAGTCCATTGGATACAACAACAGTCTGTTCAGCTGGATAAACTGGAGCAAAAATCTCTTCCACACAGTCAGCATCTCCTGCAGGGCTCTTTCCTGGGCTGCTCTTCTCTGCTGTCCCAAATCTCTCACCTCAGTCAGTGTTTTGGGAGGCAAAGAGGTGTCAGTAACTTGTCCCACCAGCCCCTGGTTCTGTTTGCTGCAGTCACTCCTCCTACACAGGATAATCTGCTGTGCCTGGGTCACATCTAATCTGGTAATTTATAAAAAGAAATTCCTCCTTAAGCTCAATGGACACCATTATAAATCACTTTTAGTGGAAATTGGTCCTTAGCTTGAAGTCATGAATGTTTCTAGCAGTTCTGGATGGCACTGGGGTGGTGATCTTTGGGTACAAAATAGCATAGGAAAGGGGCTTTTCTATCCTCCTAGTCCAATTTCTATGAGGTAGTAAGATTACTGGGTAAAAGATTTCCACATTTTGCAAAAGGCTGTACTGATTGATTTTTAGAGCTTTTATATATACCTGTTAAATATATCAATAAATTTCAGAGTAATCCTTTGCATTCTGCTTTAGATTCAAGTGAGTCTGTAAGGAGTAAGACACTTTCACTTGTCTTTTCCTTATGGAAATAATAAGAGTTACCAGATCCTGATCTTAAAAAAAAAAAAAAATCCATCTAGTTGTAAGTGGTGAAACTATAAATTATCTTCACAGTCTTAGTATGATGAACATGGAATCATAGAATGGTTTGGGTTGGAGAGGATCTTAAAGACCAATTATCTCCAGGTCCATGCCCTGGACAGGGACACCTTCCACTATCCCAGGTTGCTCAGAGCCCCATCCAGCCTGCTCTTAGACACTTCCAGGCATGAGGAGTCCACAATTTCTTGGGACAACAATATAACCATTAGTTTTTTTCTATGCAGGAGTCTCTTAACTTTTGCTCAGTTTGCTGTCAAATGTGAAATGTGTTTCTCTTCTGCACTCGGTGACAGGATCAGCTATTTTACTACAAACACTTTTCTAGTTTTTAGTACTTACAATCCTGAACTTCTTGGAGGGGACAGGATTAGAGATCTGCCTGTTGATTTTGGTGGAGCTATGCCATTTTCAAAAGCTGAGCACTACTTCTCAGGATGAAATATGAATCAGTAGCTTGCATTTGATACCTTGCATGCTTGGCAGAAATTGTTATTTGTGACTGAGTCTGTTTATAGGAATTTTGGTATCTTAATAAAAGCATCCTTGTAACTTATTGTTGATTTCTGTACTGTTATGTTTTCCTGTGTGATTTAGTCACAGGTGTTAAAGATGTGCACTTGGTGGATGTGGCAGATTCTGATCTGTTCTAGTATCAGTGTAATGTTCAGAAATCACAGAAAACATGACACAGGACCTTATCCAAGCCCCAGTGGACTGCAGTTACCACCAACTATACAGCTGTACCTCCTCAGGGTCTCTTTCTTCATCTTTACTTTGGTTTCATCCTTTTCAGCAGTGACAACCAAAAGAGCATTCAGCATTCCCAGTCCAATTTATTGCAGCAATGTGTTGATTCAATCTGAAACTACTGTCACACCAGCCTCCCCAGGTGTTTAATTTGCACAATTCTGACAGCTGCTGCATAAGAAGAATTGAGTGCTGTTTGCTTGAATCAATAGGTTCTTAAAGAGTGGCCAGCTTTTCACAGCTCCTTCTCCCCTGAAGGAAGTTGTCCAGGGTGTCCCATCCACTGATTCCTTAAACAATTGAAAGTTTGGTCTTCTAAAATTCAGTATTCTTTTTGCCTGACCTATATTCCTCAGGCTTGTGAAACCCACCAGGGCATGATCACTGCAGCCCAGGCTGCTGCCAATGTTGACATTTCTGCCATTTAAAAACATAAATGTAAATAAATAAACATATAAATAAATAACAAAAAAGCCCCCAACATTTATTTTATCTATGCTGGTAAGTAAGAGGTGTAGCAATGCTTCCTCTGTTTTTGTACTATCACCTGGATTAAGAAATTAGCCTCATTGTGTCCAAGAGCCTCATGAATTGCTTTTTTTCCTTTTTTCAAAGACAAAAATTTAGCTTTGCCTATTTTTTATTCTTTCAACTAAGCACTGCCTCTAAATAATGATTTAAAGCAATGGGTGAAAAAATATATAGAAATCAAGATTTAGTTTTGACTTCTCACTTTCCTAAGAACTTCTTTAGGCCAGTGCTGTGCATGTCTAATGCCCCCATTGTTCACTGCTGACCCCTGATGCAAAACACTCATCACTATTCCTTTCCCCCATATTATAATGCTGGCAAATTCTGGTCCCAGTGGGGTTGGGAAAAATCTGAGATACTGGAAAATTTCCTCATCCATTAATCTATAAACAAGACAGGTTTTAATGCCTGTTTGGAAAGGTTTCTTGCAGGCTGCGGAAGGAAACAAAGGAACTGAAAAAATGTGGCTGCAATTGATGTAAAACCATGATGTTGACTATGATTTAGTCCTAAGCTTAGAGCAGAGAGCCTCCTAATGGCTTCCCTGATTCACAGGCAGAAAATTCCCTTCCCTGCCTCTCGTGCCCTCCTTTCCCCAATGATTTTTCCTCTGAAATCCACAGAAGGAAAAGCTTCAGAGACCTGACACAAATATTTACACACTCAAAACAATCCTAGTGCAAGTGTAAAAGAAGAATCAAGAAAGAGCCAGAATATTTGGAGATGGCAAGGAAAAGATCAGAGTAATAAAGTTCAAATTCTGTATGGAAGTTTCACTAATCAGACACTGGTGTAGTGTTTGCAGTGGATCTCAAAACATCCACTCACAATATTTTGTTCAAATCATCTGGTGTTCAATCCTCTCCATGATGAAGGCTAAAACAATTAGGATGGTCAGGGTAAATGAATATTTCTATCTAGAAACTAGATTTGGTGAAATCATAACTGTAAGGAATATTATTAGTTTTATCCAACTATCTTTTTGTGTGTTTAGGTGTGTGTTAGAGAAAGCTAAGCACTTTTAGGAATACTGCAATTTTACAGTGCAGAGAGATCAATTTGAGCTCATCTTTTTCCCTTTTCCTGTCCCTGTCCTTACAGAGGAAATATTAGTAAAAATGTTTTTTTTTCTAGGTAATTTTCTTTATTAATATTTAATACCTTCTGGAAAATTACAAGTATTTGTAGGAACAAGTGAAATAATAAACTTTTATTTAAACAGTGGTTTTCTCCTTTTCCTGCTTTAGTACAGGAGTAACTAATTTCAAAAGGAGAGTGGCATTTCTCTTCCATAAAGAACAGAATCATTTGGCAGCTGCTTTTCTTTGAGTTGTTGGGTGTCTGATTCTGTAACTCTGAGGAGGACCAGAACCTAAGGAAAATGAGAAGAGAAAACAAGCTTTAGTTACTTTATTGCTGATGCAAGGAATATTTGGCAAATTGCTGCATGGACTTTTACTCTTTCCTCACCTGGATCAAACCTTTGGGAGAATCCAAGGAAAAAACTGATATAAGCATTGAGGAGTGCTTGAGATCTCCAGGTATGGTGGCATTATGGAGCTGCTTTCCCTGGTGTTTGGAGGCAGATCAGACATGGTTCAGAGGGATATGAGGAGCTGCATCCTCAGCAGGCTGACACAAATCCATCCCAAAAAAACCTTGCTGCCTTCAGGACTGTGGAGGTGACTCTGAATTCCAAGAAGAGGCTGCCTTGCTGTCTGAGACATTTGGGTAGAATTTTCATTTAGGTATAATTATTCCAGCAAGCAATGTCACTGCATCCTTGGGAATGTGCTGGCAGCTAATAACACCACTGACAGTGTGGATTCTTCATGGCTTATGCTTAGTAATACTGAAACTGCAAATCCACTCAGAAATTGTCTGGCTTTGCCTCTCAGAGTGTCTGCAGCTTTGATAAGGAATGTTGGCCACAAACAGTGCTCTCATTTAGTAGCTGCCTTTGGCATCTGGCAATTTGAAAAGATGAAGGAAGGGATTCACAGCAATATTTTGAACAAATGCAGCTATTATTGGTACATGGAGACAGAAGGGTCATGTGTTTGTTCTTGTGCCAACCTTGAGAGGCTAATTACTGAGTGTTACATATGAATAGTCCTCTCAGGATTATTCCAGCACATTGAATTATCCTCTGTATCATACCTGCCCAGTGAGCAAAGTTGTCCACTGGGTTATTCAGCCAAATATGTGAAAATATGAATTCAGAATGCCATTTTTACTTAATCCAACTTTCATTTTTACAGAGCAGCTCTGAGGCCCCACCTTTGTGTGTGTCTGTAAGGAATACATCAAGAGTTACAGCTGAACATGATGCTGTTTGCTTCTGGGCATGCTTTTATTGTCCCTGAAAGATTTTCAGCTGATAAGTTGTTTGAGACTACATTTTGTAGCCCACATAAAAATCAGCTGGCTTAGTCACAGGAGATGGTAGATTACTGCTGCAAATTTCCTGAGTTTCTTAGCATTTGTTTGACTACATCTTCTCCTCCTTTTCACTTGATTGGCTACAGCTGTGACATGGAATTATTGAACAGGAGAAAGGCACCTCTGTTTCCTGAAAGATCTGTGAAAAGCATGATCTTGTGAAGTTTAGTCTCTTCCCTGAAAGGACATCTAACTCTCACCTGAGTTCTAGGAAAGCCAAAGTCAGTATGCCAGAAGTCCATGCTGTGTCTTTGTCCTGTATCTTGGGTGTCCTGTGTCCTGCACTTCTCTTGTGAGACAGTGCTCCCAAAGATTTCACACTTGTTATGCTCCTGTGTACCTCTTCTGGTACTCCCTGTACAGACTGGAGGCTGTGTGGTCTCCCTGAGAAAATACATGCTTGGCATCTTCCAAGTTTGTTATTTCTAGCACTTCTCCCAAAATTCCATTTCTTAAACTGATACTGGGATTTTCATGGGATAAATCCCTACACACCAGGGAAAGGAACACCTGGGTGCCTCTGCTATTGACTCACTGCCTTCCTTTGCTGTAAGCACAGACAGAAGTGTCTTCCCATCAATGTAACTGATATTTGTGCCATGTCTTGGTCTGCTGCATTTTTGCTCCTCCTGCTTTGAATTCCCTAGTGCCACTCAAATCCACTCTGCTGCTGTGACTTTCTCTGGAATTTGTCCCTGAGAGCAAGATGTGACATTTATCTCACAGCAGCCTTCATTCAGGCCTGTGCAGGCATCTGCTCAACTTTTTCAAGGAAATTCAAAATTAAGAGTAAGAGATACAGTTTGAAGTTAATGTGATGGTGCCTGGGCTTTTTGAAAGTGGGGTGCTGAGTGAAAATGCAACCTCCCTTTGTGCAAGTTGCTGATATTTGAGGTAAATCTTCATGGCAGCTTCTTGCTGGAATTCCTGCTGCATTTGGCAGATGATGGATGAAGCAGGAGATGGAATAAAGGATAAAACAAGGCCTTAAATTGTTTCTGTGACTGTACAGCTTTTGTTTGTTCAGGAACAGGCATTAATGACTGTCAGCTGAACAAACTGTATCTGTGCTCTAAAGACACCTGCTTGAAGTTTGTTTTCTTTCTCCACAAAGATGCAAACAGATTTGTCTCTATTTCAGCACTCCCTCTGGGAGTCAGAGGGACCCTGCTAACCTACATCTGACAGAATCCCTTAGGCATGCTCTGCACATTTACTGACACAGGTTTACTCAGGTTTTCTGTCTAGTTGCACACAAAAATCTGCAATTACAGTTGTTGCAGTTAATAAGTGCTTTGTGGTACCCTTGCAAACCAACCTTACATTATTAACATGCCCAAGTAAAATCTCATGGAAAGTTTTCCTGCATTTTCCCCTGCCAACACAGCCTTGACTAATTCACTCAGCACAGCCATGTGAGTTGATGTTCTGTAGCTGTTCCCCAGTTTCCTGAGCTCTCTCCTGGGAGCTCACAGAGGTGCCTTTGGCCTCTGCTTTGCTAGGAGAAGATCTGCAGTCACCAGAAGCAGCCCCTCCACAGCTGTACACTTGTAAGGAGCTGTTTGGAATAGATTCACAGAGGGATTTGAACTGGCAGAGACCAGGAATCTGGCAGCTGATAAAACACCATTCCCTGAGGTCACACCTGACCAAGCACACCTGGAGATGCCCTGGTTGAGCATCAGCCACCCAGTCCCTGACCCCTGAGCTGGCAGCAGTGGCTCCTCCTGCTGAAGGGAAGGCAGCCCTTCTATCTTTTCACAGAGAAACTGTTTTCCCTGCTGCCAGCAGGGTTTGGGGTTTATATTTATTCATTTATTATATTTATATTTTATTTTCTAATTTTTTGCTAATCCTGCCATTGCTTTGCCATGTGCTGGTGCCAGTGGTAGGGAGCACCCAAGGCAGGCAGAGGATGCTGTGATGGTGCTCAGCCCTGGCACAGGGTGCCCAGGGAAGCTGTGGATTCCCCATCCCTGGAAGTGTCTAAGGCCAGGCTGAATGGGGCTCTCAGAAACCTCTCCCAGTGGAAGGTGTCCCTGCCCATGGCAGAGGGTTGGAAACAGATGAACTTTACCCTTCCAACCCAAACCAAGAATGAATCTATGATTCTTAGTCCTAAAACTAATCTCCTATGTTTAATTCCTGCCCTGTTGTGTTACACTGCAAAGACAATTTCCTCCTTTCCTTTCACAGATTTCATAATCACAAAACCAGGGGGAGGCAGCTGTACTACACAAGCTAAGGTGAGCCAGGACTGAGTTACCTGGAGACAGAGTGCTTTTGTCACATTACTTGTCACATGATTTGGCACTGATGCATTTTCCTTCCCAGCAGAAGGTGGAAGCTGTTCAGGATCTGAAACAGAAGTGTTGTTTCAATCTCAGTGCAGGGTTTCATTCTGCACTGAGAACTCTTCAGCAACCTGGCAAATTATTATATTTATCTACCAAGCAGAAGAAGACACATAAATAACTGTTTTAAAGTAGTTTGTAACCATGTCCCAAAAATAGCACAGGTTCTCACATTCTTTCCTGACAAACAATAAATGGTTTGGGGCTTTAGTAGTTAGTAGTTTGTTATTTGTTGTTGTTGTTTTCCTGTTGTGCCTATACTTATATGTCAAGTTTAAACTTCCTAAAGTATTTTATCATTTCTGCCATATTTTACAGCTTAATGACTTGCCATGTCCTGTCAGGGTACATTATTACTGCACACAATATATCCTATTTTTTTTTTACCACAGACATATGTAAATTCTCAATGTGTAGCTTTAGTTGACAAAGGGATTTGCAGAGTCATGCAGAAGAAATTTATGTGTGATAAGGAGACCACACAAAACATACAAAAAGCATTTTTCCCTAGGTGCCTGACCTGTAACTACCTGTTAAAGCTATGCAGGTGGTTCTTACCACAGGACAGAATTTTTTTACTCATTTCTCCACACCTTTCTCAAGCTCTTCCTTTAAAACAGCAGCAGATGCAATAATTCAGTTGTTCAGTTTGTTGCTACTCACTGTGTGCTTTTTTTCTGATAAATACACATTGCCTGTGGATTTCTCTTTTCTTTGCCCTATGGCAAATACATTCCCACAGAAATCAAAGGACATGACACTTTCTTTACAAACTGGAAACTCAGTTATTTCTATGCTTCTTCAAGTGGAAGTGGCTTGAATCACTCAACTGAATAATACAATAATGAATAATGATTTGAATAATGCTCTGAATAATGCTCTTTATACAAGAGCATGCAGTGATAGGACAAGGGGGAATGGGAATCTAAACCTACAGTCCTTTAAAGGAAGGACAATAGGTTTAGGTCAGATATTAGGAAGAAATTCTTCCCTGTGAGGGTGGTGAGGCACTGGAACAGGTTGCCCAGAAAAGCAGGTATTCCTGGATCCCTGGAAATGCTCAAGATGAGGCTGGAGGGGGCTCTGAGCAGCCTGGGACTGTGGAAGGTGTCCCTGCCCCTGGCAGAGTTTCAGAACTTTAAGGCCCTTTCCAACCCAAAGCATCCTATGATTCTGTGAAATAACTCATCTCTTATTGCAGCCAGTGGCACGATTTAAAAATTCACTGTCAGATGTGTTGAAGTCAAAGAGGAAAGGCAGCCCTCTGTATCTCACAGGATAACCTCTGGTAGAAGTGAAGGTCCAAACAGAGGGGGTACTGCAAGTCTTCCTTCATGCAGCTTTTGCTCTGCTGTGCACTTGAATTTACTCTCAGGAATACACCTGAATACACTCTCAGGAGACATTCCAGCCCTCTGTCCACAATCTCTCTGGAAGGCATCCACGGACTGAGGAGGATTTGAGACCTGATGCATGTGGGCAATATTTAGCTCTTCCAGCCACTGCATTCACAGAGGTGGATGAGCTGGCATTTTGTCCATTCCCATATTTGTATGCAATGATGAATTTATTTACAACTGATCCTTAGAGATGACATAATTACTCTTTTTATAGTCCCAGTCTCTTTTGATAACGATCTGGTGAAGCTGTTGACTCTCTACTCACGTTGCTGCAGGGAATTTCCCCAGGCTAGGGGGACAAGTCAAGGAGAGACATCAGTAGGTGTGTCATTATTTTTGTCCTTTCCCTTCCTCATTTTTCCCCAGCTTTGACCAGCTAGAAGGTGAACAGAAACATTCTTAATTAAAAGTGCATAATAGGTGTGTCTTTTTGAGGCATCTTGCTGTGTGATTACATCATTACTGAAAACTGCTTTTTCATTTCTGCTCCTTCAAAACTCCTTTTCTCCTCCTTCAAAACTCCTTTTCTCCTCGTTCAAAACTCCTCTTCTCCTCCTCTTTCACAGACTCCTCTCCCTATTCAGCCAACAGTAGTTTGTTGGCTGAAAATACTTTGAAAAACTATAGAACTGAATTCTTGCAAGGCTGGAGTGTATCTGGTAAATTCATTACACCAGCAAGGTTAACCTACTCATTGTGTCAAGAAATCCAGAGTTTGGGTGGTAAATCTCAACAAAAGCAGAACCTGCTTGGTTTTATTCTTTTATACACAGAAAAGCAGAGATATTGATATTTGGAGAAAGGAGGGAAAGCTTTGGGATATCAAAGGTGTTTGGAGAGCCAACCACAATGAGTCAGATCTCAGACTTTATGGGACACAAGTGGATCCTCTCTGGAATCCTGAAAGAATATCTTTGGACTTAGTGGAGAGAAGACCAGCCTAGGATAGAAAATACATTTTTCCAGTTAGATAATGAACCTCTAAGTGCTCCTCCCTCCACCTCCTCTATTTCTGTACCAGCAGCAATAACAATAACTATTCATTTCAAGTGGCATGAGTTTGGGCAAGTGTTGCTTTCCAGTGCTATTATGCAGGAAATAAGCAAAACCACAAACCTGTCTATAGATAGAGACAGATAATGAGACTCTTTTCCAGCCTGACCTCCTGGACACATGCTGTGCTGTGAACTTTGGCCTGGAGATTGTTTTGTCCTTTGTACTCCTGGGAGCTGCTCTGGTTACCTGCCTCCAGGTGACCCAGTGCTGCACGTGCAGCAGTGAGGGCAGGGGTTTTACAAAACCACTTTTGGGACAGGAGAAAGGTGCTTTTAAGCATCTGCACATCACAGTGCAAACCAAAGTGTTTCTAATGTGACTAGAGCAAAGACAAATGTTAGCACATGACCTGAACATGCCAGTGGGATGTGCTCTGTTTCTAGTTGGGATCTCCCTTTTTGTTTTTGGAGGAGATGGGCTGTGGCCAAGCCATAGTTTCTTCCCAAGCCTCCTCTCAGGTAGAGTATTGGACTATGGGAAAAGCCCTTTACAATCCTGCTCTCAGGCTGGGGAACTTAAAACCAGGAACAAGGAGAAAAAAAATTGCTGAAGAAAAAGCAAACACATATCTGCAGTGATAAGATCAGAAATGGTACCGGCGTGTTTTGTTCTCGTCAATTCTGACCTTTGCAGCTTAATTTGAGAGACGGCTTCAACTTTCAGCTAGTGCTGCTTGTTTGAACAGCACCTGTAGTGTAAATTGGAGTCAGATTTATGAAAACACTTTCACTCGGCCAACAGTCAAATAAGAGATCTATAGGGAAATATGCTTCAAGAGTACTTGAATTATTGCATTTCTTTAAATATCCGGGGTGTGTGTGCACTTTTCTTTTACATTTGCATGTGAATCTTTCCCCATAAATTTTATTCACCTGCTGGTTGAGTCACTCAGGTTAGAAGGCAGTTTTCACCTGACTATTAACATTGCAAAGTGATGTGTGGATTCAGGATTGCTCAATAAAGGAGGAGCTCCTTCCTTGGCTTCCTTCCCTTTCACATCCACCCGTGTAATTTTCCTCTTCCCTGTTACGTAGCAGAGCTGAACAGAAAGTTGTCACAGAATTCTAGAATCACTGAATGGTTTGGGTTGGAAGGGACCTTAAAGATCATTCAGTTCCAACCCCTGCCATGGGCAGGGGCACCTTCCACTATTCCAGGTTGCTCTCAGAGCCTCATCCTACCTGGCCTTGAATTTCCAGGAATGGGGCAGCCCTAGCTTCTCTGGGCATCCTGTGCCAAGGCCTCACCACCCTCAAAATAAAGAATTTCTTTTAAATATCTAATCTAAGCTTACCCTCTCCAATTTGAAGCTATTCCCCCTTGCCTGCCACCACCTGGCTTTATAAATAGTCTCTCTGTATTTTTTGTAAGCTCAATTCTCAGCAGCTTCTTACAAGACTAATTCAGAATTTGTAGCAACTTCTTGAGACTGAGTTCACAGCTCCTTTTGTGCCTTCAGCAGCAACTGGAGGACAAAGGCAGCAGAAATGCCAAGCAAGTGGGTTTAATAATTTGTGTCACAGTAGAGCAGGGGGGGCAGATTGGCAGTGGAGCCACTGTGCTTTGTGCTGGCCCTTTGTAGGACATGACTGTCCCTTTCCCAAGGAGATCACAGTGCAATGACAGTGGAAGAAATAAGCTATATGCAAAATACCCAGCCACTGATCTAAAAAATGTTTATAAGATTTTTTTTATGCCATGCAGTAACACATCTCCCATGCAGTAATATATCACATCACAGAAAAGGACATTACTTACCAACAGCCTTTGTGATTTATATTTCACATGTGCATACATTTATATATTTTCTCTGTGCTGTAGGGACACATATGTCATGAGGACCTCAGCACTGAGGCTTTTTCATTTCAGTGGCTTCTGGACCCACACAAAGGGGCACTTACCACCCTCCACACCCATTCTATTTTTCACACTGGTTTCCATTCACCATCAGAAACCTGTTGATCAGAGAGACACATGGTGGAGAATGAGCAATAAATGTGCACATGGACAATATATCTCCAAGTACTCCAGTCAGCAGTAAGCAGCCATTTCTTCCTTTCTTGAGGAAATAAATTTACAACCCTAAAGCTCCTCTATTCCTGTCTACCTACATCTCTCCACAACTTATATTGTTTTCATAAAAGTAAATAAATAGAATGCATATCCTCCTGTTGTTCAATCACTTGCATTTATTTGGGTTTTAAGCTTTCTCCAGGGAAATAGAAAGTTTTCCAAGTGCTTAAAATTTCCACACACCAGTTCTTCACCTCTTGTGCCACCAATTGATCTGCTGCACTAATTCACATGAAAGATTTCTGTGCCAGACATGGGCAGATTTTGAGTCTCTAAGGAGTGGTATCTGTAGTCTTCAGGAAATCTTTGTGGAAGTACTTCAGCCAGATACATAACCACTGATTTTCTCTGTTAATAAAACAAGGGAAATCCATCTCAGTGAAACCCTTGGAGCAGATGGACTGTGAAATGTAGCTAAATTATGTTTCCAGAATGTTCTGAAAATCTCAAATGGCAGCTGCTGTACAGATGCAAACTTAAAGGTTGTTTCATAATCTTTAGGCACTGAAATCAAATGATTGCCAATCTCAACACAAGCTTGGAGGACTTGAATGGATACTTTAAATTATTTTGATATTGTTTTATTTGCTAATGATCATAGATCCTTTTGTTATCACGTTCACTCTACACTTGAAATACAGAATCACAGAATATCCTGATTTGAAAGGGATCCACAAGGATCAAAGTCCAACCCCTGGTCCTGCACAGACACCCCAACAATCTCACCCTGTGCCTGAGGATGTTGTCCAAATTCCTGGAGCTCTGGCAGCCTTGGGGCCCTGCCCATTCCCTGGGCAGCCTGTTCAGTGCCCAGCCACGCTCTGGAGGAAGAACCTTTTCCTAAAATCCAACCTAAACCTCTCCTGACCCCACTTCATGCCATTCCTCAAGCCCTGTCACTGTTCAGAGAGCAGAGATTGGTGCTGCCCCTCCACTGCTCCAGTTTGCACTTTCTCACACACATTTCCTTTGCAGGGCTCATACAGCAATTTGAAGGTTTGTGTTGTGATGATTCATTTAAAAAATTGGTGCTTAGAGAAGGATCATTAGTTTAATTGCTTGTGATAAGATCCCTTTGTTTCTGGGCATATTCTTGCTAGATAAAAGTGCCAGCTTATCATATGTTTGTTTTGAAAGCAGGGACAGATCAGGCTGGTGGAGGAGAAAGTCTCCAAAGCCAGAGTCTAGGCTAGAAAATTATTGAATTAATTCCCCTCTAGAGAGAAAACCAGTCCAAATTAAAGTGAGGAAAGAAAAGAGCATTTTAAGGAACTGAGACAGAAAGAAATAACAGCAGAGGACAAGTCTTAGTCATTGATCTCCCTTTGGATCCCTTGAAAGAAGACAGCAACAGGGAAACAGAGCCTTCCATTATGCTCAGCCCTGAAATCAAACAAAACAAGAATATGGGTCCCATCCTCCTCCCATTAATGCTGGCAGGCCCCAGAAGAATAATTTGCATTCCAGCTAAGCCCTTGTTGTTTTCATATCTGACTTGCAAAATGGTTTCTCAGAAATAAGCTGGAGCAGGCACAGAGAGCTGAGCCCACCTGGTAGTTGTATTAACACAGAAAGGAGCTTGATGTCATTGAGCTGCCCCAGAGCAACATCACAGGGAAATGCAAAATCATCTTAATCTGAACCATCCTTCACAAACTTATGGGGTGGTTGCAAACTGGGCTGTTTAAACTCCCTGTGCCCTATTCACAGATGTCA